>NC_054877.1:8483695-8800362 GCF_018320785.1 Cheilinus undulatus
GTGCTAGCAAATATCAAATTGTTGAGAGATTATAAATCTGTAGAGACTGCCTTACTTTGGTAAGAGTGGATGCTTAAACTAATTAATTGGGTTAAGAACAAAGTTAATATTTCAGGTCAAACTACTCATGTTAAAATTCCATAAGGCAGTTAAGTGCATAGCAGACATGAAGTCCCATCACCTGGGGCAAAGACGTATGGTGCCCATCCATCAGCCCTGGACAGCTTTATTGCTCTATATATAAAATGTTTAATGACTCCCCTTTTCTCCCTCAATTACTACTAAATCAACCAGAGGTGACTGCCTGATAATGACAAGAAAAGAATAAGTACAGAGGAGGACATTTTTGCGTGAATAGACTGAAAACATCACAGCATTGCCAGTGTATTCTGCACTTCAGCTGTGTTGTCCTCTAAGGTGCATTCACAGTAGGAAATCCATACCATGCATAAGCATTTTTGACCCCGACAGTCCTGTTTGTTGATGTGTGAATGCTCTATACATGGCCTTGGCCTTGGCACAGGTGATGCAAATCCATGCACTTCCTGGCATAATAGAGTGATCCAGGAGTCATAGAGGGCCATATCCACACAGAGTACATTTAATTACAGTCATGTTGCCCACTGTGCTGACAGAAACTGTTCTTTTACACAAAGCCATGCATGTGATGATGTATTCATGTTGTAACTATGTTCAGGTGTAGTTGGACCTGGAGCAATGTGAGTGCAGACCAGTAAGGGAAAGGGGAGTGGGGACAGTAATGCCTTTCCATGGAGCTTTGATTTAATAGTTTTTGATCACTCTTGTCATACATTTAACCATTTTATTGAAAATATAGATCTACAGCTTTGCTTTATGGAGATGGCTCTGCTTAAAAGACGTTTCCTGGGTTAGTCAAGCAGCAAACTTTGACTTTCAAGGGAGTGCATAGATAGAGACCCCCATATGGATGGACACATATAAGACAATGCATACTGAATACAAAAAGATAAGGTCAAAAGCATTTAATCCATAGTAGCATGAATCTCACTATGGGGTGCAACAAGCTTTATGCTATAAAGGAGGAGGCTGGGGTGGAGGAGGTTAAGCTTTGCCAGCAACAGCAGCAGTGTGGTGCATCAGCATTTAAATCCTCCTCTGTGTTGAGAGAACAAGCTGTGATTGGCTGTGGGAGATGGGAGGCATTAATTGTGATCAGCTGTCATCTGGGCATATAACTACTGTGTCCTGCATGAGCTAACACTGAGCTTCTTCTATTGCAAAGTGAAATATTCAGAGTTACTCATGGGCCTGATTCCCAAAAGTACTGTGTAGCATTTGTGTGTTACCAAAGAGTAGCCTTAAAGCTGAATGAACACTGAGAATTTCAGCTGAATCAGACCTGGATTTTGAGTTGTGTGACTCCCCCTTGAAGTTGGACCAATTTTTAGCCTGCTGGTGTGTTGCTTGTCATGCAGGACATGATGGCTGACCACAGCCCATTCTGGCATGTTTTATATTTTGGTCATATGACCGCTCGTAGTTCTACAGTGAAAGCAGGACCACCAGCAGAATCGCCGACCCTGGGGAGATTTTTTTCTTTGTAAAATGTCATATAATGTCTTAAATCACCATAAAAACAGGTGGAATGCTTTTTGATTTGCCTTCCTTAACTATGTTAAAGGAAATAAACGAGCAGGAAATAGACATGACTATGGATCTCCACCTGACATGGGATATTTGTTATTATTTAGCTGCTTGTTGTGTTTGCTGCCATGCTGCATCTGTGTAGGTGAGATGATAAGTTTTTAATCACTGTAGCTATTTAGCATGAACAAGTCAATAGCTCTGACTACAACCTCCATCTGTGAGACTTTTCAAAGGAAACTTCATTGATATTTGTCCCAACCTGTCCCATCGTCCCTTGTACAGTGTGAGCCCTCAGGTTATGTTCGACCATCAGACTGTACAGCGTGAGCACATAAATCGTGCACCATGGTCATGCATTCTAAATGATTTTGGTCTCCAGGACTGTTGCAGAGTTGGTGCACAGGTGCAGGTCCACAGCTCAACTGTGCTATAGATGTCTGCTGTTTGGATGTACTGTATTTAATTGAGCCATTTCAGTAAGCCTCGTTGCAAAAAGTATTCTGATTGTGGTCAATCAATGATTTCGTTGTATGGTGGACTGGATGAAGCATGTTGTCAGTATCTCTATTTAAGTGGAAAAGATGCCAAGGACAAGAACTGAATGAATTTTTAGGTTGAAAATTGGATTGTTCACTGAAATAGAACTGCAGTGTAAAGAGGCCGTTTCTTAATTCATCCAAACATGCAAAGTATGATATAAACATGTTTTACTGTAATTATTAAAACCATAAATAATGCAAAATGGACAATAGCTGCAGAAGTTGTACTAGTCTTTGAAAATGCATTTTCATGCTGATTAACTTGCAATGCATTATTAATGATCCGACTACATCAGCACTAATTATTCCTGTACTGAGACTACATAATGTAAAATAATTTTAGAGAGATTGAATCCAGTGAAAGGTTTATTGGTTTAGCACAACCTCAGTGAACCAAAGTGCTGCACAGGCTTAAGCTGAAACCACTGAGGATGATTTGTTAGCAACTTCTTAATCATCATCGTCGGTTTTATTTTATATTTCTAATGAAGATGGGGTTGGTCTCTGGCAGAATCAACAAAGTCATTAATCTGTGATCATCAGAGGGTAAATGAAATGTTCGCTCATGTAGGACATGGTAGTCATACACCCAGCTGTGATCAGCTGATCACAGTTATCGCCTCCCAGCTTCCACAGCCAATTGCAGCTCGTTCTCTCAACACAGCGATGTATTTAAATTAGGCCTGTTAATATAAATGCGTAAATGCTTGTGAATAATCTGGAAAGCTTAAAGCGTTAAAAAATAATATGTCTGACCACAACTTCCTTCCGTAGTTCTCCTGCATGGATGTTTACGTCCCTGGGGTGAAAAGGTTAAAGGCGGGTCAAACCAGTCCATATTTTTAGACCATACATCTGAATGTTCCTACTGAAATCACAACCAGGATGGCAAGTATGATAACTGTCACCTTTTATTAAACTGCCAGCACAGTCAACAGTGAGTCAGGGTCGCTGCACATTCTCAGAATCAGTCTGACAACATTCAACACCTTTTCATGGCTCAAAGACATTTTAACAGAACTTTAACACCTCAGAGCAAATGGCAATCATCATACAAAAAATATTTTCTGAATGCCAAATGAAGACAAGACAACCCAAAAGACAAAAGGAAGAATAAAGATTAAAATAATGCTCTGTTATCTCTCAACCATCTCAGTTCTACATCAATATTTTTCAATTGAAGTATCTTTCGAAATTCAGGCTTCTGTAAAGTAAAAACTAGACCTAAGATCAATCCGGTGAGTGATTTAAGCAAATAACACAGAAAAACGTGGAACAGCAAGCAATCATATTTTCTGTTGATACTTTTTGTGTAATTCTTCAATCAAGCAACTTGAGTTTGTTACTGAATCTTGAAATAAGATCTATTTTGATGAGACTGTGGGCGAGAGAACTAATGTAGCTTCTTTTAACTTAGTTTAAGGACTTCCTGACTGAGACAAAAAAGATGCAATCGCGCCCACAGATCTGGCTGGACCCCTGAAAAACCCACAGAATGTGACTGTCCCTGTTGAGATTTATTGATGATATCAGTGTATGTGTGTTAGCTCAGTAGCATTGGTGCTGGCATCCTGGCTAATAGTTACCTCATTAAGAGCTGAAAAGCATGGCAAGCTCTTTCTGGGTTGGAATTGGTATGGAAATTATTAATTCATGCTATTTTTAACCAAGTTAACTCATTTTCCTACCCATTTTTACCACTTCTTTTAACACCTTGAACATTTGCTGCTTTTTAAAACATTTTTGCCACTTCTTACTACAACTTTAGACCTATTTTTACCACTTTTTGGAACTTTTTGCCACATTAAGCTCATTTTCGCTACCTTTTTGCCACTTCACCCAATTTTGTTGTTTGGCCATTTTTGACATTTTCCCATCACTTTTGACTCCCTTTACCACCTTTTAGTAACTTTAACCCTTTTTGCCACTTTTCTGCCATTGTGATCTATTTTACCAACTTTTTGACACTTTCAGCGCATTTTTGCCGCCTTTCTGCCAATTTTTGCCCACTTTTGTCTTTGTTTGGCCATTTTTGTTAGCCCTTGTTTATCACCTTTAACCCATTTTTTCCACCTCTTTACAACATTTAACCCCTTTAGGCCAGTTGTAACCTATTTTGCCATTATTTTGACACTCTCACCAAGTTTTTGCCAAATTCAACCCATTGTTTGGCCACTTTTTTTAAACCAATTTTTGCCCATGTCTTTCTTTTGCCACTTTTTGCTCAACTTTGCCATGTTTTTTCATGGCTTGTAACTTGTAACCCATTTTTGCCACCTTTGGCCCACTTTTAACATCTCCATGATCCCCCAGTTGGATGGGCCCAAGAAAGCTTCCTTATAGGCCACCTTGACTGTAACATCATTTAAAAAGTCTATTTGGTATCAATTTAAATATGGTGTGCCTTGAGACTTTGGCTTTACCTTGGGTGTGCCTTGGGCAAAAAAAGTTTGAAAACCACTGATCTGGAGGCCTAACATGACGTCTCCCTCTGTCTGTTGAGAGGTTGTCCATGGAGACGGCCGGATCGGACTGACGTCTTGGTCTTTGGCAGCACGACGACCGTCAGCGCTCACAAGCTTCAGTCCTGTGTCTTCGAGCTCTGCAAGTTCTTCTCTCAGTGCCTCTGCAGACCGTTCAGCCACAAGACACGCATGAAAAGGTTTGTCACAAATTACACTTCACTGCTCTGTGGTTTTAATGAAACTGCTGCTATAAATCACGACAGAGGAAACAAGATGATGGAATAAGTCATAAAGATTGATAAATGAAAAAAGACTGGCTCTTGCAGGAGTCTCACAGTTTTAACTTCTACAGTGTTGTGGTGTTGTTGAAGCAGGATTGTGTTATCTGAGGTTCATCTGATGTTAATCTTCTGGTTCCACAGATACTGTGATGACAGCCACCTCTGGTATGAAAAACACACGTCTGAGGTGTGTCGGCGGGTCAGAAGAGTCTCTTTCTCCAGAAGTAAGTGACTGTAGAGGAAGGCAGGAGCGATCGATCGATAACAGCCGAGGTGATGAACTCGGCGTCCTTGAAAGCTCTGCCGGAGTTAATCTTTATCACCTGCAGGGCTCTGCTAATGCTGGAGCCTTTTCATTTATTAAGACTTCAGAGCAGTGAGATTCAGGGCAGATATTTCATCAGTACACTGTAACGATCCAGGTTTATGAGGTACCCTGGCTGTAAAAATTCTCAGTACTTTCCTAACAATGCACAAACTTAGCTATTTCAATCATGAGTAGTGTAAAGGGATTATATAACCTTATAAAACAAAAGAAGTAGGCATGCACAGAGGTGGGCTATCCAGGTAGAGAGGGACTCAAACAGCAGTAGCAGGTTGATCACATCACAATCACAGATGCATTGTCTATGGAGCCGTGACTTCCTCAGCCTGTCCCGCCTGTTTCACATCAAAGTCCAGTGTTATGGTCTGAAGTGTGACCATGTTAACTGGTGACTTTGTGTCAAATGCATTAATGCAGTTTAAAAGCTCTAAAGCTGCGTGATGCTTTGGTGAATCAGGTGCAAAGTGTGTTGTAGATGTTGGAAGATAAGAGAGATTTTATTTATGGATTCATGCTTAAATAAGTCACTTATAAGTCCCGGGTTCAAATCTGGCCTGTGGCCCTTTGCCGCATGTCTCTCCTGTCTCTCATCCCTGTTTCCGAGTCTATCCACTGTCTTCCACTATCTAATAAAGACCCAAAAATAGATCTTTAAATAAGTTACTTAGATTAGCATCAATGTGTCCTTTATTTTCATAAAATTTCTCTGAATTTGATGAGGTAGTTTTGTAGATACTCTGTAATAAATACAGGAATTTCATGGTTCAGAAATGATTTATCACTCAATGCTTTGGAGTTATAAGACAACAAAGATGTCTGTTTTTTCAAGAGGAAGTAATATCTTGTCTTGTCTATCTTTTGAAACACAGCTGACTAACACAGTTGTCGAACCTGAAATAATTGGAGAGCACACTTCATCCTTCACCTACCAATGAGGACGTGTCAGCCATGCTGCTGAAGAGTCGGTATCAGAGCTCATTAGAGCCGCAGCTCTGCATGAGCCTCTGAGCCGTAACCACCAATCCACCGAGCTAACGGCTCAGAGGTCGCAGTGAGACGACTTAGTACCAGACGTTCACACGTCCATCATTCAGGGTTAGGATATCATGCTGGTCCTTCCTGTGGCTTTAATTACCTCTGAGTGTGTATTGTTAGACTTGGTTTTAGATGTATGTGTTGATTTGAAAGCAAGATAGTAGACAGTGAGGGTGAAAAAACAACTTATAAAAGACTTCACGTACCTCACTGGAGCTGGTGGCAAACACAGAGAGATGTCATCATGAAGGTTTTTATGCTGCAGCCATTAAAGCCTGGCTGAACATGATCTACTGGAGCAAGCTTAAATGACTGATATTTTTATATGTAGATATAAATGATGTATAAAAGTGAGGCTGCTAAACCACTAAATGGTCTCTGGCTTTGGTTGCATTGAAAGATGAAAGATTTTGGACAAAATCAGTGATGGAGAGTTGGACCCTCACTGATCAGATTTATGATCTTGCAGCATGCACATTCAACTACACTTGCACAGCAAACTCATTTCCAGCCACCTGTTGCCTTTATATCAACTACAATCAAAACTATATGCAAAATGCATCATTGATTCCACACAAAAAAGCTCATTTTAAAACCAGTTAGTAGTGTTGTAGTACTTGAAAATGGTCTTGGTCTTGACACCGGTCTCAAGACCACATTTTGAATGTCTTGGTCTTGTCTCAGACTGGTTGGACAAAGGATTTTCCATCAAGACTAGCTGAGACTGATCTGCTATTCTTCGACTTCATTAATGTGATAATAAGGAGAAAGGGCTGGAGCCTAGTCCAGCTGTCATTGGTCGAGACGCGGGGTACACCCTGGACTGGTCGCCAGCCAAATCACAGTCTCTACTGTACCATCTGCATTCATTTTACACAAAGTCAGAAAAGGTCTGTTAGCTTGATGCTAACACATAAGTAAAATCCAATTCTTGGGCTAACAAAAACTAGCATTGCAATCACAGTTGCTTTTTTTTATTTTAAAAACATACTTTTCTGCATCACAGCTTCTCTCTAAACTGTACTACGGTAGCCTTGGTTGGCCAAAAAAGTCAAAATTAAAGACACAGCTTAACTAAGTACAGAACTGTTACGATGACTTTATATGCCAATACAGGGCAGTACATCCTGCCTTTGAGCTCATCTGCAGTCATCATTGTTTGCTGGCTTGCAGTAAAACTAACGCCCCTCTGTAGCTACAGCCTCATTTTCCTGAAATGATGCCTACAGGTCTGTTCAATCCCAGACTGGCCGTAGTCTTCTTAGATTGAAGCTTTGTGAGCAGTGTTGGGTACTGTTACTTTTGAAACTAAAGGTGGCCTTACACCTAACGACTTTTCCTCTGATTTCAAAGTCGCAGACAAAATTCCAAAGTCATATTAAAATCATAGGAGCCTTGCTAAAGTCACAGCTCGCTCCCATTGTCTCAGGGTGTAAGGTGGTCATAAGACTTGATTTTAACCATTTTAAGGCGGTCTTTCTTCAGTCGTGGCGTGATGATAATATCAAACGTGAGCAATGTTGGGGGTCCAGGATCCCCCAGGGGGGCACAAGGCCTTGTCTGCTTTGAGGATGCCAAAATGAGATTAGCAAATTTTGTCTAAAACCACGATAAAGCAGTTAATGTTTGTTTATGCGAAGGTCTTTTGATAAGAAAGCATGTATTGGCCCTTTTTGAGTGTATTTTTCAGTGAAACAATTGAAATCTTTGTTATTTTTGGTGGCAGTGTGTCACTTTTTCTTCTCTTTTGGGTCCTGGGGGACTCCTCTGTTCTACATGTAGCGGGGGACTCCAGGAAAAATGGTTGGGAAAATAGTTGTATTGGCTATCTTATATATGCCTTCTAAACCAGGAAAATGAACTAAGGCTGACTGTGTTTAAGGCCCACACAGAGACAAATTCAGGAGTATACACAAAAGATTTTTGTCGTATCAGCATTTCATTCACACGGAAACAGCGTGAAACGGGTCCCAGAGTAAACTAATCTGTAAACACTTACCATTTTGTCTCCGTGTGGACAGCCAACTGCATCTTTCTTGAAACGATTACTTCACACATAGTTTAGGCCACCCTGCATTCGCGTATTGAACCAAAACAACAATGGTGGATTACAGGGTTGTGTTCATGCTGCAGAAACTATTGAGCTATTATGGCTTTTACAGCAAACTCTGATGCTCTTTTACCACCACTGAGAACAACATACACCAGATATTCTTAAATCCAACGCTGAGAACAATCAGGAGGGCAACTAGAAGAAAGTTTGTGGCAGTCTTCTTCTCTCTTTTGGTGCATTTCCGTGGCAGCGTAACAGCGCCAGGTCATCCTCATCATTTTAAAAGCAGTTTAGTTTCAGGAGGCCATTATTGACAGGGCAAGGGTTTTGTTACTGCACTCCTTACAAAGTGGCATCTTTCTTTTACAGCTCAGCAGTAGGTTGTATTTTCTGCCTTTACTCCCAAGATTTTCAGATAAAATCTGTTGGAAGAGAAGGTTCCTGTTCTAAAACAAAACTGAAGTATTTCATGATTATTGTCATCATCTTCATCAATGTGACGGCAAAAAGTCAGATAAGCAAACGATACAACCATCTTTGGGTTACAGCTGATCTGTTTCTCTGTAAAGACTGTGTTTCTTTATCCTAATTCCAAAGATGAGCATTGAAACCCCTCAGTAGAACAGAGGAGTGTCTCTGGTGTCAGTAGCCTGATTGTTCCCTCCTTGTCCCTCCTCAGATCTCAAACAGAGATGCCTGATGAAGATGTGCAATAAACTGTGACCAGAGAGGAAGAGGACCAACACAAAGAGCTCTTCATCATCCCAAGGAGACACTGAAACCACAAACCACAGCTGAGCACAAGTCTATAAAGACGTGCCACAACCTGGACGGTCACACTGAGTTTTTATATAAGGAAACTAGAACGATCACTCTGATAAGAAAAATAAACAAATCACTGAATGAGATTATCTTTAAGGTCTGGATAGTAAATCCCTTCTGGACTATATCTGAAGTTACATGTTTTAAACAGAGGACCTCTGGGGACTGGGGAGTACAAACAAAAAACAGAATCATTTTGAAACAGGTTTAGACTTTTCTTTGTCAATAAAAATCTTGCTTATACTCTCAGCTGTCCCAGTGCCATCCTTTACTCTCTGATCAGCTGACAGGGTGTCTTCAAATATTTGATGCAAGGGACCTTTAGCGATAAAATCAGCTTTTGTTTCTTTCTGAAATGTCTTTGCAGCCCTTAAAAATTCTGGTGCAGCATTCACAATGTAATGCAGCCTTTTCTGATCTACCCCTCTCTGTTTGTAACATCTGACATGATTTGCACCATCCTCCCCCCACAGATACACCTGTCCCTCACAAAGCTCCACTATCTGCCCCCCATTATTAAACCAACGCCCCTCTGCTCCACAGACCCTCCTCTCTCTGCCGGTCCTCATTGATCTGAACTCTGAGGATCAGATAAGACCATGTTGGCCCCTCGGGGTCACAGGTCCAGCCACCCTGCTGGACAAAGACCACTCTGTGGGTCTTCTCTGTCTGAACCCCCCCGTTTCAGCCTCAGATACCCACACAGGAAATAATGAGCTCAGGTGTCGCCTGTTAGCCAATAGGACTGAAGGAGCTACAGGTGCCAACCCCCCTCCTCAGGTAGGACTGATAACCAGCTGAGAGTTTACTCTTTAAGAAAACCTCTAATTTACCTTCTCAGTAAGCTGCTCATGTCCATCAGAGCTTCATCCACTACAATGACTCACAGTTTCACCTCAGTTCAATGAAGAACAACCAGAGCTGCAAAGGCACTCTTAAGGTAAGATCATTCTCACTACTTTTTAAGTTTTGTCTGATACTTGAGGTTTGTGATGCACGTTCATTTGATGCACTGATTTATGAGAAATTAGACCAAAGGATGAGCAATACAGTAAGTAAGAAATGGCAATATTAGATATGCATAGTAATCAAGCTGGCATTTACTATAACCATGACCCTTATTTCAATTTTTTGGTTCCACGTAGAGCAGGGGTGTCCTAACTTTTTCCACCAAGGGCCCACATACAGAAACACTTGAGGATGTTGGGGCCATGGAATAATCTGCAAGGCAAGGTATATGACAGTAAGTCAGAAGAAGAATAAAGGAGGAGCTGGGTTGGAGGATTTAATGGCTAACAATGCAAATAGACAATAATTTCCAGGTTTTCAGGGATGCTAATCAGATTTCAGGGGGCCCCATTTGGCCCTAGGGGCTCTGCCCCCCATAATATTAGTTTTACTGCTATTTACTGCTGTAACTTATCAGGGAGATAGAAAACAAGATATTATTTTGGTTGCCATTATGTTAACCATGTAAGGAGTTGTCTCAATTTAGCCAGAAAAAGACATCAATAAATTCTTCTTGTCAAGAAGTTTTTGCGTATCTTGAGCTGAAACTATGAAGTACGGTACAGTCAAGCAAAAGCTTCATGTTCAAATGTTGGCCATATTTCATTTTATGTCTTTTCAATTTTGTATGTCATAACTATGACTTAAACCGATGAGTTTGCATTTTTATTTAATATTTTGAACTTTAAGATTCACAGTTTTAAATTTTATGTCATATTTGACCTTTAAATTCATCATTTTGGATTTGATCTCACGTTTTGGACTTTTTAACTCCAAACTTTGACTTAAAGTCCTGTATTTTGACCTTTTAGACTCACAATTTAAAATCTGAACTCATGACCATTTGATATCATGATTTTGATTTTTTTTAATTATATTTTGACTGTTTAAACTCATGATTTTGAATTTAACCTTATAATTTAACATTTTAGACTCATGGTTTTGTTTTTTTCTGATATTTTGACCTTTTAAACTAGTACTTTTAATTATTTCCTTATATTCATACATTTTTGACTCATTATTTTGAATTTTTCCTCATAATTTGACCTTTTTTCAACTCCTAACTCTGACTTTAAGTCTCCTATTTTGACCTTTTAAAACTCATGATTTTGAATATTATCTTATATTTAACAATTTTAAACTCATGATTTTGAATTTTTCTCATGTTTTGAAATTTTCAACTCCTAACCGTGACTTTTACTCCCATATTTGGACCTTTTAGACTTACTATTTAATATTAAAACTCATATTTTGACCTTTTAAGCTCATGATTCTGATTTTTATCTCATATTTTGACAATCTGAGCTCATGATTTTTGATTTTTTTTCTCAGAATTTGACCTTTTAAACTTATGATTTATTTTGACTTTTTAAAGGTATGAATTTTAATTTTATCTCATATTTTTGCCTTTTGAACTAATAATTTGGATTTATATCATATCTTTGCCTTTTAAAAACATTATTTTGACTTAAATATGTGTTTTAATCTTTTGAACTAATAAGTTTGACATTTCAGATTTAGAGCCTCTAATCTTATCTTATTGACTGAATTGTCTCAAAATCATTATCACTAGTGTTAAATGTTTTCCCCCCATAATTATCACTGGTGAAAAAGAGACTGACAGTTAATGGTTAAATGCTGACCCTGTTAGGCTCTCTGGTTAGACCTAAATTCAGAGTCCGGCCCCTGCTGTGGTTGAGTTTGACACTCCTGAGCTCACCTCCAGGGACTGGTGATTGGTCTGGTGATTGTTGTGAAACAAACTTAGGACCCATGAGTCCCTGCCTCCTCTGCTTTCTGCTGTGGTCCTCACTGAGCAGTGAGTCAAACCAGCGTTACACAGAGGCTTATTTACTTAAAGGTATACCCCGGTTTTCTTTAAAGACGTGGTTATGGCATGATGAGGGGGAAAAGTGGTTAAAAAGTGTCTCAAACCCCCCCCCAGTGTGGTCTCTGCCATTCCAGCACATTCTGCACAGAAAAGCAGAAGTGGTCGTCTCCAACACACGATGACTGGAGACACATGTTCAATCATCTTCAGTCTTGTGCCATGTGTGATGTGGCAGCTGCACACACTTGTGTAATAACGGTGCATGTCTCAGAACTTTATACTGGTCTGCAAGTTACCCCGATATTTATGTGCAGACATCTTTTTGTGAAATTAGGTTATCAAAAGTGCAGTCTCTATAGAGTTTACCCACATCTCCTCTTAGTCAGTGGTATGCTGCATGTTATCACCCAGAATGTTCAAGGCCTGACCCACCTCACTCTTCCTCTAATTGGCTTGTACTCTGTTACCTTTGCACATTGGTGTGGCTAAGCTATTCTGAGGGAGAGCAGAAGAGGTCAGACTAATGCAGCTGGTTGTGTGACTTTCTCCCAGCATGCTTCCTTCATCATCATGTCATAATGATCATTACTTCCTGAGGACTAGCAGCAGAAATCGGCAGTCAATGTGGACATTTAAAAGGCCTCATTTTTAGGTGAATTTTCTGCAAGAGTTATTTATAATCCAAGCTGTTTATGCTTTGATGCAGAAGTTGCTAAAAATGAGGGGCATAAATAAAGTGCATACCCACCTCTGCAGGCACCACTACGCCACCGTATGCCTTTTAAGATTCCATTACTTGTACTTTAATTGGATCCAGAAATGTGCAGTTTAAGAAAACATTTGTGTTTAACTACACTTCTAAATAAAGCTTGTTTTTAAATGCACTGAAGTCAGCACCAACCTCCCGCAGGCTGCATCAGTTGCTCTGGTTACTTCCTGCTTTTACTAAGATGCTCTCCAGGCTTTTGTACCAGTAATGATGCACTCCAAGCCACAGGTGGTCTGAGCTGTTTGAGGCCATTAAAGACAATAAAACTGCCAGGAGAGAAAGTCATCTGTCTCGTTTGTCGTAGCATGAAATCACCTGTAATGACAGGTGATTTTTTCTTTCAACTCCACAGAAGATATCGAGGTAGGTTCAGGTCTCTGTGAAAAGAGAAATTATGACATTTTCGGTCCTCATAATGATCATGATTGGATGTGAAGTCCCTGCGTTTCCAGGAGACTTGGAGGTAAGGGACAGTTTGAGCTGAGCTTCTGAAATCATGACGGCGCAGCTGGTTTGTGCATTCGGTGCTGAATTAAAATACAACAGGATGTTCTGGGTTAAAAAAGGCTCAGAAATTTCCTCAAACAGCTGCTGTCTCACTCTCAAAAACTCAAAGAAAATAGTGAATTAATGCTGAATGATTATTCCAAATTTCAAGTGTGAACGTCCCAATCAAAATAAGTTATTCAGACATTTTCATCCCTGAAAGTCGGAGTTTGGAGACTCAAGCCTTGCCTAAATGAGAGAAAGAGAATATTCACTTTCTAATGTTGGATTAATGAATCCTAATGAAATCAAAACGAATTTATGTGGTGTTGAATTAAACTGAAATACAGGTAAGAATGGTGACTTTTTTTTTTTTTTTTTTTTGCATGTTGGCTGTTCAGTTTTACTTTGCAGAGAAAGCTCTGATCAAAAATTGCTCCCTGGGTTTTCCAGGGAGCATATGGCTAGAAACCCTCATATGGATGGACACATTAATGCATACTTAATTCAATAATATTAGTTCAAAAGCAATTAATCTATAGTAGCATGGATTTTAATCTGAGGGTGAAACAAGCTTTATGCTATAAAGGAGGAGGCTGGGGTGGAGGAGGTTAAGCTTTGCCAGCAGCAGCATTAAGGCAAGCACAGTTATGAAGAAGTGCGTCATATTTAAATCCTCCACTGTGTTGAGAGAACGAGCTGTGATTGGCTGTGGGAGCATCTGATCACAGCTGGGCGTATGACTACCATGTCCTGCATAAACTAACTCCAGGTTTCATTTTTAATTCCAGTTTTAAAATGTATTTCCTTTTGAATCCTTGTTTGTGGTTTCACACTTAACACCTCTTTCTAAATACAGGTCCAAGTCATGTTTCTAGTCTGGATTTTCATGCTTTCTGCTGCTCCACATGGTGAGTTATGAGCTATTTTCTCCTAACACATGGGTTTCTCTATTATCTGGACCAGCACCACCTACTCCTTAAAGAGGACATATTGTGCAAAAAATCACTTTTTCAGGCTTTTCTAACAAAAATATGTGCCCCTGGCCTGTCCACAGTCCCCTCAAGTACCATCCCTTCTCCACCTTTCAGAAAATGTGTGCTAAAGCAAGCCGTTCTCAGATTTTCCCCTCATGATGACGTCATGTGGGGAGTTAGCCCCGCCCTCAGGTTCGATTGGGCCTCCCTGCTTGGAAGAAAGTTCAGCCCTCCTCTCCTGATCCTCCTCCCAGCTGCCAGCTGAAAAGGGGATCAGGAGAGCCACATCTGTTAAGCCACATCCTTTTCCTGAGAGAGGCGGAGTCGGGGATGAGGTCAGACAGCTCAGTAACATTTAAAGCTACAGACAGACTGTTCTGAACAGAGGGGTTTTTTAGACATACAAAAATCCTGTACATTTTTTTTTTTTTTTCAGCAATAGACTTCACATGCATGTTTTGGAGACCTCTGAGGCCAAAATAAACTTGTCTTAAAAGGGTAAAATATGTCCCCTTTAATGATAACTTGTGGAGAAAATACAGTAAAGTGGCTGAGATTTCTTTGTTTTTGATTATTTTTCACTGACATCCTGCTGCATCTTTGCAAAATAAATAGTTAAACAGAAAATGATTCTTCTTTTTGATTATTACATGAATAATCTTAAATAGGGTCTCTGACTACTACACTTTAAACAAATGAAAGCTTTTTGTTTGCTGGTGCTGTTTTTAGTATTTTAACCCCTGCCCCTCAAACAACCTGGATCTGTCAATGTGGCCAACATTAGACTGTGACATAGCATTAACAGCCTCTCATGTTTATGCACTGAGGTGTTTATTTTTATATTTTTGTGAATATGTCAGACTTCTTATCAACATGTCCATCTGCCCAGATGTTGGTGAGGCATTCGACCTTCTCATTGTTCACTGTGTTGGTAGGTTAAATGTCTAACTAGAGTCCTAAAGCTGTGAAAGCACCATAACGCAGATGTAATTTTATAATTACTCTCATAGGAGTTTAGATAAGTAAATGCTTTTCTGAAATTCTTCCATCAGTGAAAATTGGAACGTGTTGTCCCATAACTCATCATTCTAACTGCTCCGTCTGTGATATTTGTGAAGTTTTCCTGTCTTGTGTGAATACTCTGATGTTACATGATGTAATATGAAGGTTCAATCATGTGTTAAATGTTAATCACTGTTATAATAATTACTCATCTCCGTCTCTGTCTGCAGCTGTGTCGTCTAGCTCCGTCCTCTGCAGAAAGCCAGAGGCCAGCGACCAGAGCTCAGAGCCCATGATCGGTAAGGATGAAACTAAACAATAACCCTCACATGACTCATGTTAATGTATAAAATCAGATCATTAAAGCGGGTCATTGGTCTGAGTTTTAAAGATCAGTGGCTCATATGATAATGTGATGTTTAATTGAATGCACAGATTTCTTCTTTGGAAAGGTCAAAGAGCCGAGGGGATTTAATGTCTACACTGTAATGTACCGCTCATTCTGCTAACCATCGATACCCACCATGATGACTGATGATAACAAGTTTAAAACGGATCTAAACTCCAGAAAAAACTCTGGGAAAATTACTTAGAATTAGTGTTAAGACTCAATTTTTCTTCCTCTACTGTCATCCAGTAGAGGGCGTGGTCTCACCTGGACCTCCACTTTACCTATTGTGGCATCCAACTGACCGTCAATTCCCATCCAGTCTCCGTTTCTGCTCTTGCTTTCTGTAAAAATTGCATATCTGTCTTATCGTGATTAAGCAATCAGAGTACATCAATTAATCAATCAATATTGCAGGTAGTGCCAAAAGGACGGCGGAAAAGGCTGGAAAAAAGCACCTGCTGAGAGGGAGAACAGGGAAATGCACAAAGAAGACAGAGATGCAGAAAAAGAGAGATGGAGATGCAGAAAAGAACGCAGAGAAGAGGACGAGGGAAAAAAAGGGGATGCAAAGAGAGAGAGAGAGAGAGAGGAGGGACATGCAGAAAAAAAAAAAAAGAGAGGTGGTAAAAAAAGAGTAGAGACAGATGCAGGAAAAGAAAAAAACAGATGCAGAAAGAGGATGTAGCTGCAGAAAAATGGAGGGTTGCAGATAAGAGTAGAAGGGCAGAAGGAAGAAGATGCATAATAATAACAGATGCATTAAGAAAAAAAAGGGCTGGAGATGAAAGAGAAATAAAGAGTAGTGGCAGGAGGAGGGAGATGCAGATAAGGAAAGGGAAATGCAGGAGGAGTGAAGAGGAGGATGCAGAAAAAGAGAAAAGGGAAGATGCAGGTTAGAAAGAGAAAGGTGGATGCAAAAAGGAGAAGAGGAAAATGCAGAAAGAAGAGAAATATGCAAAAAAAGACAAAAAAAATGGAGATTAAGATGGAGGAAGAAGCTGCAGAAGAACAAATAAAATAGAGATACAAGAGGGGAAGAGGGAACTGCAGAAAAACAGAAAAGAGGAAGATGCAGAAAAGAAAGTAAGAGCTGCAGAAAGAGAGAAAAGATGAGCAGGGGATGCAGATAAAGAGAAAACAAGCAGAAAAATAAGGAAAAACTCTTCATACTGATTAACTGCTTCTAAGTTGGTGAGTGTTCCCAAACTACACTTTGTTGTGTAGAAATATGCAATGACTATAAGATACCTACCTACCTACCTACATTTATTTTTTAAAAGTCAGACTGAGCCACCTAGAAACTGGTTGAAGATGGATTTACTCTTGCATGCATGCGCCTCAGTCAAAACCAAAACTTGATGTGGATTGTCAGTAAATGCTGGGTCGGGCTTTGACCAGGAAGTCCAGCAGCAGGATTCTCCTTGTCGTGTTCCTTTAGAGATCACTGAAAGCTATAGGGATAGAGGGTATTGCATTTGTACCAGAATTAAAGCATCAGTTATGCACATAATATACTGAGCTGTAAAATTCTTCTTGTTTTTGCCATTCAAGATCCAATGGGTTAGCTTCTTGCAAGGGAAAACTAGCTGAAAGGGGACTTGTCAGCACCTCCCATAGCAGAGCTGGACATACTCCCATCATTAAATCAATTTTCCACTGATGCTTGTTATTGGGACAACGACAGTATTCCAATGAAAAGGCCTTATCCAGCCATACCATAGCTCAGAGCTGTAAGTGTGCAGGCAAACATGTTGAATAACAGCTCAGACTGTCACCTTGTTTTCAGAGCTGTTTTAATGCCGTCTGACTTTTCGTGCCTTTCCATGATGTTGTTGACATCGAGGTCACCTGATTCACAAGCTGTGATGTTCAGGGACACCCACAGTCCTAATCAGATCTATGGGTGCGCCATGCATGTGGAGAGCTGTGGCCTAAATCATTTTTTGCCCTGCGTGCTGCTCTGGACTCGTGTCACTGGAACCTTCCAACAGGATTATCTATGATTAAATCACCCCGCTCTCCACCTGTGAGTTGGGGAAATGGAGTCTGAGTTAGAGCTGAATCACTCTGGTTTGTTCCTCTCACTTCCTCTGCCTGTTTGTCTCTTCTCCATCTTGTTTCCCCGCTCTGAGCACAGATTGTCTCGGCCTGCGTTTCACCTGGCTCCACTCCGTCTTCGATAATTTCCCCTCGCTGCTGAATTTCGCTGTGAAGCTCCGCTGTGCGACCGGGCTCTGTCCTCGCGATCTGGAAGATTACGGCTGCTCCTGCAGATATGTGGCTGCCGGGAACCCCGAGGATGCTCTGGATGTGTGAGTAAAGACTCCAAAGCAGATGCTAAATTTAAAATACAGCTTAATGGAATCAGAGGCCTGAGGCGGGCGTATGCAGAGTGGGCTGGAGGAGTCTCAAATTAGCAGCCCTGAAGTTAGGCTATAAGACCAGCAATCCTAACCCTCTACAAATATTTTATCTACAGAGGAACCAGGATCTCACTGGTCATTCTTGAATGTTACTGTCCTGATGGATTAAGGGATTACTAATCCCTTTTTCTCCTGAAGTTTTACCCTAAATTTGGCTCACTAAAATTAAATGTCAATAAAAAAGACATGCCGCTAAAACTTCAACATTAGATGTGTGATATAATGGTGGATTTTCACTCCTTATATAATATCTGTGCTCATAGAAGTAAAATATGAAACTACACTTGTCCTTTTGTGAATCATTTCTCTTGAACTTGAAATTTAAATGCTGTGTCTCTGTTTTCTTCTCTGCAGCTGCTGTGAGGCTCACAGGCTTTGTTACCAGAATGCTGCCCCCTGCAGGCAGGAGCTGCCTCTCCTCCCAAACAACCTCACCTGCTCAGCAGCAAACAGCAGCTGTGGTAAGATTGACACGTTACAGCGGTGGTCATCAGGGGCCACATCAGGCCCCCCAGGGCTTCCCATTTAGCCCGCAGAAGATTATTCCCTATGAGAATAAACCAGCCCTGAAACAATGACTGAGACCGTTTTATCAGGAGTGACTGAATGTTTCATGGGTTTTACAGACTTACACATAAGATCAAAATTTTTAGTCCCTGTTATGGAAATTTCAGTTTTTCTCAAATATTTCCCAAGTGCTGTTAAACAGAGTGGAGAGTTTTTAACACAGCCTTTCCAAACATCCTGGTTTCATTTTGGATGCTTACATTATTTAATTTTGCACACAAAAACAAAAATATTTCACTAAAACCAAAAACTACCAGTCAAAATGATTAGCCTCCTTTAAAACTGACCTTTTAGTATAGCCAAATAAACAGTCAATGAAGTGCCTTAACTTTGCAATGCTCTAAGCTTGTAAAATCACCAATGATTATTCCCCGGTTTACAGTATAAAAGCCTCAGAAAGAGTTTTGGCTGTCACTGGAGAGGGCACCATGCCAAAACCAAGAGAAATCAGTGAAGACTTGAGAAAGAGAATTGTTGATGCTCATAAAGCAGGAGAAGGATCTACAAAGTTATCACAGGGTTTCCAAGTACCAAGACTTAGCTAAGTCAGGGACTGTAGTCTCAAAGAAGACCATCACTAGAGCCCTGCACAGGAATGGTCTGAGTGGTTGCAGACCAAGAAAAACTCCCCTTTTGCCGAAGCGACACCCTCAAGTCAGACAAAAACAAAATATTTCTGTTTCGTTTTGAAAAAGTTTTCCGTAAACACAAGATTGTTTCAGGAAATGTCCGCATAAGAATGGAACCACTGAAAACACTGCACTAGAGAGAAGAAGATCACAGAAAACTGACACAAACATTCTCCTGGTTGCTCTTCTGGTTGTGTTTCGTGGTGGATTTAAGAACATCTGGGGCTCTATTTTCGTAGACCAGGCGCCAACGGGGTGTGTCCAGGGCATTTTGCAATTTTCGTGCACGGCGCAGTCCGGCACGGCGCGGCGCACCCACGCCTCCTTCCCTCCCACCGGAGCAAGTGGCAAAGAGGGAGGAGAGAAGGCGTGAGTGGGTTTAACACAGCCGAGTGTAATCTTCACCAATCAAATGAACGCCCCTCCTCGCCTTTAAATGCGCTGCGAGCATGGCGCAGTGCCAATTTCACCTCGCCACCACCATGGACGGAGACAGCAGCAGCAGCTCCAGGCGGCCAAACTTCTCCCAGGAGGAAACTGATGTGCTGGTCCGGGAGGTCCAAGCTCACAGTACCAGAATATATAGTAATGCTAACAGACCTCCAGGGCTGATGATGCAAAAACTGCCTGGGAGGAAGTTCCTAATATTGTCAATCAAGTTTGCCCAGATATTCTGAGAACCGCTGCCCAATGTAAAAAACGGTATATGATGTAAGGAGAAGGGCCAAAAAAAAGCTGTCAGAGCAAAGAAGGCACACAGTGGCCACCAGGCTGTGCATCAGAGGCCACGATGCATGTCACCGTGTGGACCACCTCGCGGGACAGATGTAATCTGTTCCTGTGTCATGAATAGGAGTACAAAATGAAGTGACAATTACATTAAACACAGCAGCAGGCTAATCCAGGCATCATGCTTGTGATCCACCTGCATTCCTGCTCTGTCATCGCCAAATAGGAGAACCTTTGGTGATATATTCTCTCCCGGTATCTCCTCCTCATCCTCCTTGCAATAATGTACTCCATCTTTTTAGATCACATTGAGAATAAAGATTAAAACAGAGAAGTATGGGCAATCACAGGTAAATCCTTAAGACACCGACTGACTTACATTTACTCAGCGAGCGTCTCTCTCTTTTTTCTTTTCTTTTGAATTTCATGAGATGACAGAAGCCGAATATATATACTCTGTATCGGATGCCGTGGCTGTTTGTGGTTGGCTGAGAGAACTCGCAAGTTTTTATCACTCCCAGCTGCCATCAGGTTGAGTTTCAATTACGCGACAAACATCTTTGATCTGACATCAGATGTGACGGGACAATTTATATAGATACAAATGTATATGCTGGTTCAGACGGTTACATTAAATAGGGGTTGCTGTGATTGTTTATTGCATTGAAATGTGCCTGACACCCTGGAAACCTGCCTGTGAGGTTTTGGTGACGTGTGCGCACTGCACGCCTGTCAGCCAAATTACCACTACACCGGGCGCACTTCGCCTGCGCCGAGAATAGACCAGGTTGAGCTGGCGGGCTTTCAGCGCACCTTCCGCGCAGTGTTCTGGCATGAAATTGTCCCTGTGCCAAACTGAATCTGTCGACACCTCCCCCTGGTGTGCCGCCACACCCATCTCGGCGCAGCCTGGTCTACCAAATTGGCTGCGCACGGTGGTGCGCCAGACAAAATTACCACTGCGCGGGCTGCGCCATGCTCCGCCACCCTGCGCCACCTTGCTCTGCATCATGAAATTAGAGCCCCTGGTGTCTGCTGTTCACTGTGGTGGTTTGCTGTAAAAGCCAGAATAAGCTCAGTAGCTTCTGCAGCACAAACACAGCCCTGTAATCTGCCATTGTTGTTTTGGTTTAACTCGCGCATGTGACGTATGCGGGGCTACACTATGTGTGACATAATCGTTTCAAGAAAGATGCGGTTGGCTGTCCACACGCAGACCAAACGGTTAGCATTTACAGATTTGTTCACTCTAGGACCCGGTTTCAAAAAGTAGCGTTTCCGTGTGGATGAAACACCAATACAAAAAAAAAAAAAACTTTTGTGTATACTCCTGAATTCGTCTCTGTGTGGACAGGGCCTGAAGTCTGCTAAGGACAACCTGGAGAAGGATTATGAATACTGGGAGCTGGTCCTTTGGTCAGATGAAACTAAACTAGAGCTCTCTGGCCATAGAGACGTTGGTGATGTTTGGAGAAAGAAGGGAGAGGCGTATCACCCAAAGAACACCGTCTACAGTGAAACGTGGTGATGGGGGGATTATGCTGTGGGGATGCTTCAGTGATCTGGAACTGGAAACCTTGTCAAGGTGGAAGGAACCATGAAGAAAGAAGGAGATGTGGAGATTTTTAAAGAAAACCTAAAGCAGTCAGCAGCAAGGCTGGATCTGTGCCATCGCTTTTTCTTCCAAAACATGTTCCTCCTGATCGAGGACTACCTTCAGAAGACCAAAGTGAGCATTATTGAATGGCCTGCACAAAGCCCTGACTTAAACCCCATTGAAAATCTGTGGGGTGAACTGAAGACGAAGGTCCATGCCAGAAGACCATCAAATCTGGAGGAGCTGGAGAGATTTGCTAAAGAAGAACGGGCTGGGATACCTCAGGAGATTTGTCAGAGACTTGCTGAAAGCTACAACAAACAACTGCAGGCTGTTATCCAGCAAAAAGAAGACACCATTGACTATTAGCATCCAGAATAAAACTAGGATGTTCGAAAAAGCTGTGTTACAAAGTCTTTGTTTTGTATAAAAGCACTTGAAAAATCTGTTTAAATCAATGAAATTTCCATAGGGGGGCAAATAATTTTGTCCTCAAGTGCACACTTGTCTACCATTATCAGCTAACAGTCCGCCATAAGTATGAGCTACCGCTCTCCAAAAAGCTTGGTTAAGACGCTGATAACCCTAGTGCTACTGTCCATGAACACCATGTAGAGAAGGTCAGTGTGTTTTACTACATTTTTGACTCAATATTAGGAAATCCAAAATTCAAGAAACAAGCGGGGGGGGGGGGGGGGGGTGATTACCTAGGCCCACAGTAGGGCAGGGCCCTTGAGGAGTCTGCAATGAAAAGTTTTTTTTAATTTTTTCTTAATGATTACTGTCATTATTGAATCAAAAGCCACTAAATGAATTGGTCAACAGACTGCAATTTGCTTCTCCCTTAAAATATCCAAATGGTGTAGTCCAGCACTGAAAATCAATGCAAGTAAATTTAATTTAACTGTAGTAAAAATATTAATTATTGATTGGGAAATAAAGGTTCAAAAAGACATTAAAATGCATAGATATTTGTAAAATGACTCAACATTTATTGCTTGGCTAGCCAGTTAAGGGGGGGCCTTTGTTTTTTTTTTTCTTGGGGCCCAAAATCCCTAGCTACGCCCCTGAGTATGCACACCCACTTTGTCATGTGTTTTTGCTCAGATTGGCACATGCATTTAGCAGATAAAACATCACAGGATTTCACAACACTCAACACAACCATGTCAGAGATGGAACATCAAAAATAGCCATGAAAATGTTGCGACACTCGTCCTACCTGTTTTAATCTTTCTTAAACTGTATGTTGACTTAAATATCCCGTGTTTTCCATCCAGAGGATGTTGGTGATCGGTGTCAGCAGAGGTTTTGTGAATGTGATCAGGCTGCCATCGACTGCATGACCTGGAGCTTCTACAACTCAACACTGAGAGGGCTTTCTGAGTCGTCATGCTCTGCTTCAAATCAAACAGGTAACTTCACTGAAGGAGACTGGGAATGACGAGTACCTGACAGTGAAACCTCCCAAATGTCATGCATGTGTGTGTCACAGGATTGTGAGGCTTGTGTGGGGAACATTAAATGTTTTACATCAGTGTGCAGTATTAATGGATTTTCTTATCTATAGATAAAGCAAACAGGTAAATAAATGTAGTCCATGTCACGCTGATGTAGGATTTAGCCCAAAGATAGAAGCTTAAAAGTAAATTAGAGGGGACCAAACACAGACCCCTGAGGAACGCCACGAGTCAGCAGAGTTCATTCATCTCTGAAATTCTCCAGCAGCATGTTGCATTTGTAAAAGATGAATTAAAAGCTTTTAATCTGAATCACCACAATTTGTCAGAAAAATACGAGAAGGGCTTTAGTTTGTTAATACTGCACAAAGCCAAATTCCCGGAAAAATTGGGACAGGATTTGCAAATTCTTTCCATACTATAGTCAGCTGAATACAAGACAAAGAAGATATTTAATGTTCAAACTTATGAACTTTAATGTTTTTATTGGAAATTTACACACATTCTGAATTTGATCCTAGTGACATGCTCCAAAAAAGCTGGGACAGCAGTATTTTCACCACTGTGTTACATTATCTTTTCTCCCTGTAAGGGGAATAATGACTAACTGTTGAAGTACTGAATGTGGAATTCTTTCCCATTCTTTCTTGATGTTCATCTTAAAAGGCTCAACAGTGAAGGGATTCCATTGTTGCATTTTGTACTTCATAATACATTCTCAATGGCAGACAGGTCTGGGCTGTATGCAGGCAAGGCTAATCCTCACCTTCTCTTACTGTGAAGCCATGCTGTTGTAACTCCTGCAGATTGTGTCTTGGTTTTGTCTCCCTGAAGTAAATAGGGTTGCCCATGACACTTAGTCATCTGAATGGAAATATTTATTGCACCAAAACCTGTTTGTACCTCTCAGCATAGATGCCTTTGCAGATGTGCAAGTGACCCACGCCACAGCACTAACACACCCCAGCACCATCACAGATGCTGGCTTTTGGACTTTGTGTTAACAACAGTCTGGATGGCCCTTTTCTTTATGAACTCAAAAGAATGAACTGCTGTAATTAAAAAAAAAAATCTTTAAATGTGACATCTTTGTCTGTGGCATTTTCATATCACTAGCATTTTCTCCCAAAATGCCACAGAGTAATAAATAATTTTCTCAATTGCTTTTAAAATAGATTGGCTGGTGTGTGATCTGTGGAAGTTTCTAGCATGGAGCACTCTAGGTTTTGCAGGAATCTGTAATGAAGCTTAAAGATTTTACATCCATTATTTCTGTTGATAAATGTTCTTATGAGTTTTTTTCACTTTCAAATCATCACTAGAGGTTTCAAATATTTGCAAATATAGCTGATAAAGTTAACTACTTCCTTGTATTTTCTTGTGTTTGGTTCTTCTTTGTTTGTTTAAACCATTTTAAAACCACCACGGTGAAACATCAGCCATGCATAAATCACTGACGTTGTCAGCATTAAAGAGTGAGGCCAGTCCAAACTGCTTTGCTGCTGTTGTTGTTTGAGTGCAGTGACGTAGCACATAGATGTACTGACTGTAAATAGAGGATAGCATAGAAGTGAGCTGTATAGATCAGCTTCAGAAAGAGGCTCTATGGATCAGCACGTTGTTCAGTGCATCCCTACTTTGTTCCCTCTGCCTTTTCCTCCCTTATTTTATATCCATGCAAAGAAAATTACATATTAGAGAGTACAGAAAGAATATCTGCTAACTGATCATTAAAAATGTTAAAACTTATCAGCGTGTCACCTGTTTCAGATTCTCTGAGCAGCACCGTGGACGCCACTGAGGTCTTCAGAGAGCCAGGTGAGTCTGAGTGACGTCATCTCACTTCATCTGATGGATTCCTGCCGAGTCAGGGAGCTTTGAGGACACGACCACTGAAACATCCACGTCAGCTCTCTCCAGACAGCGCGTCACTCGCTTTCTGAGCGGGTCAGCGATGTTGTATCCGTGCTAGCGATCGACTGGGTGGAAAAAGCAGAGAGCCGAGTCACACCTATGTGGCTCTCAGCCAATTAAAACAATGGCCTCCTGACATTTAATCCTGCAGCTTTGGGCCACCCACAGCTGAGATAAAAAATGAGGATCGTAGAGAGAACTTGTGATCCAAAAATAGAAGTTGTGTCCCAGCTGAGCTGCTCTCAGACTGAGAGAACCAAGAGACGTTTCATGTATACAAGAGAAAAAGTCGACTTCAGAGAAGTGTGTAAAGCTTGTTTGAAGGAGTTCAAATTGAGTTTTTCAGTTAGGATGAATATTTTCAGATCACAACGACCGCTGCTGCTGTATGAACTTCAGATCAACTTATAAAGCTCCAGCCCCAGATAAAAAACAAACCAGCCATATAAATCTTTTTTATGCAGTTTAGAGCCAGTGCTTCTTTCTTTAAAGAATAGTGCACAATAAATAAGGGGATTTTGACCTAGGAGTCAAGAGAACTTTTATTTATTTATTATTTGTAAGTTAAAATAACTGTTAAATTTCAAAGTGAAAACTGATGTCTACAAATTGATGTCAATTTAAAAAAAACCCTGTTATATAATGTAAATGACTGTATAAATATTCACTCCCTTTGAAGTGACTGATCTAATCCAACAGAGGTCCAACTGGATCAGGATCAGTGAAATGGGGATCACCTGAGTGCAGTGAATGTGTCTCAAGTGATGGCAGTGTAAAGACACCTGTGTGTGGAAGGTCTGGCCACTGGTTAATTGGTATTCCTGGCTACCACTACACTATGAAGACAAAAGAACACTCCAAGTAACTCAGAGAAAAGGTTATTGAAAAGTATAAGTCATGTGATGGGAACAAAAACATTTCCAAGGCCCTGAAATCCTCCCTCCAGATTTCAGTTAAATCCATCATCAAAAAAATGAAGGAATATGGCACATGTGTAAATCTGCCTAGGTCAGGCCGTCCTCACAAACTGAGTGACCATGCAAGAAGGAGACTAGTGAGAGAGTCCACCAACACACCTATGACTACTCTGAAGGAGTTACAAGCTTCAGCAGCTGAGATGGGAGAGAGTCTGCATACTGCTTAAGGGAAAGGTGGAAAAGAGAAAGCCACTGTCGAAGAAAACTCAGATTAAATCTGGACTAGAGTTTACTAAAAGGCATGTGAGAGACTCCATGGTCAAGAGGAAGAAAGTTCTCTGGTCTGATGAGACCAAAATGGAGCTTTTAGGCCATCAGACAAGACACCAAACACTGCACATCACCACAAACACACTATCCCAATTGTGAAGTATAGTGGTGGCAGCATCATGCTGTGGGGATGCTTCTCAGCAGCCAACCCTGGAAGGCTTGTAAAGGTAGAAGGTAAAATGAATGTGGCAAAATATAGGAGGATTCTGGGTGACAATTTTATTCAGTTTGCAAGAGAACTACGGCTTGAAAGAAGATTTGTTCTTCAGCAAGACAATGACCAGAAGTACACAGGGTAAGCTACACAGAAATGGTTTAAAGACAACAAGGTGAATGTTCTGGAGTGGCCAAGTAAAAGCCCAGTCCTCAATCCAGTAGAGAACTTGTTGCAGGACTTGAAAAGGGCTCTTTGTGCCTGATTTGTGTTCAACCTGACTGAGCTGGAGCAGTTTTGGAGTAAAATTGTACCTTCCAGATTTGATTGCAGTCAAAGGTGACTCTACTAAATACTGACTTGATGGAGGTGAATATTTATGCAGTCACTTATTTGACATGAAATATTTTTGTTTGACGTTACTTTGTAGAACTAAACTAAAACTACAGAGGGTTTTTTTTTCGTATTTTTTGTCAAAAAAGCCAAATCATATTGACCATGATCGATTTATAAAATCAGTTAAAGGGTAAAACATCAAAGGGGTATAAATATCTTTCATAGTCACAGTGCATAGAGAGAGACTGTGTTCATCCTCCACTGCCGCTGGTCTAATCCTCGCCCTCCTTCTCTCCAGATGTTCTCTCAGCAGGAAACGACTCTGTGAGCCAGCAGCTCTTCAACGCGTCCCTCCTGTCTGCAGGTAAAAGCCCTGTTTTGTGCGCGAGTTCACTTTGTAAAGCTCTTAGTTCACTCTCAGCACGTCACCGCGTCTCAAGAGGAGGCAGAATTTAAATTCAGCTGTGGGAGTGTTGTGATGTAAGAGTCCTTGTAAGTGGTGACAGAGGAATCAGGAAAGAAAAGAAAAACTCATTCTTTTTCTATGGCGAACATCCTCGGTATAATCGGAGTCACAGATAAACACGGGGATGTTTCTGACTGTTATATAACCTATTGTTATTCTGACAGCACTGAACATTAATTCTAGAAACTTCCTTTCCTCTGCACCTTATGTATCACTTCTTATCAAGTGCCTGAATAACTTATTTAGTATATTTGTTGTCTTTAGAGCAGAACAGATTTATTTTGCCTTTATCAGTTTTTATTGTTGCTAGATTACAAAAGGTGGCTGCTTTCCTGTGTTATCTGCAAGGTCATTTTTAAGTGTTTTCCTTTTTTCATAGAACTATCAGCTAGAAAACATGGAAACAATGCAAAGGAATCATGTTCTAGCATCAGCAGCAGCTGCAGGTCTTTTACCCAGGAGAAGACGAGTCAGATCAGTTTCTTTTTTTCAGTTTCTGCTAAACTATCGGCTCCATGAAAGAACACCACTTCAGGCCCCAAAACCACCCAAATCCACCCTGCACAATTACTGTAACGGCATCTTCAACAGGCTTTTTATCATGGCCAAGTTGCTTGTTGTTAATTCCACAAACTAGCTTAAACATTCTTAAACACAAACACAGATTTTTTATGGAAAGCTATTGCTTAAAAAATGAAAAACCCAGCGCTCATTCCAACCGCAGAGCTTCCTGTGCTTTCACTTTAAATTATGTAAAGTCTGACAGTTGCTATGGGTTGCTATGGATTTTAATGTCACCTTAAGATCACGGTGATAAAAATAACTGAAATGTAGGAGCTAAATTAACAAGCTGGAAGGAACATTGGTCCAGATTCACTCATAATGGTTGCATGTTTATACATGGAGTCAAGCCGCGACCAAATTTAGTCAAAGTGGGTTATTCTCCACCACCAGATTTCCTTTGGGACAGTTCAAACTGTTCCTTTTTTTTTTTGGATGGTGGCAAAAATCAGTTAGTCTGAAGCCCTGACTACACAGGGACGAAGTATGGACAAGACACCATTGCCCAAGTATGATTAAAGCAGGACACCAATCTTTGGATGAGCAACAGAAACAGAGAATTAAAGCCAATTTACATCTCCACCACTGACTCCAGACTCTGGTAGACTTATGAGGAGGGGGGTGACCCTGCCTGGTGCCTTTGGCGCCATGAAACTACCCTCTTTGATCCCTCTATGTTAGATGAAACATGATGAGGTGTCATCCATGGCGTCCCATGGGGCAATCTGTTATAAAGTGCCCTCTTTGGTGTCTGTAACCTCTACCAGTGGGGCCGCTCTAGTTCCCTTCAAGTGGACAAATGTGGTAAAGTGTCCTGGATGCTCAAGTGGCCTCCCTGTGGATAGTATGTTATTAATAGCCCTCTAGGGTTGTGTTTCTTAACCATTTTTTCTTGAAGCCCCTCTATAAGTGACACAGTGCCATCAAAACTCAACACAGATTTTAATTGTTTCACTGATAAAACCCTAAAAAGGGCCTATGCATGCTTTTCTTATCCAAATACCTTTGTATAAACTTCTTAATAACTGCTTTATCATGGTTTTAGTATATATTTGCAAATCTATTTTTAGTAGCCTCGGACCAGAAAAGCCTTGCACCCCCCCTAAGATTTTTGGCGAGGCTAAAGTGGCAAAAATTGTTTAAAAGTTGCAACTATTGTTGAAAAAATGTAATTAAAAGCGGTTAAAAAGTGGCAAAAATGGACAAGAGTGGCACAAAAGGGATAAAACATGCAGGAAAAGTGGTTTAAAGGAGTTAAAGAATGGCAAAAATTGGGTTAAAGAGACAAAGGGGGTTAAAATGAATTAATACTAGTACTAAATCACAGTTGTGGAGGGCCCTTTCTCTGGGATATCAGGGGCCCAGCCAATTCTGTTGTCAGGCCTGTCTCTTTGTGGCCTGCTGCTTTATAGATAACAGGGATAGATCTCACTGGTGACTAAAAAAGTCCCGTGTTTTAAAAGAAAATACCAATACTAGTACACTAATATATTAACTAGACCAAAATGTTTATTTAAGTTTTGGGTATTTGAAAGCCCCCAGAGTTTCTGTCGAGACTATATCTGGTCTTTGTGCAAAGGTACTTGGTAGCCCCTGCTCTAGGGCATAGGCTCTCAACAGGTGGGCTGAGACCCAAAAGTGGGTAATGACGCTGTTTCCAATGGGTTGCAAATGTGTGCCAGGAAAAATAAGTGGCAAAAAGTCTGATTTATAGAAATCCAAAGTAGACATAGAGTACAACCATAAAATTTCTTTTAATATTTTTCCCTGCATAACAGAAAAATCGTTTCAGCCCAGAACACTCTCGTCAAACATTCAATCAATTTATTACAAAATGGATATACAGTTCTACTTGGCAGAGAAGGCTCTGCTCAAAGAGGCTCGCTGGGTTAGTCAAGCAGCATACTTTGACTTTCTAGGGAGTGTATTGCTGGAAACCTCTGAATTGATAGATACATTAAAGACTGCGTATTTAATACAGTATGATTAGTTCACAAGCAATGAATCCATTGTAGCACGAATCTGATTATGAGAGTGCAACAATCTTTATGCTGTATAGGAGGAGGCTGGGGTGGAGGAGGTTAAGTTTTGCTAGCAGCAGCAGCGTGGTGCATCAGTATTACTGCCAGTAGGGATTAGTTAGAGTATTGTTGAGAGAAAGAGCTGTGGTTTGCTGTCAGCTGAGCAAGGCTGGGCATATAACTAGCGTGTCCTGCTTGAAATAACACATAGCTTCATCTATTAAAACAGTCTGGTTTTCATAAGTACCTGAAAAACATTAAAAAGCACCTTTAAACAGCATTCAGATCTCAACACGTGGCCCAGAACAACTCTCTGCCCTTCAGCGGTGACTCATGCACTTCAGAGATGTCTTGGTGTGAGCTGTTATTGTGTCTGCTCAGCAGAGACGGACCTGTTAATGACCAGCAGGGCGGAGAACCGGAGTGATACAGCAGAAACTGGCTTCGACCTCGTCACCTCACCGCCAGGCTCTCCTCCCCCGCTGACGCCTGATGGTACGCTCTCTAATTGGGCCGTAGGTCACAGGTTTGACATGGGATGAGCAGAGGGTGACGCCTGGGTGGTTGAAAGACAGATGGGTCTCCTGCACACTCACTCATACAGACATGTAAACTCACTTTAGTTTAAGATGCGATCATTGATGTTATAACAATCATTTTTAATTTTTATTTTCAGCAAGGTAGCTTTTCTAAATGCAGGTCTGCCAGGACCACTCAGTCCAGAATCACACATAATTTGCGATTGAATATCCTGCGGTAGTACTGTGGTGGTAGAATCTACTCAAAGTTCAACGTTTTAACCCTTCACCAGATGTATCTGATCAGATACTTCAGACAGCCCAGTTTGCAGTCCGTCTACATTTCTCAGTAGGCTGTTTATGATATCATGAGTTGTGTTGAAGTTGAGTTTTCCTTGTGGTTTCAGAGGAGTTTGAGGAAGGTGAAGGTGGTGTGGGGGAGGTAGAGGAAGAAGAGACGGCGCATACAAGTCTCATCTCCAAAGGTAAAACAGTTACATTACTCACCCTCTCGTTTCCATCTGCACGTACTTACTGAGATCCCCCCTGAAGTATTTCTCAGCCAAACTTGTGTTTTTCCAAGCTGCTCATAATTACTTTTGGCTCAAGCTGACCAGTCTGCAGCTTTCAAACCAACAGAAATAATTTCCCCGCTGTTCATCCCCTGCTGCTCGATGACTCACTTGGCTCAGACGTTTCCTGCGGCTGTTTTTATTTGTCGCTGCTTTTTCAGATTTGAATGAGACTGTGACAGAGGAAGGACTCAAGCTGGAGGAGATAAATAAGGATCAGACAGCCCACAATCCTCCTGCAGTCAGCTCTGGTGAGGCAATGAAATGTTTGCATCGCATTTGATAAGAGGAATGTTCTCTATCTTTGTAGAGGGACAGTTGGTGACGTTTCAGTTTTATATCAATGATGCAATGGTGTTTAAAATGAGTCCTACAGTTAAGCAGTGATCAAACCAAACTTTTCTGATTGTTGTCTTCTGTCACTCTGAGGTGACACACTCAAAGTGATAAGAGATAAGGAATAAGTTTAGATCTGTTTTATTCCTGCATTATTTTTGAAATATAATAACTAGATAGCCTCATTAAAATCAAATGTTTTCATTGCATGGTAAGAAGGAAACTGTTTTAACATAGTTAAAAAAACCTTGAGATATCCAGAAGATCTAACTCTAGATATCACAAAAAAGGAAATAAACCTTTTGAATGTTCTGTTTCAGACTCAGTTTGGTTCGTCCACGAAATAGAAACAGCGGGAGAAGCAGATTTAGATCTGACCAAACTCTCCTCACTAAGTCTGAAAAATGAAAATCAGGGCACGTCTTCAACACCTCCAAGAACTTCAGATATTTACATCACTACAGCTATGCAGACTAAAGCTTTTTCAAGGGCTACAAATCCCACAGAAGTTACACCAACGGGCTTAAAAGGGTCGTCCGAGGAAGGTGATTCTGAATTAATCTGGTCTAAGTTTTGTGAATTGTCTTATTGACATAATATATTATGTTTTCACTTTAAATACATTCGTCCACCTTATTCCTGGGGGGTCTACTGTAGCTAAGAATGTGGGTGGAGCTTCTGGTACAGTAACAATAATAGCAAAAACGTTATTCTTCCAAGGGCTTTCTAAAGGAGTTTAGCAACACATCATGTTTTCATTGCTGCTTTCATGCAGCGCCTCCATGCTTCCCTTCAGTAATATCAGTAAATTTGTTTACATTGACGTTGTTTATCCCACCACAACAAACACTGATCAACAAACAAGTGCTCAATCTCCCATTACTGAGGTCGAGTCTGTCACCTGTACGTCTCTACAGGTGGTTAGATGGAGAGGAAGAGGAAAAGAGACAAGAGCTGTCTCTATAGCAGAGAATAGTGACTTTCTACAGAACGCTTAATGGCACTGGCACAGAAGGACGAGGTGGGCCTCGGCATGGCACAGATGCAAATAAAGGAGCACAAGAGCAGGAATGTGACGTAGCGTGAATTAACAACAGTGAATTAACTCCGCTATGAACTGCTTTCTCTCTCTCTCTCTCCTCACTTGGCTCTATATAGTTACCGTAGCCTGCTGGTCCCGGGTCAGGTGAAATACCTCTGGTGTCAGATCAGATATCGTGTAAATCTGTTGCTATTTTACAGCCTAAAAAACAACACTTATGTATGCAGAGTCATCAACACGTGTAAGTTCCTCAACAATGGATGCTTCTTGTGATGACGTTGGCGCGTGATGTATTTGTATTTCAACTTTTTTCTTGTCGTTTCAACTTTATTCTCAAAATTTTGACTTTTATCTCGGCTTACCTGAAATTATTTTCTCCTTTGAAGGTGTCCCTAATCCTCTTTCGTAGTCTGAAGACGAGGGCTGCTGAGCTCACTGGGCCATCTCCTTGGGAGGCTAAACCCCCTAGTGGCGAAATCTGGAACTTAATCCAAAACAAGTTCTATAAAGAAAAAACAATATAAATGCTCTCATTCACAGTTTTTTGCATAAAACTCAACACATTGTAAACAAAATAAATGACAAACATTGTGATCACACATTTGCCTTTAACAAGTGTTTCAAACATGGTGTTCACTGTCTAAATACATCGGGCATGTGATTCTGTTAATATTGATGTGTTATTCATTCTTGATACAACTTGACAACTTGAGTCATGGATAGTAACATCAATATAGTTCCCACATTTTAAGAGGGATTAATTGGTGAAATAAGAATTTCAGCAACCCCACTAACTAAACAGAAAAATGTTAAGTGATGATGGTGACTAAAATCCTTTAACGAAATGCGATACGAAGCTAATAAAGTTAGCTAAACATGCTTGTCTAGGTTATCTGAGGTCATTTCATCACTTTGTCTTCTCTAGTGAGGGAAGAGAAATAATAATTTTATCCCATTTAAAATGTAAATGACGAAGTTTACATATTTTTTTATCTCCAAATCGCTCTAATAATCACGTTTAGCATCTTGTTTCTGTGCAAAGTCCCGTTTAGACAGAAAAGACCAGAAGTTGCACCCACATTTCACACAAAGCATCATGGGAGCTAGGAATAAGGTAGATATGTAAATATAGTGTAGAAACACATGCATATGTTGACCCAATATAAAAGCTATCAAAGCAGTAAGAATGGTAGGATACATCAGTTCCAGTGGTTTCAGACGACTCTAAAACTTTCTGCAGGTTCTGTCATCACAACTTTATCAGTGACACAAGCAAAACCACACATCAGTTCACACGAGAAAGAAAGAGAAACATCCAGTGAAAAGGCCTTTAAGTCATCTGAAGAAGACGATGGAGATGGAAAAGAGGAGGAGGATGAAGGTGATGAAGAGGACCAGAAAACTTCAGGCGAGGATGGTAGCATTGTCTGTGATTGCCTTTTTATTTAATTTTTACATTAATAATTATTCCTTGGCTTTCTGGTTTTTACAGCCTTTATTTGTTTTAGAAAGGTGTTAAAGACATTATGAAGATGTTTAAAAGCGACATTTTAACAAGCATTGGCACTTTATTAGTTAGCACCAAGATCCCAGGCATAAATTGCTGATTATCTCTAACCCTTTTGTTATTTCTTTCTCAGACATTGAAGTGTTCACAGCTTTGTTTATGACTACAACAGCACAGACTTCAGCAACAACATGGACTCAAACTGTAACCAGGGATGAGTCTGATGAGGTGACGGAGAGTCCGGCACCATCAGTCAAGACAACGACTAATTTCCCAACAGGTCAGTTTATAACAAGACTAGGTTAAAGTATATGGCTGACTGCAACTACCTGGGATGCCTGGTGAAATGCCTGACTGAACTGTGTGTTCAGGTGGAGTGATTAGGGTTTAGGGTGTGTAACTGTGCTGTCCATGATGTACTCAGTTGATCTGACGGCAGGAAACAGCTAACCTGACATGCCAGGTTGACTGAATATATTTGACACTCATAGAAAGTGTCTGGGAAGGACAGGACTTCCTCCAAAATCCTCAGAAGGTGATTGGAGGAACGTTCTGTCCGTCACATTCATGATGGGCTATCTGGATTGTGCGTATGCGCTAGTCTGGCGCAGACCAACCCTTACTTAGATGGTTAATGGTGGAGCTTCATGTAAAGTTGATGCCAAGGCCGGTCAGGAGACATGCAAAAACAACTTCTGTGTCAAGAAAAACTTTGTGTGACTTTGTGCTTGTTTTAAAAAGAAAGGTGGTCCAGTTCCGATTAAACTGCTGCTTTCCTACAGCTACATCAAAGCTAACGGCTAACAAAGCTGCAGCCCCTGGATACACTTTTCTGTCATGGGAAGCTTTCAGTGTCGCCCTCTGCTTTTGTTTTCATAGACAGTTCTGACCAGAGTGCTGCTGCGGCTAATTCTGAGCTAATCACTCTACTAGCCCTCAGGCATCACTGGGGACATTTTTGTCCATTTGGGCAAATTTTTCCTCTTTCTCTGCCGTTGGCTGTGTTAGTGCATATGGTCTAATTTTTTGCTACAAAGTTTTTATCTAGGCAAATTTTTGAATTCAAATTTCAATTTGCCTAATAGGTCAAGGAAACACTGTGAAACAAATTTACTACCCTTGAAAGTCATTAAGGACAAAAAAGTCCACTTCCAAAAACTGCTATAAAAACTCAACAGATTAATATTTTTTTCTGCTTTTTTTTTTTTTTTGCATAAATCTCTTAAACAACTTCAGCTGTGCTGAAAACTACCAAACATTCAATCATTTTGAGGATTTTAAACCTTTAAATGCAAGTTTTCTTAAAGTCAATGTTGTTTTTTATGAAAAAGTGAAAAAATGTGATATCTTCCTTAAACCAAATGTTGGATGGCTGGGGCATTATTTCTAAATCAAGCTTGGACATGTCCATGATTAGCCAAAATATTGACTGAGATGCATTATTAGTTTTTGTGTAGCATCCGATTTAAAATTTACTACACTTTTGAGTCATTGAGGACAAAAACGTCCACTTCCAAAAACGGCAATGAAAATAGTTTGCATTAATATTTTTTTTCTGCTTTTTTGGTCAGATCTTTTGATTTACTTCACTTCTATTTAAAATAATCAAATATTGAATAATTTTCAGGATTTTAACCCTTTAAATTCCAGTTTGATTACAGATGATCATATTTTTTCTAAAACAAACCCCATTCAAAACAGTAATTATCTTCCAGAGAGCTAATGTTTTTTTGTTTTTTTTTATTTTTTATTTTTTTAAATCAGTCCTGGGTATGTCAAACATTAGCCAAAATGTTGACTTTGATGCATTATTACCTCCGCCAAGGAGGTTTATGTGATCAGGTGGGTTTGTTCGTTTGTTAGTTAGTTTGTTAGTTTGTTAGCAACATAACTCAAAAAGTCATGGACGTATTTTCATGAAATTTTCAGGAAATGTCAGAAATAGCATAAGGAAGAACTGATTAGATTTTGGGAGTGATCCAGATCACCGTCTGAATCCAGGAATTTTTTAAAAGATTCCGTACTATTGGGAGATAGGGCTAATGGCAGAGGTCTGCGCTGTTACCACTTCACACCAGGAGATGGCGGACATGAGTAACTTTAATCCCAGCAGCATGTTTCTGGTGTTTTTCTGTTCAAAGTTTTGGAGTTTATAGAGTTTGAAAGACGCAGGTCTGGTAACAGAGAGAAAGACAGCGAATTGTAGCGAGAATACTCACAATGCTTGGAGGAATAGAGGACTATTCGCCCTCTGCCATGACTTTCAGTCGTCCAGTGAGACCATAGGTGAGACTGTTAGTGCGTCTGTTGACTAGGCAGGCAATGCTTTCATCATGACAGTCCACACCTAACAAAGATAATGCATTGCTTCACCATGACTCCTCCCCAGCGGGGAAGGAGTAATGGGCGAATTAGACTTTGGGAGTGATCCTGATCACTGTCTGGATCCAGTAATGTTTTTAAAGGATTCTTCACTGTTGGGAGATAGGGCTAATGGCGGAGGTCTGCGCTCTCTGAGTGTTTTTCTAGTTAGTTTAAGTGTAGCATCCGATTTAAAATTTACTACCCTTTCTAGTCACTTGTGGACTAAAATGTCCCATTGACTCCCATTCAAACCACAGTTTTTGATCTCATAGCCATTGCATGATATAATCATGCATTCTGTAATATTATGGTTTTATTTTTGAGAAAAATAGTCAAATTTGTCATTTTTAATGTTCATCAATAAAATCAGCCATTTCCCCATTATAGGCTTATGCATGAATACTGTCATTTCATTAGTATTTGTGCTTGTGTTATTAAGCTTATTAGGCTATTTTAAGATAGTGTTTGTATGTGTGCATGTGTGTCGGTGTGTGTGTGTGTGTGTGTGCACGTGTGTGTGTGCTCTTTCATGTGTCTTTGAATTAGACAGATTGACAGCTTGACCTCAGCCTTACCCAAATCACACATGCACTTCAAAGAGCTGACTGTGGAGAAAACAAAAACAATGCTCAGTGAGTTTATGCACCTGCTTGGATTCCTATCAGAAACTGTGTGTGGCTTGGCTATCTGGTCACTTCATTCCTACACCAACGAGCAAGATGAAGAGGCGCTTTACTGCAGAAAAGGCTCTGAATGAAATCTTGCGGCCTGTAACTCCCAGTAAGGACCAGGATGTCTGGATGTTGGCTTCATGGTGGAGTCTGAACATTCTGCTTCTTCTTCTTCCTCTCCTGACCTTTCCACTGAGAGTGGAGAAGACATCATGGAGCCTTTTGTCAACTTGAAAGTGACAAAAACAACGTTTAGTAGACCCCAAAGGGATGTTTTATGATTCTGCAGCCATTATAACCTGTTTTAGCCTGGCTGTAGCAACAACTGGAGCAATTTTTAAAACTTTGGGCACCATTTTTACTTTGTTTTTGGGGCTTTTTGGGGCACCGGTTGCAATTGGCGTCACGTCCACACTGTCATAGAAATAAAAGAATAAGAAAAATTAAAGTGCATCTCTGCTTCTCTATGCTGTGGACACTGATCGAGTGTGAGACCTGAGAGGAGACCAGAGATCTCTTCATGCATAAATGACTGTGTAGCTTACATTTTTAATCTCAGGAAGAAACAGAAAAGGTGATGGGTGTTTCTTTAATGCCTGGTTGAATCATACTGGATGTATGACTGTCTGTGTTCTGATGTAGGAGGAGGAGATGTCACCTTTTCTTCAGCTTCAGAGGAGAGAGGAGGAGAGGAGAGCAACGAGGAGGATGCACGCTTTAAAACAACTGAAGGTCAGATAGAAAACTCATGTTTTATTTGTTTAAAAGAAGCAGTAATTTAGTATTTTGTATGTTAACCAGGCATGGAAAGTAACTAATAACATTCACGTTAGCGTAGCTGAGTGGCTTTTTTGTGTATTCATACTTTTTGAGTAGTTTTTAAAACCAATAATTTGACTTTAACTACATCAACTTAGAAATGACTAATTTTCTTTTAAAGATTTATTTTGGGCATTTTTGTGCCTTTATTTGATAGAGGAGGACAGTGGATAGAGTCTGAAACACATACCAGAGCTGGGGAGAGACATGCGGTAAAGAGCCTCAAGCCGGATTTGAACCCGGGCCATCCGTGTGCATGGGGCCCACCTTGAATCACTAGGCCGCCTGCACCCCTAGAAATGACTAATCTAATGTAATATACATTTTTAAGTTGAGGTGTGACACCACCTCAAATATCGTGTGTATGGTTGCCACAGAAACAGGGAATCTTACTTGAAGGACTAGTACTTTAAGAAATGGGAACATGCACTGCGAACTGCTGTTCTGTTGCTGTACCTTATCCATGTTTTGTGTTGCTTAGCACCTTAAATCACCCTAAATGTTTAAAATCCTGGGGTCATGACAACCCTGCTTGACTCTCACAGCTCCAAGAGTTACCACCAAGGAGACGGAGAGATCATCGACTAAAACCCCTCGACCACTGAGCATCCCGGTGACCTCTGCTGCTCCCGTCTCAACCACAGATCCTGATACCTCACAGGAAGAAGACCTCAGACCTCAAACACTGACTACTGCTGCTCTCAGTCACCTGAGTAAAGGTGAGGAACCTCCAGACACTACAGCACTTTACATTGAGAAATCTGTGGAGATAGATGAACATAAAGGTTTGGTGGCCTTCAAGAGAAACCGCTATTACTGCTTCAATGAACATCTCTTAATAATAAACATATGTGTATGTTTTTTTTTCCTGCCTCAGGATCCACATCCTCCCCCACAACTACAGTGAAAAGCGTCTCTAAATCTACACCAGTGAGGAGAGTCACATCCTTGAAGCCACGGTCAGAGATCAACACCAGAACCACAGCTTTACCCACGCTAACAACCACCGAGGCTGAATCAGAGGAGGAGCAGCAGGAGAAGTCAGAACCAGCAGAGAAACCTCCGTGTGAGGACCGACAGACGGCAGACAGCTCACAGGAGAGAGAAGCAGATGGTAGGGTTTGAGTCTAACGCTGGAGTCAAAATACACAAACTAGAAGCTTCAAAAAGCCTTCTGGCTTCTTTCATCCAGTGTCCCTGCCTGTTCACTTTCTCACATGCTAAACCAAAGTTAAATCGAGTTAACAAGCAGCTTTCTCTGGGTTTAGTGAGGTTGGCTTAAATTTTAAGGGTTAGGAAATTTAAATGAAGGGATTTTGACCACTAATTACAGCAAGGAGAAACAGCAGTCTATCATAGGCAATAATAAAAAAAGGTCAGCAGATATTTTATAATATTAATATTCATGCTATAAAGGAGGAGGCTGGGGTGGAGGAGGTTAAGCTTTATCAGCAGCGTGGTGCATCAGCACTAATGCAAGCGTGCTGCTGGCAAAGCTTAACCTCCTCCACCCCAGCCACCTCCTTTATAGCATAAAACCTTTTGCACCCTCATGTTCAGATTCATATACTATTGATTAATTTCTTTTTAATTTTATTTATCATGAATTGTCATGAATCTATCCATGTGGGGGTTTCTAGCCATGTGCTTCCTGGAAAGTCAAAGCATGCTGCCTGACTAACTTAGGAAGCATCTTTTGAGCAGAGCCTTTGCTGCCAAGTAAAACTGGATAGGATTTAAAGTTTGTGTAATCAAAGACAGCACACACATGGAATCTTAAGCTGAGCTTTAGTTCTCTAAGATCCAGAAGTGGAATGATCTTGCTCTGGATTGAAAATTTTAAAATAAGACGGATCTGAAAGGTGAAGTTGATATCATGAACTATCATAAACTTGTCTCCTAGAATGGTTAAATGTCTGACAATCACATGAAGAAAACTCAAGATATATGCTCTATGTCAATGTTTCCCAACTCATTTTTCCTTGCTGCCCCCCCTACATGTACCTTTGAAAAGTGGAGACCCCCAAGACCCAAGACTGCTGTCAACAATCAACATAGATTTTAATTGTTTAGCTGATAAAACCCTAAAAAAGAGGCCTATGCATGCTTTTCTTATCAAAAGATGTTTGCAAAACATAAACAGCGCCTTTCAAGAAACCCAAGGACGCTTTACAGGAACACATAGACATGGACAAACTGTGTGAGGGGTAGGATGAGTGTAAGGGCTGGTTTAGTGAAGACTGTAGGCTGTGGTGAACAGGTGGTGCTTGAGACGTTTTTTTGAAAATGTCCAGAGATGGAGCGCTGCGGCTGTCTGCAGGAAGAGTGCTCCAGAGGGTGGGAGCTGCAGCACTGAAGGCTCTGTCTCCACAGGTTCGGAGTTTGGTTTTGGGTATGGAAAGTAGGCCGGTGTCTGAAGACCGGAGGTTGCGGGATGGTGTGTATGGATGGAGGAGATCAGAAAGGTACTGGGGAGCCAGAGCATGGAGAGATTTGTATGTGAGGAGGGCTTTGTAGTTGATACGGGACTTGATAGGGAGCCAGTGGAGGTGGATGAGGGTCGGAGTGATGTGTTGCCAGGGTCTAGTGCGGGTGAGAACTCTAGCTGCAGAGTTTTGGACGTACTAAAGCCTGTCCAGGGTTTTGCTGGGAACTCCAGACAGGACTCCATTACAGTAGTCCAGGCGGGAGGTTATGAAAGCATGAATGAGTGTTTCAGCCACAGAATCAGGGAGTGATGGTCGGAGTCTGGAGATGTTCTTGAGATGATAGAAGGCAGATTTGGTGACAGACTTTATGTGGGACTGGAAGGAGAGGGTGGAGTCCAGGATGACGCCCAGGTTTCGGACAGGACGGACAGATGGAGGTCCCGTCCACATCGAGCATGAGATCTCCAACCTTCTGCAGCAGTGCTTTGGGGGCCAGAACCATGAGCTCTGTTTTATTGTCGTTAAGTTTGAGTTGGTTGGAGGTCATCCAGGCTTTGATGTCGTGGAGGCAGTTATCATGGTTTTAGTCAATATTTGCAAATCTAATTTTGGCAGCCTCAGAACAGACAAAGCCTTGCTCTCCCCCGAGGATCTTTGCTGACCCCCTGGGGGGTCCTGGACCCCAGGTTGGGAACCAATGCTCTATTTAACAACAGGGATTAAACTTCCAAAGCTTTTAGTTTCCAGCAAACATAATCGAGTTTGTCAGACTGTTAATCTGAGCTTTCTATGTTAATGTGATTTATTTTAATTGCTTCTTGTCTGTAAGTAGACGGGGAAGTTGCCCAGAAGAGGACGGTGCCGTTCTTCGCCTGGTCTCTTCTAGAGTCCGTTGGACTGACCGACATTCAGCTGCAGCCAGACAGCAAAGGTAAAACTGCAGAAATCTAATTATCGATATTGATATATTGATTTTTTTAACGAGAGTCCCCATGCCCCTCCCTTTTATCTCATCTGATTTTAAAGTGTGAAAAAAAACAAGTAGCATCATCAAAATGTCATTCTCATGCTTGGTGTAGCAAATCTGGTTTAAGAGATTATTTCATTATTTGCACTGATCCTCAACAATTGACCAATTCTTTCTATTTGGGGTCTAAATGACTTTAAATTATAACTTCAGAGCTTTTTGTTAGAAGATTTTTTAACCAGAAGTTGTTGTTACATCACACTATTCTCCAGTATGCTGTGTTTCCCCCTGTTCTTTGAACAGAATGCAGTCTTTCATTCACCCTCTACGGCAGCGATGGCCGAGCCCACCAGGAGATGCCGGCTCTGGGGGAGATGCTGCACTGCCTGACGGGACGATGTCCACATGAGTACGAGATGTACGGCTGCTACTGTGGACAGGAGGGCGGGGGTCAGCCTCAGGACCAGCTGGACAGGTCAGCAGCCGTGCAATGACATTTTTTGATGTCTTCAGATTCTGGGTAGAAAACGTGGACTCTGAAATGTCTAGATTTTAGTGTTGGGAGTGTTCTGATCTTGTTTCTGTAGGTTTTTACATTTGTGGTCTTTACTTGACCATTTAAGTATCAGAAGGATCTGGTATGAAGGACAAACATTCAGCAGATTCCATTTTTGTTCTCCATAGTGATGAGATTTGCAGACTTCCTTGAGTGCATCCTGAATATTCACTCTGACCATTCAATCCTAAAAAATGCATTCCTCCTCTGTGCAGCTCTCTGCAGTTTTTCAAAGCTTCGACACTTGAGATACTCTGATAGTTGAATTAGAGGTTGTGTTGTTGACAGATTGTGTCAAACTACTGAAACTTTGACAACCTTATGCAAACCTAGACTGATTTAAACCGTTCTGGCCTTAACTGATGGTCTTCTTTTTTTGGAACTTATTTTTTATTTATTTTTCAATCAACAACAGTACAATATAGACATGTCCTTCTCTTCCAGCTGTATAGTATTAGTACCCATCACATTAATCAATTCCTTATGGAATAAACAAAGAAAAAGAGAAATAAAAGATTTAAAGAAATGGTCAAACATAAACATATGTATATATGCAGCCAGACACACCTACTCAAGAGCATATACTTATAACCATAAATGCACACCTGTGCACTTAAGCATATGAGTAAAATTAAACAATAAAGAAGAGTAGAATCCCTTTTAGTCAAACAAACAAAACAAAACGAAAATAAAAGGAAACCCCTCATCACATATCATAATCTAGAAAGTCCAGGTGTAAGGTGCAGTATTAAATTTAAAATAATATGGCACAATGATTGTAAAGCAGAGTAGCACGCGACACATACAATGGATCGGTACAAAGAAACTGCATCTTTACTGTAAAAGTAAAGCCATAACAGGTTTCCAACGTGAGGTAAAAATGTCTTTTTGGAGTCTTAATAGGTAAGTGATTTGTTCCATTTGATAGATATCCCAGACTTTTTGCATCCATATATTATAAGTGGGTGGGTCTGGTTTCATCCATCTTATGGTTATACACTTAAGGGCTGCTGTAAATAGTATGTTTAACAAGTATTTTTTGGATCTCCCATTCAGACCCCCGGGTGTGACCCCTAGCAGTGCTACTCTGGGATCCTGTGGAATGTCCTGTTGAAAAATTTCCTTTAATGCATCAAATATCTCCCTCCAAAACAGACAGAGTTTAGGACATGTCCAAAATATATGAGTGTAATTGGCAACGTATGCTCCACAGTTTCTCCAACAGGAGCTGGACTGTGTCTGAAACATTTTTGAAGTCAAATCTGGAGTCCTAAAAAATCTAATGATCATTTTCCATTTAAATTCCCTCCACGTGTTTGAGTTTGTAACTAAATGTGCTTCAGTACACACTTCCTTCCAATCATCTTCCGATAAAGTTATATTTATTTCCGCCTCCCATCTCCGCCTCACCTCCAAAGAACTGCTTAGGGTCATAGTCAGAAATATATCATATAATTTACAGATTATTTTCTTATTGTTTTCCTTCCCCTTTTGTATTAGAATAAGAAACTTTTCTAAAGGGGTAGGTTTTATGAGTTTATCCAGCTCCTTTTGTGTTTTTACAAAGGTTCTTAACTGCAAGTACCTGAAAAAATTTGTCCTGGGAAGATCAAATTCATTTTTCAGTTGTTCAAATGTTTTAAGATCACCCACATCAAATAGTTGATGCAGATAAGACAACCCATACTCTGACCACCTTTTGAAGCCATCATCTAAATTATTTGGTGTAAAGGTCTTCATAAGACCAATACTTGTTAATGATGATATGCATTTAGGCAAGCCAAAGGCTACCTTTATTTTGTTCCAGATTCTGATAGTAATTTTGGTCCAATGTACTAATTCTTTTACAGGAGCATCTAAGAAAGGCAAAATATGTAAAGGCTCTGGGCACATACTTTTCTCGATATTAATCCAGCGAGTATTTGTGTCATTTAGCATCCATACTATCAGAGGCCTCATTTGAGCAGCCCAGAAATAGTACTTCAGGTTTGGGAGTTTAAGACCCCCGTCTGACTTACTTAACTGCAAAGTTTTAAGCCTAATTCTAGGACGCTTTCTTTGCCAGATAAATTTTGAAATTAATTTATCCAGGTGGTCAAATGAAGATCTTGGAATTTCTACAGGTAGCATCTGAAATAAATAAAGCAGTCTGGGCAGAACATTCATGCGAACACTTTCAATACGACCCAAGAGAGAGAGGGAGCATAGACCATCTTTCTAAATCATTATTAATACAACGAATTAGTTTACTATAATTAGCATCATATAAATTCAATAAAGATGGGGGGATAAATATACCAAGGTATTTTATACCTTTAACAGGCCACCTAAAACCACTTTGATTTTTACACTTTGAGAAGTTTTATTATTTATATCCAGTGCCTCTGTTTTATCCACATTTTCTTTGTATCCCGATTAATACCCAAATTTAGAGATGAGCCCCTTTACATATGGAATTGTTAATGAAGGTTCTGTCAAATACAATATCACGTCATCTGCATAGAGAGATAGTTATGCACTTCCTTATCTATTACAATACCTTTTACATTGTCATCATCTCGGATTAGCTGGGCTAGTGGTTCTATACAGATAGCAAAAAGCAGGGGTGATAAAGAGCAGCCCTGCCGACATCCACGCTCTAATGTAAATCTCTTTGACACAAAACCATTAACTTTCACAGAAGCTTGAGGTGAAGAATACAATGTTTGTATCCAATTTATAAAGTTAGGTCCAAATCTAAAACGTTGTAATGTTTGCACTAAAAATTTCCATGACACACAATCGAAGGCCTTCTGGGCATCTAAAGAAATTATAACAGAATCTGACTTTATATCCTTTTGATGGGATATTATATTTAACAGTCTAACATTATCCCCATAATATCTTCCAGTGATGAACCCCGTTTGGTCCGGGTGAATAATTTGAGTAATTATTTGATTAACTCGTCTGGCCAAAATTGCAGTCAGTATGCGTAAATCAGTGTTTAGCAGTGAAATTGGTCTATAAGATTGACATTCAGTAGGATCTTTACCCTCTTTATGTATGACCACTATATTTGCCTCTCTCCATGATGGTGCCATGGTTTTAGACTCTAATGCATGATGATATGCTTTCAGTAAAAGGGGGGATAATAGATGACTGAATGTTTTATAAAACTCATTGGTATAGCCATCAGGTCTCGGACTTTTATTGTTTTTTAAAGTTGAAATTACTTGCTTAATCTCCCATTCCATAATTGGCTCATCCAATTTCTTAACTGTTGGTTCAGTCAATTCAGTAAGTTTAATATTTTTAAGAAATTCCTTCAGTTTGTTATCATCTGAGCAGGTGTTTGTATTTTTATACAAGGATTCGTAGAATTCAGCAAAAGACTCTGCTATTCTATCTGGTTTTGTAACAAAGGTGCCTTGTGTTTTGATTTTTTGAACCATGTTTGACGACTGTTGTTCTCAATCTAAATGCTAGTAATCTACTTGACTTGTTCCCATGTTCGTAATATCTTTGGTTTGTAAACCTTAAGGTTCCCTCTATTTTTTCTGATAGTAAACTGTTAAGTTCTCTACGAGCTGCCTTCAGATCATTTATATTAGTTAGTGGGCATTGTTTGTGTTTATTTTCCAACTCTTTTATTTTTTCCTCCAATTCGTTGTTTGGCCTCCTTTTTCGCTTTCCTAGTACACGCAAATGAAATAATCCGCCCCTAATGTATGCTTTGGCACAATCCCACAGTATAAGAGGTGATGTTTCACATGAAGTGTTAATATTTAAGTATTCTTTAAGCTCAGCTGTTATGAAAGTTATGAATTCTTTATCGTTTAATAATGAAGCATTAAGTCTCCATTGTTTAGAATTGGATCTATAACCTATATCCCACTTTAATTTAATAGGTGTATGATCTGAAATAGTAATAGGCAATATTTCAATATCTACTATCCTATGCAGATCTCTTCTAGGAGTGAAAAAATAATCAATCCTTGAGTATGATAAATGTCTGCTTGAGTAGAATGTAAAGTCTTTATTTCTTGGGAATTTGCTTCTCCATACGTCTAGAAGTTCTGATTGATGGTCTTCTTTTTAAATGTTGTTTTGTGTTCTCCATCCCTGACTGCAACCATCAATGAAGAAAAGACAGAAATAGTGTCAGAGTTTTACCTGAATTGATCTGTGAGGCAGCTCAAAGTTTATTTTGCCGTTACTAAAGGAGATTTGAAGAGCTTAGAGGAGCAGAAAACCAAAACTAAGCAGAGATTGTCCCCTTCTCCTTCTGTGTTTTATAAACCCAGTAATTCACCTTTAAAGCTCTTCATCTCCTCTGCTGCTTGTCCTCAGGTGTTGCTTTTTCCATCAGTGCTGTCTGAAGCACATCAGCTCCATGGGCTGCAAACCAGAGAGGAAACTCAACGCTCAGATCTCCTGTGAGGACGGGAAACCTCGATGTGAGAACAAACACAGGGCTTAGTTTTACCTCTGAATGCACCTTTAGCTCCTACATTCAGAAACAAACACTTGAGTCTGTTAATTGTAATAGAAAATACCAGATTATCCCTTTAAAATGAATATTTGAAGTCGATCTGAACTTCTGATATCTCCTCAGGTCAGGGCCTGGCAGTGTGTGACAGGCTGCGGTGTGTGTGTGATAAAACCACAGCGGAGTGTATGGCAGCGGCTCAATTCAACCACAGCCTGCTGCCGCCACAGTGCCACGGACCCGCTCCTCCCTGCCGCCGGGCCAGCAGACCCCCCAAACCACGGATTTCACCTCAGTCCAGCGAGGAGAGCGAGGAGCAGCAGGATACGGAGACGCCAGACGGAGAGAAGGAAAAGGAAACAGACACAATCACAAAACCGCCACCAACGACACGAAGCAGGTGAGAAGACTTCACTTCTTTGATTTCCTGAGACCTGGGCTGCAGTTTTAGTTTCTCCCACTTATTGAGATCAGCAGGACCTGAGGAGTTTTTTTTTTTTTTCCAAACATATTTTATTGAACTTTTATGTTGTAAAGCATGGAGAAATGATAGAGCTACTACAAATAACTGAATAAAGGATACAGCAGACAGAAAAATAATGAAAAAAGACAGCAAGAAAAACACATGACAAAAATAAATTTAAATTATAAAACTAAATTAAACATGGACATTTAGGAAAAGTGCTTTTTGTCCTGATCTCATCCTCTGAGATTTAGTGGATCCAAGATAATCAAAGAAAGGGTCCCAAGTCTGATAAAATAGAAAAAGTTTTTAGGGCTGTGGAGAAAGCTTCCTGTGGAGTTATGCTTGTAACAGCATTCACCCACTGAAGAAGTGTGGGAGCTTTGTCTGTGATCCACATCACTAGAATGCATTTTCAAGACTATAAAAGAATATGCAGAAGATTCCTGTTATAAAAACTAGTAAAAGGTAGATGAGGGTGCAGCTAAACAGCTGTGTTTACTGAGTAAACAAAAAAAACTGTATCTCAACCTTGGTCTTTTTTTTTACCCCAAATAAACGATATTATAAACTATTAACTTGTGCAATTATTCTTTGGAAATATAATAGCAAGGGTTTGGAAAACATATAGAAGACGTTGATGGATATTCATTTTAATTAAGTGGACCCAACCTAGAAGGGAGTGGGGTAAACCACACCGCGTTTCTAAATCTTATTTAATGAAGTTTAGATTGTACCGATGTTTTACACCTAAATATATAAAACCATCTGTGGACCAATAAAATGGCTGTGAGATATGTGCGTCTATTGTTTTAAAGCTTGGTGCCATGGCCTCACTCTTAGATGTAAATTTTATTTTGTATCTAGAAAAGGAACTGTAGTTGTTATTAGCTTTATTAAAATGAGAATTGATTGTCGAGGTGAAACTAAAAAGATCAAGACATCGTCAGCATACAGAGATATTCTATGATCCTCATGTTCCATGAAGACCTGATAAGTTTAAATCTTAGCCTTGTTCTTGAACAGGAAGTAGTTCTAACAAAAATCTCCTGAAGGTCCTGTTTCTGCAGAGTGCCTGGTACTGGATCGGGTTTAGAGCAGATATGTTGGTCAGTTGTCGGGGGTCTTCAGGCAGTAAAAATGGTGTTGGTCATTAAAGAAGGATGGTTTGGTCGTTTTTCTTGTTTTTGTTGATAAAGGACCAAAAGCAAACTAAGGACAAATGTCAATAAAACAGTTAGAAATTCCTTGAAATTTTTTGTTTCAAAAATAAATAAAAAAAGAGATATAAAAAATATGTTTAAGAATTCTTCACAGAAACTTTAGGTATCTAATTAAAAGTACCCCAAAATTTATGTTAATTCCCCTGAAATGTATGTGTGAAATTTAATCATAAATCCTAAACATTAAAATAATAATTGGAAAAGTTAATGTTAATACAATAAAAAACAACTTTAAGCAAATCCTCCAAAAAATTCCCTATCAAAATCCTAAAAATGTACCAATAAACCTGCCAAAAATTCCATGAAAATGACAGAATATTCATCCAAACAAATTCCCAGAAATTTCCATGAAAATTTCAAAGAACATCCGCACTCAGATTCCCCCCCAAATTCTCATGATTAAACAATTAAATTTCCAAAATTCCCCAAAAATTCTAGTTATAAAGTTTAAAAAACTTTAAGCAAATTCATGGAAAATCTTCCAAATGAACCTGCTAAAATTCCATGAAAATAATAATAGATAATTAACTTTACAGAATTCATTGAAAATATCTGAAAATATAACATTTTGTTGTGAATTCACATCACAAAATTACCATGGAAATACCAAATTCAAATTGTTATTGTACTGAGAAAAAGTCAGACTGCAGAAAAAGTGTTACATTCCCGTACTCATTAACTTTACTGAACTTCTACTTTCAACTTAGGTGGGCTGCCACACACAGCTTGATGCTTGCAGCTGTATTTTAAACTAATATTTATTTTCCAGGGATTCTTTTGTCATGCTGCTGCTCTCATCTGGTTCTATGTCCAATCTAACACTGTTTTAGCTTTTTACAGTGTAAATGAGGCAACCTAAGTTTGATTCAGCAACGGTCTTCTGTGTTTGTCTGCAGTGATGAAAGCTCTGAGAAGAAGGAAGAAGAGAAGTCAAATCCTCCCACACCTTCTCCTCCTCCTCCTCCTCCTTCCAGTGAAGAGAGCGGAGAGACTCCCAAACATGGTGGGATTCAAACTCACAACTACAGGCCGAGTGTAGGGCAGAGCCATCGGCCAAAACCAGCAGGAAGACCAGGAGGGAGACCGGGAGGAAGACCAGGAGCAAAGGGTGAAGAAGAGGAGGAGGTAGAGGGGGAAGAGGAGGAGGAGGGAGGAGGAGGAGAGGAAGAAGAGGAGGAGGAGGAGGGGGGAGGGGAGGAAGAAGAAGAGGAAGAAAAAGGAAACTAGACTAGATGAAGTAATTTAAGGGAATTATTATTATATTATTTTTCCTGATTCTAAAGTTTAAATGAAGATAAAAATGTTTATTCTGATTTTGAGATTCTGAATGACTAAAAAATAATAAAGTTTGCTTGATATTGAATACGTTTGGAAATTTCTTTGTCCTTGAAAGATCAGAAATAAAGAAAGCACAGCTCACAGATTTTTGATATAAACACTTTATTTTACTCTTCAACATTAATCTGAACATACAGTTTACTTTTAAATAGAGACTTTGTAAAGGAGCGCTGAGGCTCTGCTGCTGCGACAGGAAGTCATTTCACTCTGCTCCAGTGGAAGCTTTCCTCATAACATGCTGGTTCCATGTTTTTTTTCATAAACAACGCTCATACTGAGATGTCTAATATGTTTATCAAAGGGAGTTCTGCGCAGTACCGTCTGAATTCCTGTCTGGGTCGACCTGCTCTGCTCAGTTTGATGAACAGGATCAATCTAGAAAGATGGAGTGCTGTGTAGACAGACTCATCATAAAATGTGGGTTTGATGATGTTCTACGGAAGCCTTGAAGGACAAGAGAGCATATTCCTCATCAGTTTGTCTTTTGTGTTTCTGGCTAAAGAAAATTACATAAAGAAATAAACTATAATCATTCTCACTGGCTTAGTTTTTTTGAAAATCAATCATCAAGACCCTTTTTTTTTATGTGTTTGTGGTTTCAGAGTTTCTTCTTTCCCAACTTGATGAAATTCAATGTTAAACATGGACATGTTTCAGCTATCATGTTTTATTTATTTTTTTATTTTTTGTCTGTCAACTTTTTTCACAAAACTGCAAATTGAAGACTGAATACAGAGATTTTCAGCTAATTTTACCAATACATATATATCACATGGTTTCTCACTGAGGAAAAAACAAACAAAAATAAAAATAAATAACAAAGGTAGGTTTGAGGTGAGTTTCAGTTTGCTAATGTTTTCTTAAAGAGGAAGATCCATTTTATTATTTTATTTACTGATTCAAATATTCTTCTCTTTTGTTGTTGACTATTACAGCCAGCAGTGGCAAATCAGTGCAACTCAAATATACAACAGCGTCATATACAACAAGAAAAAGGAGCCTTAAGTCCGAGGGGGAAAAATTTAGGCTATCAAGTCATATATTTAGAGAAAACATCAAGAATTTTGGGGAATATAAAGATGAAAAATTAAGAGAAAACCACACATCTTTCAGATTATAAAGTCATTAATTTAAGACTGAAAACTCAAGAATATGAAATTATAAGGTTGTAAATTTAGGGGGAAAAGTCATAAACTTTTACATTAAATAGTCAGCGATGTAAGAGAAAAAAAAATAATACTTGAGAATTTAATTTTTGCATCTAAGTGAAAGAATAAAGAACTGCTGAAATTTTCAGGTTGTAAATTTAAAGGAATTTTTGATATTTAAAAGTCAGCAATTTAAGAAAAAAAAACAAGATTATTCAAGATCATAAAGTTGTAAATCTAAGGAAAAAATTCAAGAGTTGTTCAGATTATAAGGTTGTAAATTTAAGGGAATTTTTAACATTAAAAGTTATCAGTTTAAGTTTAAATAATGTATTTGAGATTATGAAGTTGCTAAGGAAAAAAAACTCAAGAATTGTGGAAAAAAAATCATACATTTAAAAGAAAAAGATAATAAAGTCAGGAATTAACAAGACTCAGAACTTCATTTTTATTTATTTATACATTTCTATAAATAAATAAGCCATTGTTTCAGCCAGATTGTATTTGTTGCATTTCCCCCTCTTTTAGTCAGATTCAATATTACATAAAAAACACTTTTAGTTGTTTTTTTCTTGTTTTGTGAATAAACATAAAAACTCAGAAACTGAAAATCTTGCAACTACATCTTTTCCTAAGTCTTGTATAGGTATAATCACATATTTAATCTACTTGTCTTTCTTTCTCATTTTCCCACTTGCCTACCACAGCTGCCTTTGGAAAAGAAAATTCAAATATAGTAAACAAATAATAACTTTGAGGATTAATCTTAAAAAGTTTTACTCTGTGCTTGGAGGAAAAAAGTGAAATAATGTGGAATATTGACTTGAGAATATTCATGAATTTCAAAAAGTTTTATGATTGCACATTCTGAGAACAGAACATATGAAATGGTACATAACAGGTGCGCACTGGATCAAACCTGGCTAAAACAGCTGGCTTTGCTAAATTTAGATGTGGAACCATTCTAATCTTTCACTGTATTTTAAATAATTTCCTGTGTGTGCAGCGTGAGAACCTCAGCGCCCTCTAGTGGTTAAAATCAGCGCTGTGACTGAAACGAAGCCGAGCTGTAGCAGTTTAAACACCTTGGAGTCTGTCGCTGTGAAGGCTGACGTGACGTCTAAAAACTGGCACAAAAATACAAACTGCTGCTTCACGAACAAAACAAACCTCATCAGACGCTCTCTGTTCGTCTGCAGGGTTACACCGTAGAAACGTCCGTCTTAAACAGTGAAGACGTTGGTTTCTTTAAAGGAGGGTTTGTGTCCAGCATACTGAAATAAGGCAGGTCAGCAGCAACGTCTTTTCTCGTCTGTTAAGGTTTTAGATTTCACTGTAGTCACTGTTTAAGAGGGACGTTTTTACAGGTTCATACAGCTTTGTTCTCTCATAAACAGAACATTTGGAGAAAAATACCTCTAATCCTGTACCAACAAGAATCTGTGCTGATTTGCTTTCAGTACCAGGTACACAGTGATCAAACACAATGTCTGAAATCGTGTGACACTCATGAACTATTCAGCATCTTAGATTTGATGTAACACATTCAGATATGTCTACATCTATTATACTGTGAATTAATCTGAAAGATACAGACTGGTTGATTTCTGCATCCAGACAGACTTCAGACTGCTCTGAGATCAGCTTTTTAATATTCTGTATCAGTCATGTTTGAATAAAGATGAGAAGCTGCAGACTCTCAGCTCCAGATTCACTTCACTGGATAAAATCTCCTCAGTAACAGTGACAAGGGTCCTTTAAAGTTTCATTTAAGACTTTCTCAATGGGTGAAATGGTTGAATTTCATGTTGAAGTGATTTTTAAAGAAGCCAGCTAAATGATCACAGTTAGCACCCTCAGTAACAAGAGCAGAAGTACAGGACAGCTCAGGCTCACCATCCCAGTCCCAGTCTGTTTGAACAGCCTCCTGCCACTAGCAGCCACTGTAGCTCCAGTTAAAGGCTACTAACTTGCTGCCATAATGCACTACTACGCAGATGTAAACAAGCAGTTAACAGGCAGCACTGATAGCATCTTGTAGGAACAGTGGGTTTCTTTTGGTATTTTTCATCTAAAAATTGGGGGTACAGTTACACACAGGTTGTGTCAGGAGATACTTGTATGCAGGGTGTGAATTGCTGGGGGAAGGTGGGGGAGATTTCCCCCTTTCTGGTTCTGATTTTATCCCTGCCTCTGCTCAGGCTGAATGCATCCTACTGTATAACTGTGCAAACTGGTCACTTTCAGCTGTAGTTATCAAGGTCACCGATTAAAGCAATACACCAGAATGTGTATGCAAACAGGAAATTTTTTAAGAAACAAAGTGCAATAAATGTCTTCTAACAAACAGTTATAAGTCTGATCTGATGTTACTCTTGATCATCTGATGCCAGGATTCCCATCATTGTAACCTTTGCAAGTATTTCCATGTTTGTAGTTTACATCCTACACAGTCATATAAGGCCTGATCTCTCTCGTGGTGTCCTCCAGTAACACGCTGCAAGTATAGCTACAAAAATGTTCATGATGAAGCCAGACATGGATGCAAATGCAAGTCGAAACAGCAAAACCTCAGCAAACGTACTGCATACTTTTTACCTGCTGATTCTGTAATCTTTGTTGGATAAAGGTGTTCAATTTTGAGCATTTTCTGCATGTTTTCATAACTTCAGTCAACTAAATGTAATTAAAATTTATGTTAGCTTGATTTAAATAAGTTGCCTCTAAAAATCCATAGTTTTTGCCAGGATATGCCCAAAGGCAATCTGGACTGTGCTTAAGTATGTTAATCTTCTAAAGTTCAGTTTGTTTGATTAGTTTGAGTACTTTGTACCGTGTTCAAGCCTGCTACTCTCCCTGGGCCCTGGCACACTGTTTGCCTCCCTCGGTTTCTCTATGGGTATGCATCATGGATGTCTAGGAGTGCTTAGAGGGCCGTGTAAGACCAGAATAAGCCACAAAGTCAGCAAAGTCTCAGTCATAGTGTTCCCAACTGTGACTGTGCTTCTTTGATGATGTGGTACTGTATGTATGAGGAGTACCCAGGCTAAGGCCCACCACAGCCATGGACCAATACGAGTGCAGGCAAGCAGGGGACCTGGGAGGGAAGACAATCATGCTTCGGCATGGTACAGGCAACTGGGCATTGTATCAGAGAGCTGGTCTTCTTAGATATTGATTTTGGTCTCATTGGAAACAAAAAGTTAATTGCATTTATTTTGTGATTAGAAAAGCAATCTCTGCTGAAGGACAGAGGTGAATCTGGAGCTGAGCTGTCTCATTAATTCATTCATTAATGTAAAACTTTGCTGATGAATGAGTCTGAGCTGTGGCTGCAGCTTCTGAATAAAATATAACAAAATAATCTAGGTCCTAAGATTGCACCGTTTACTCCTCATGTCTGCAGTATGCAAAAATAACTATCATGTGACTATAGATATAATATTCATTCATCTCTCAGCATATTTGAAATGATAACATGGATTGTACAGTTTAAAAAAGAATAACAATGATGGGAGCATTTCTGATAAGAAGTGCACAATCCCATTGAAACCCTGAACCGTCAAAGTAAACGATGAACATTTCAAACTCAAAAGAGATCAGCATTTCATGTTTCCACATAGATAAATGTAATAAATCTCTAAATCTCTACCAGGCAATAATTCAACAATGCATGATGCATAAAATGTACAAAAATATATGATATACCGCTATAATGACACATTCATCAGAGGAAGTGATCATGTCTTCCAGTCACATCCAATCAGAGATCCATCCTCAGACTTTTCTCCAAACTACAACCAGTGACACGTCGTCACTCTGCTGGCTCATTTTAAACACGTCTGGAGAAAAATCTCATTTTTAAGGATGAACGTCTCATTTGGATGCTTTTAATGATTCAGCATATTTTTCCCAAAGCCCTGCAGGGGGCCACAATGTGATATTAAGATACCATGCAGTTAGTTCATACAATGCAGATATGATAATATGATATTAAATCATAACGATTGCATTTAAAGCTGAGACGTTACGCAGCGTGATATGCACAAAACATAATGCATCTGTTTCATTTATCAGTGGAGCACATATTGTAAAATAGAAACTATTTTCCTCAGTGCTTCTCTGCTCTTTAATTTGTCCTTTTTAACCAAACATCTTTCCAGCACTGTCAGCCGTTTGCAGCTAAATAAGAAAAGAAAAGGCTTTAAGGCTCCATTTACACCTGATGTGGAACCACAATCTGTATTTGCATATCATTCTTTAATAGCCTCTGCATTAACCCTTCAACTCTGTGTCTGTCTTGATTTTCACGCCGCACCATTGCTATAAATGCCCTTGATCCCTCTCAGAAGACTTCTTGGGTGTACTGGTTCAATACTGGTGCCATGAAAAAAAAAACTAAATATGTGCAGATTTTCATTTGTGCCGAGTCATCATTCAGGGACTTCTGCTGCTTTCCGTTTACCTCAGAAGCAAAATGTTGGAGCTTACATGGCAGATAGGCTGTGTGATGCTTTGTTAAAGCTTCACAAACAGTGTGTGCACTAAAACGTTGTAAATAAGTCAAAAGGCACAGCTATAATGCTCCTCTCATTGTGTTGTTGGCCTATCTTTGCATATATGCTCCAGAGACGCTGAGCCATTATGCAGTTATCTGGGGAAAAAACACCCCTTTCCATGAAACTCGACCATATTGCATTTAACATCTAATGATGACGATGGTAATAGCACGAAAAGATTACTGTCTGCAAGAGCTGATGGAAGTGCACTGAAGATTTTATGGCTATTAAATTTACTAAAGATCAAGAAACAATTACACCATTGTATGACTTGAAAATAAATTATGTGTAAAAAAAAAGGTCAGCCAGTAGGACTTTGACATTGCTATTACTACGACACAAGCAGGAATTAAATCAGTCTGAGAGTCCCAGCTGATTTTATTTAACCATGGCTGTTTTCTAAGGGTTTCTTCATTCAGAGAGGAAACTTCATCAGGGTGGTGTTTAAGGGAACATATCAATATTGCCTTCAATAAAACGCATGTGGATTGTAAGAATCTGTGCCAGAAACAGTTGGGAGTGGATGGCAGGGGGCTGGAAAGTACAAAACTCCTCCACACAGACTGAAACTTAAGTTAGCATCATTTCACAAATAACACATCATGAGCAGGAAAATGTACCTTAGTGCTAGCTTTTCATTAATAAAAATGTGTTAGCATCAAGCTAACAAAGTAGGATGTACAACACAGTCCTGAATGATGACTCCAAACTCTGCACATAAAACCAAGAAAAAAGAATATACCTCAGGTTTTAATCTTCTGGACATGGACTTAAATCCTATTGTGTTCAATCATTAGTCTAATCTAAGTTATATGGCTAGTCAGACATGAATATGTAGGTACATGTTTGTTTTTACTATCTTTAACTACAAAGATTGCACCTTGCACAAAACTGACCAGCTCATCTTCCAATGGGGCCAGATTATAGAGGAGTGATTCTACTGCATCAACATGTAAGTTACTGATTACATTAAGATATCCAGGTACAGATTGTGCATAAAACCAGGTGGAATTGAAGCCGGAGGCCGCTGAGCCATGAAATTGGCTCCTGAATATGATTATTATCAAGGGCTCATGTTGGTGATTTCCATCAAATCTCACACAGACAACCTTTCTCTTCGCCAACACAACAAATCTGAACGTGCAAAACCATCTCAACTTCAACAGCCTCCACATCCTTCTGAGAAGTATACAGCCTCTTCCTTGTCTTTTTAATCAATTTTACATCTTATTTCTCCTTCAAGAAAAGCTCTAAATACATGTGGATCCAAACCAAAAGGCATGACCCCTCTCCTGGAACTGTGAAACCAATCTTTTAAGGACAAATTCAAAGACAAACCACCCATCTTTGAGGGTTAAACTGAAGCATCAGCGGTGTGACGGTGACGTTCTCTACACAGCTGCTCAGGCCAAGCGGTGGCAGCATGAATCTGCCTCAAACTGGAGGGATTTGTGTCACCGCTCTGCGCTCAGATCAGAGGAAACTCTGATAACCATCTGTTATTACGGATCACAGCTGCAGCTCCCTCCACCAGATATGAAGGATCTCATTCCAAAAACGCCTTCTGCACCTCTTTCGGAGACAAAACGTGGCCTTGTGGTGACTGTGGAAAGAGGGCAGATGATTAAATCCAGCAGAATGTCTCCACTTTGTATCCGAGGAGGATCAATGACTTTTTACTGTGACGAGGTGCTGAATCAAACGCTCAATATGGCTGCTCTGTGGACGTCACCTTTAATAACACCAAGTCAGGGAACAGGAAGGGAACAAACTGTGTCTTTGGCAAAAATGTGTATTTTGAAGCTGCCAGTAAAGCTGTGAGGATGAGAATCTGCTGGTGAAGATGACAATCGTCAGCACACAGAGTGCAGAACGACAGAGCGCTGGTAGAGATACATGTACATTCAATATGACAAGGTAAGAGCGCTTATCTAGTTAACAACAACTATGCACGTCATTTCTGTTTGACTGATGTCAAAGTGAATCTATGAAGTTGCAGATGATTTCTGAATCATACCAGCTGCAGAATATCTTGAGCTTTCTTTTAAGGATGGGCTCAGACTGCAGCAGAAATAAAAACCTTAACTAAGTCATTCTGAGCAGGACCCAAGTACGCCTACCATGCCTCCGAGCACACTGTGGTGACATTACAGTAGTTCGTTATCATACGGGGACACCTCACAGATGTTTTTAAGTAGCAATCGCTGCAACAAGCTTTGAAATACCTACTGGATTACCATGAAAAAAATAAGAAGAAACTTAGAAGTAGAAACAATGGGTGCTTCTTCATCTTCTGGTGGAACAAAACAATGCTTACTGAAGCATATCCCAACATGGCTCTGTTGTGAGGGAAAAACAAATCCCCTGCTGCACTGGGCTGCAGTGCTGAGTCAAACCAAGTAGAGCCGAGATGCTCAGTGTAATGGAAAAGCCCCATAGGAAGCCTCACATACCTGATGTTATGCACTGTTACAGCTCACAAAGGTAAATATGCCTCATCCCAATGGTTATCAAGTGGTGTGAATCGAGGCAAGTCTCGGTGAGCTCAACTATACATTATTTCTATATAAATACAAAAACTAAAGATACTATAACAAATGTTAAAGAGGTTATTGCATGAATATAAATATGGTGTGTCTTGAGATCATGACAGAATCTCATGTGTGCCTTGGGTGGGAAAATCTAAAAACCACTGCCTTAATATCAGCTACGATATCACACCATCCATGGTTGTCTCTCTCCTGAAGTCACATTTGATCACAAGTTTCTGTGAGATGTCTTAACTCTGAATTCATCACTACAAAAGACAGATGTGTGGGCTCACAGTCTGGTTGAGTTGCCTAGTGTGCATGTTGGACAACTGTACAAAGGAAAACTGGTTGAAACCCTCCATGTCGGTCTTCGCTTACATTTTTAAAACCAGTTAAGACCTGGAGTTAGTCCAGAGTGTGGCCAGCCAGACATGCTTTCTGCATCCAGCATGCATGTCTTTGGAGTTCTGGAGGAAGCTAGAGAACCCGGGGAGATGCCATGAAGGCACTGCTAGAACATGCAAACCCCACACAGAGGCCCTGACTCAAACCAGCAATCTTCTCGCTGTGAGGTGATAATGCTAACCACTGTACCGCCATCAAGCCAGGAAGAATGGTATTTTGGCTAATCTTGACCTATCCTCACATGTAAATCACACTTGGCCTCTTTAACCAATATCTTACACCCTGTGCCACATTCTTGACATGTACTCAAACTGCTGAATTGTTTACACCCATTGTTGTAATCTGACAATCAGAAGACAAAGAGAAGTGGTGAAAGGAGTGTCATGGACTTGAGGTTCGTAGGCTTACTTTTAGTGATCCAAAAATCTAAAGCGATGTTTCTTTCAATACAATTTATACATAACAGACACTGCAGCATCTTTGTTCATTATCAGTCCCATTATAAAGGACAGATAAGTTACTGGATAGTCCTCCAAAACTACTCACATCATGTTCTGATGACTTGAGAGAATCACTTAAAAATGGCTTGTTGCTGAAATGTGCAATGGAAAGATGGCACGCCTTGCAATGAATGGAACAGGATGATTTTAAACCTCTTTCCTTCTTTGCAAAGTGCACACCAACTTATGGCAAGGAAAAAAAGAACAGAAAGTGTTAAGTTGATATTTGTAGTTCACGGTGGCTATCTTCCTCTGTTTCCACCCTCTATAAAACCTATCAAACATTGAAAATCAAATCAAACCAATCACAGTACAGTCATTTCAACAAGGATAGCAATTCAAAGACAAGAGGAGACTCAAAAATCTTAGAAAATCATCCACTTAAGAAATCCAACATCATATTTTGCATCACTTTGCACTTGAAAACCCTTCCAGCCAAAGAAATCCCTGCTCCATGAGCTGCAGATTCCTATAATTCAGGAATAAACAATTGAGATTTTAATAGCTCCTGATTGCATCCAAAACAATCACCAACAGTGTGAGCCATTTTCATTTTCCATTAGTGGTTATTTATAGTACAAGTATTGCTTTCGATTCCAACCATAAACTAAGCTGGTTGGTAAAACCTTTCTTGGACCGTATTTACCTTAAAAATGCAAAGACTGAACAGTGAGGACTGATTAGACTGATTAGACTACTCTTGACTTCTACCAACGGTGACGTTTTCTCAGTTACTCTACAGCTAAAAACATCGTACATTTCTGCTAATTTGTGACTGCACTGATGCATACTGATCGACAAGTAAACAGATATTTGTTCAGAGGCAGAGGCGCGAGCATTACGGCTAAAAAAAAGCATCAAGTATTCAAGCTTTTTTTCTGGTTTTAGCCGTCTCTATGAGTTATGTTTAAAGCCCAGTTCAGACCAAAGCTTCAATGCTGCTGTGTGCAATGGGCCATTCTGCTTTTGTCCAAAAAGAAAGCTAAATAAAAGGAGGATTCAGACTAGCATGCTCTAACAAGGAGTTATAGGAACGCTAGCTACTGTTGTATTTTGAGAACAACTTTATTAGACATGTTTAAGCTTGTAGCTGTCGTCAGGGTCTTCGTGATGAATCCTGATCAGGATAACCCTGATGAAAACTACAACCTGAAACATGTCAGTCTAATAAAATTGTTCTCTAAACTGCAAGTGTTGCTTTTCCCTCCATCCTCCATGCACCTTGGAAGTTCGTGAGGATGTACCAGAATTACCTACTTCAGTTCATGAATGCTTCAACAGAAATATACAGGACTCTAACGGCAAAGTATGCCGCAGTCTTAAGACTACAGATATAGCATCTTTTGTCCATTTCTCCCTGCTATTCTAAGCAGTATTCATCATTTAAAGGAACATACAACATGACACACCAGATAGACTGTTTCAAAAATCCATGGCATGGGACATACTTCACATTCATCTGGGCAACACCCAATGGATGGTGTTGGGAAAGGCAGAACCTTTCACAATAAAACTGTTCACTCCTTCACATTAATCATGGGTCAGTCAGATTGACAAACATATGGCTTAGGAGGCGTACACAGCTGCCAGGAAGAAAACTACACAATGTGAGCTCAACAGGCAGCCGTTATGATTGTTCACCATCAGTGGAGCCAGTTGGTGAACAGAACTTCTGTCAAAGCCAGTCAGTAGAGGAGCTACTTTTTTCATCAAGAAAAGCTTTCGGTGTGGTTCTCTGCTCTTTTTTTTTTTTTAATAAGGAGACATTTTGCAGCTTTGATCTAACTGACACTATAGCTGCATTCATGCTAATCTCTTCACTTGCCGCCATTGTTTACAGGCTTGCAGTCACTGCAATTAAGCAGGTCATTAGCTACCACCTCTTTTATCTCAAATAAGGCTGATTGATCCTGATGACAGATGTGGAATCTGGCCAATTCATTCAGGTTAAGGAGCTGAGGTTGTCTTGAATAAGCAGAGCAAACTACTGAGGCAGCATTTCCTCAGGGGGACCACTGGTGACACCTCGGCACTTACTAGCACCTGTTGAGCTATAGCCTTTAATAAGTATATACTTTAGCCTATGAATTATTTACTTTTAAACTGGCTTGACCAGCTGACTTCCTCTCTGGGTTCCAAGGTGCTGACTGGCTGATGATACACTCAACATGCCTTTTAGCTAAAACCAGCTGTTGGCGACTGGATGAACTGGCTGCCTGATTTTAGCTCAGTTCACTGCCCTCTTCAACGTTCTGAAACGGTCGCGTTTCATTGTGAATCTTTGGTCCAAACTGGGCTTGAGTCTACAGCGTATGTACAAAGTGTTGAGCTTTGGCTACAGCAGAGATGACGAACTGGATAAGAGTCATGCTTCAAAGCAATGTCACATTCAGCGTCTATAAAATCTCTAAATGAAAGCTGTTCATGTTTTGTTTTTTTGATCTTGGAGACTTGTTCTTAGTTTTAGGTTCAGGGATGACAGCCAGGGCAGCAAAGTGCAGCGAGAAGATTATTTAGAGCTGCTGGGATTAATACACATGTTCTTCAGACTCAATTAAGGATTAAATTATGTGGAACAATTAGAGAAAAAGATGCTTTGATGTGTCCAAAATATTTGATTCAAACTTCCACTTTTAGGCTCTTAAAGGAGGTGGAAATCAGAGAGTGTGTTGCTGGTGCTCCACCGAGTTTTATGATATAGATTTGAAAATAGATATTTGACTTTACTGGTGGATTTTGTTGATGATTGGTTACTCAAAAAGGGTTCTTAAGCTGCATTTGGTGGTCCTGTTAGCATCCCTGTAGCCTTTGTGCTAACATAAATGAGCGTAAACTAGAGTACAGACTGATTGTGTAGTTCTTTCTTTGTTTTTTAATTCTTTTTTTTAGCTGTGAAGAGGTGTGGTTGTGTGACGGTAAGGAGTGTGCTGAAATCAGTAGACACACAAGTCTGGAAACTTCATCTCGTAGACGGGGACGGACTGGTGCTGCGTGTGTCCCGCTGAGATGGAAACCACTCCGGACGGGCTGGGTGGAGGCCTGGGCAGATGGAGGAAATATCTTAAAAATCGAACTGGAACATCTCATTATATACTTCAAATTGAGTGCAAAATTATTACAATTCTTGTTCATATATTTAGATTCACACTGAGGATGGAACCACTTTGAAATAAATGAACTACAAGACAGTCTGGCTGCAGACCAGATCTCAGATGCCCCCCTGCAGACCACTATGGTGAGATGCTGAAATCTGTCAGAGCAGAAGTACACACCAAAATGTTCAAAATAATTTCAGATTGAACTTCCAGCTAGACCTAAGTTAAGGGGAAGGATACCAAAAGTTAAAAATCAAAAACCTGACCTGCAAAACGTGATTACAGAACATTTTATGAAGTTGAGTAAACAGTCTCATCCTCCATTAAACACTCTACAAAGCCACTGTAGCTAAGACTAAAAATAACAAATCTATGTTAGCTACATATATAAAAAAAAGCAATGCAGCAAACTTAGCTAAATCTGAAGCTAATGAAGGGATCTTAGCTACTTAAGTAATGTAAGTAATGTGGCTATGTAGCTACTGTAGATACACATAAAGCTAATAAACCTAATGAAGCAGTTAGCTCTTTAAGAGACGTAGGTAACAACAGTACCTAGCCACTGTTGCTAAATGTAAAGCTAACAAAGCTAATGAAGCTATGTTAGCTGCTTAAGGGACGTGGGTAATGATGCTGTGTAGCTCAAAATGAAGCTAATAATGCTAATTTAGCTATAGTAGCTACTTAAGTGATGTAGATAACAAAGTAACCTGGCTAATTTAGATAAACAAATCAAAAAAGCGGATGAAATTACATTGTTTACTTAAGCAACGTGAGTACTAAAGCTACGTAGCTAATGTAGCCAAATCTAAAGTTACTGCAATGTTAGTTACTTAAGTGATTTGGGTAATCAAGCTATGTAGCTAAATCTAAAGTTAATGATGCTAATGAATTTATTTTATGTACTAATGCTTCCTAGTGCATGTAGCTAAATATAAAGCTAACAAAGCCAATGATCTATGTTAGCAACTTAAATGACATAGGTAACAAAGCTACTTTGCTAATGCAGTTGAATATAAGCTAATGAGGTTAATGAAGCTTCATTATCACATGGGTGATTAAGCTATGTAGCTAAATCTAAAGCTAATAAAGCTATGCTTGCTAAGTAGGTACTGTGGGTACAAAACTAATGTAGCTAAAACTAAAGCAAACAAAGTTATGGTAGATATGTTAGATGATAAGATAAGATAAGATAAGATAAGATAAGATAAGATAAAATAAGATAAGATGAGATAAGATAAGATATTCCTTTGTTGGTCCCACAAGGGGGAATTCCAATTAACAGCAGTAAAAAGTTTTATAGACAAAGCAGGCCACTGGCAACAATAACACAATAGAAATAGCGGACAAAAAGTAGTGCACACAAGAGCAGTAATAAACACAAAAATATGAAATATAAAACATCAACTTACAAATTATAAATAGTATTTACAAACTGTTATGTACAGGTTGGATATATTACAGATTCGGTGTGGTGGAGACATTTATATGTACAGCTATATACACATATATACATACACACACATATACACAAACATATGTACAGATTATACATCTAAATATTATATATTGCACAGATTACTTGGAGCAGTTTCTGTTGTGGAGCCTAATGATTGCTAAAGCTAGACCTGTTTTAGAAGTAGTTATCTGAACAGTGACTTGATTTTGCTTAGCTACAGCTAATGTGGCCTCAATGGCTCACATAGTAACTTCAACTACCTAGCTACTGAAGCTATTTTAGCTTTATCCATGACTTATAGCGACCCATGGTTAGTTAAACTACTTCTAAAGTGGGTCTATACTTAATTTAATTCTTAATTAGACCAGTGACCTGTCTCTGTTTTATTTATGAAATGTTGATTGGTCTGTAATGTTTGTAATGCGGTTATTTTATAAATATAACTGCCAGACTTTGCTATTAACTAAAGTAAAATAAAAAAAACATTCTAAGACGCTGATCTGACAGAGGTGGCCTCTAACAGCAATGGTCTGCAAGAGATCTGAGATCTATGGTCTGCAGCTAGACCCTTCTCAAGAAGCGAGCATTGTTCCCAGTAATCATAACATGGATTTCAAAAATCGAATAATAAAAGCTTGTGCTCAGGTTAACATCAGATGTGACAGAGCAACACAAAAAAACATTTTAGAAATGAACAACACCTTCCCTCCATGAGCCTGATGTCACAGGAACGTGAGGCCATGGGAACATGTTCTTTGATGAAGTAAACAAATTCAACAGATGAGATATCCTGGACGTATAAAAGATGACCTACCTTATTGTGAGCTCAAAGATCTGTGCCAGCCGGTCATGTAACATGTTCGCCTGGAAACAAACATAGTTCAGATTGAGTAAACTACAAATAAAATGCACATTTTAGACGCTTCTATATCTTTTGGTGGGTTTCTTGTTTTAACCTTGGACTCGCAGTGAGCAGCAATCTCCTCAAACGGAGCTTTCTGGAACTTCTCCATCACCTGACGTCTCTTCTCCCTCTCCTGCTCCTCCAGACCCGTGGTATCTAAACACCAAGGAAGACATGTCTGTTAACTTTGGCTTTACAACATTATTACACAGAATTCTGAGACGAGACATTATGATCTGACGATGTGACTAAAAGCCTCATCATATTATGGTTTGTACTCTAGGTCTAGGAGAAGCCTCAATCCTTGGAGAGGTTAAAGGGAGGGGAGGCTTAAAGACCCTGTAAAGTGAAATCCAAAATTTGTGTCTGAACACACTGATACGTTGGAATATGGTTGCTGTAAACATGTGAAAACACTGAGAGCTCCATGTGACTGAATTTTGGATTGGGCCTGTTAGAAAATATATCACCTCTTTCCTGGCTTGGTTTAATTTGGGCCAAACAGTGGGGAATGACTCCACCCCTTTAACACTACCATATAAAATCACAGAGCAGTTCATCTCAGTTTAGTCTGCTGTTAGCTGATGTCGCCACCTTTATTGAAAGTCAACAGTTAAATGCTGCTTTTTTGTTCTTTGTGATGTAAATTAGTCAGATCTATCAGCTACAGTGGCCAATATAACAGAGATTTAAGCCAGAAAACAGACTTTGTCTCTTCCTCTAAGGTCAAAAAAAGGTCAAGAGACAGGCTAATGGCATGAATGCTTTCCTCAATTCAGATTGTAGCATTTTTTAATTTGAAAGGACCATATTTCGCCTGAGTGGGTGTGGCTTCAGCTCACTCAACAGACACGCCCACACCATCCTGGAGCAGATTATACTGCCCCATTTTTCATGATTTTGTGGCTTAATTTTATAAACCTTGAGATGTTTTATTTGACTGAAATTTGACCTGGGGGTTCATAACACTGTGACCTGTCATACAACAAACCTAAATACGGATCTATTTTCACTTTACAGGGTCTTTAAAGGAAGAACTGAAACCTACCGATGGCCTTCTTCAGGGTCTCAAATGTGATCTCCTCAGCCAGCTGGGACTGTAAAACAAAAAACACGGTTTATTTTTTCTAATGTGTGACAGAACCCTGCACAAGACACTTACAGGGACATTTGAACTGGCTCCTGTTTGTTTCCTGTTTTCTGAGTTTGCTGTAATTTTAAAGATTTTAAAAAAAGGTAAAACGGCACCAAATGGGAACCACCTGGGTGCTAAAACACAGGCTCTTTTTACTGAGCTGAGACAAAACATCCAGATCAGTACGTACATAGCCTATACAGTCTGGATGAAGGCATCCCAGACTAACTCTGTATGCAAACTGTTTTTTAGTATGCACCATGGTACGACCACAGAAACCATTAAGGGTTACCACTTGGTATCCCAATGCTCAAAATGGATATAAATCACTGTTAATGCATTGTATATATGTGGTCTGTGTGTTGACTTGTTATCACTAGCTATGAAAACACATCTGAAGTGAAAAACATTTCCAGCATCTGGTGTTTTGTTTCTTTCAACCTACTAGAATATCAGTAATAATAATACTGTGTTTTGTCCTCTCTTGTAAAGTTTAAAATTCTCCAAATGTAAGCACAATGAGGATGGGTGTCACAGAGTAACCTAGACTCACCTTATCAGGGAGGCTGTTGGACATGATGTCCACCTGAAGGGAGATGGTGTCTACAAAACTCTTCCTCCTGGTCAGACGATCTTCATCTGCAAAGTGAGAGAGTGTGACATCAGAAATTTCTCTTAAATCCAAGCCATGTTCAATTTGTTGGAGTTTTTGCATTAATTGGGGTTTTTAACAGCATGGTACACCACAAACATAAAAAAGAACTTCCACAGTCTACATGAACCATCTACACGTACTTACCGTGACATTTCCAAATAGAGTGCAAGCAGGAAATTGTAAAAATGATCAATCCAGTCAATTTTCTGTTCACAGTATAGAGCAGTAATAACTGGGAATCTAAGGAGCTACAACAACATTTTTAGAGTTGTACACAGGATTTAGGATTGCTTCCTTTCAGTGTTTGTCTGTTATTGATCTAACATCTTAGTGCTGAAGGCGTCTCAGCGCCAGGTTTGTGGATTCTACAAAGGAAACTATCATTAGGAGGCTACATTCAACACCACTCATACAAATGAAAGCAACTTTTCTCAGTCTGATTATTTTCAACACATGTGGGGCATTTTAAGGGGTTCTTACTGATCTCTCTGAGATAACAAATAAGGGATTGAAGTCTCAGTGTCATTCACTTGCAAATCTGAGTTCTGCTGCACTGTGTGACATGCATTAAAGTTTCAAACTGTTTTGCAATGGTGGTTTAAAAAGAATTAATCAAGTTTTTAGAAGATTAATGCAGTAATTCCCACATAGTATTCCCTCAGTAAATTGGTTTGCCTTAAGGCAGGTTTAGGTGTGCTGTAGGAATTTGTACAACCATACATTATTATCAAATTTAAACAAACACTTAAGATACTGTAACACATGTTAAAAAAGCTGCTTTGTGTGAAACTGAATAGTTTGCTTGGGGGTTTTAGCTGCAGTATGCCTTACAGCAAAACAAGATTGAAAACCATTAGATAAAAGGACAAAAGCTTGAGAAACTCGTGATCAACCAATCCATTTTCTATACCACTTATCCTGTTGGGTTTGCAGGGGGGATTGAGCAAGAGACGGGGTACACCCTGGACTGGTCACCAGTTATTCACAGGGCTGACATTTAGAGACAGACAACCAGGCATGCTCACATTCACACCTACAGCCAAATTTAGAGCGATCAATTACCCTAACAAGCATGTCTTCGGTGGTGGGAGGAAGCTGGGGTACCCGGAGAGAACCCACTCATGCACGGGGAGAACATGCAAACTCTGCACAGAAAGGCCCTGACCAGGAAGTGAACCGGGGACCTTCTTACTATGACACAACACTGCTATCCCCTGTGCCGCCATGCAGCCTTTAACTTATGACAAATCAAAAATGTCTTCAATGCTTTCACCATAAATAATCCCATCACTAGTATCAGGAGTTCAGGGAGAGCAGGAGGTAACTACAGGTGTCTACAAACTCCACAGCCATCTTGTCTCTAACTGGTTACCTCTGGACGTCTGCTTGCACCTGTGAAGGATTTTTCCTACTGTGTAAAGGACTGATGTTTGAAGAAAGCATGGCAGAGGAAAGAAAAGAGAAGCAGTGTGTGTGTTAGGAAGAAATGAATGGAACAATGGAAGTGTGTCAAAATCTGAGAGTCAATCTTAATTTCAAGGGTTCAGCTATATGCTGTTTGCATTTTCATGACTGTTTTCTATAGTAAGGTCAGTGGTGTAGTGCAGGGGAAGCTATAAAAAGGCATTGGGATTATACTCACTTCTGTTTTTTTCTCCAGAGTGTCCCTACTTACAAATAAAGCGCATACCAATAAAGAATAAGAGTACACCTACGTCTACTTTGACTGCTACACCACTGGTGTAAGGTTATTTGAGGAGGCACCTAAATGTTCTATAGAAAAAAAATCATTAGGATCAAATCCTTGGATGGTCAAGTATGACCCCTGGGTCAGGCCAAAAACACCTCAATTTCTGCCAGCTTATTAAAAATGGCTAATATCCTGTTGGAGTTAGAGATTTGCTCCAGCAGACATTTTTGTAGAGCTCCTTGCGTTGAATCTACACCCCAAATTTCATAACTCTAGGTCAAAATCCCTTTTGGGGGCATTGTGTAGAAGTACATGAGAAGGCGCTATTGAGGCAATTCCTAAGGGCCATCTGTGAAACCTACATAAACTTCACATTTGTCAGACCCTACATATGTATGTCGTTTTTCTTTTTTGAGAATGATAAGGGGCCCAAAAAGACTCAGAATGCATAAAATTTAAAACATACTGACGAACCTGACTAATTTCAATGTGGCCCTCACCCCCCTCGGTTCTTGCGTTGGGTTTTTAGGGTCTTTAAGTTTCTTTTATTAAATATGAGATACAAAATTAGATTAAAAAGTCCCAGAACAAATCGCACAATGGTATTTGAAAAATATATATCCCTTAATTGAAAACTTCTTTAACTTTCAAAGCATTCTCTGCTAAAGCTGCAATTACAGTGCCACATTTATGTGAGCTTATAAAGGACATAAAAATGTGATGAAGTAGCCAAAGATCTGAATCATTTATATTTAAAGGTCATATTTTACCCAGCCAAAGCATAGAGTGAGTAGGAGAACACTGAGGCTGCACGTCATCTAGCAAGAGGACAAGCTTTGTCCATCTGTGGGATCCAATATCCAATCGTGTTTGTCTGTAGTCAGCACTTCATCATATAACTTTGGCATTATGTTCACCTTAACCAAACCCTGTTGGATTGTTTCTGGGGTACCATTATTGTTTTATTGCTTGATTTTATATAGAGCAGGGATCATCAAGCCCTGGTGATATCTACCACTGAGTTTGATGCTGTTATGCTGTGTTGTGATTGTCAAAACCACATAAAGGAAACAGATCTTCTGTGACGATTATCAGACAGGGAAATTGCTTGCTGGATGCCAGTTTATGATCACTGATATAGTGTTTAACTCATCATATTTACAACAGACAAGACTTTTAATTATTACCAATCGACTCAGGTTGATTAAGATATTTGGGAATGGCATGTCAGGCAATGCGGTGGGAGCATCTACTCTCCTATAACATACAGACAACAATCTGATCCTTTCCAGAAAAGTTTTTAACTGAATCCTTTGTCATTTAGCAGTAATGAACCAGTTTGTTAGCATGAACATCAGAGTTTAAAATTCATGCTTTATGCTGTACTTTTAAACACTTGTCATTCTTTTAACCATCTAACTTTATGCCTCTATTTCTGTCACATGTTGACTTGGCTGATGATTTGGGATTGTTAAAACGTAAAAACAAAAAACCCATCTGAGTGGCTGAACAAGTTTGATCTGTTTTCTTTCCAAACAATGAATAAATCTGTTTCACGTTTACATCTCTGAGATTATTCATGAGAATCTCGGATGGAAATGTTGGAATAAATGTTGGAAATTAACCTCCTGCAACCTGAGTTTTTCTTTACAAAGGATTTTTTGTTTCTCCCACTTATTTTGGATAAGTATGAGTAAAAACATCAGCCTTGTCTTTGAAAAGGAATAACTTAGAAAATTTTCTTTCCAAAATCCAAAAAACTTCTGTATATTTTCAAAGAAAGTACCTAAAATTTCTGTGAAACCCTTAAAAACATTTCTAAACTTTCCCATAAAAGGCACATCAAAATGTATTTAAGGAGTCCTCAAATCTTTCAGGAAATCTTAATCATAAAGCCTGAATATTTCAATAAAAAAATCCCCCAAAAATTCCATGCAAATTTCACAACTATAAAAGATATAAAATGTATTTGTAAATTTCAAAACATTTACAAATAAATGCTCAAAAAAACTGAATTTTCCATAAAAAAATCTGAAAATATCAAAGGGCAACCCCTACCCCCAAATTTCTCAATCCAATTTCCCAAAAAATTACAAATACATTTCTCATATTCCCATGAAAAGGGAAAAAAATAAGCAATTTCCCTCAAAATCATGTCCACACATATTTCCATGCAAATGTTTTATATTTCCAAGCATTTCCGCAAAATATCCAAACAGCAAATTCTCCAAACATTTCAAGCAAACTACTTGAACTTCAATGGACATTCTGGACAATTATCTCAAAAGTTCTACAAGCAGAAATGATGACTTTGTTGCAGGAAAGCCAAAATGTACTGTCCTCATATGTACATGCAGGGTAAAAAACAGCCTCAAAGTCTCAGACATCTCTATAAGCACCATGCAGTTTGAAGGTTGTAACTGAAGTCATACCTGTGACTTGAGGAACATAAGGAACAGAGAGTCTCTCTGCGTTGTACCCCGGTCCCGCTAAACACTCCGCCATGTCGGCTGTCTGGAAGTACAACCCTTTGTCCTCCTTATCCAACGACTCTGGAAGTCTGTAAAGGAAAATATGACACCATGATCCACTTCAGACAACAAAAACAAGGTGAATGCTGTTGACGACTAAGCGAGAATATTTGGGATGATCTGTCTCGATACTCTTCCGCACTGACGTCCAAATATGGACACTAAAATCCTGTCTTTGACTGCAGACGTCGAAAGTAGTGAGGGATTAAAAAGCAGAAATAGATCCTGGTTCGTATAAGCTCATAATCAGGTTTTATCAACAGATGTCTGCTGGATTCTGGGTCAAACTGAGAATGATAGTGGGATTTGTTTTCATTGATCTGATTTGAATTTCGTTTCTGGGATGTCTCAAACCAAAAGGTGTCAAATATCAACCACAAGACACTTAGATTTAAGAATCAATCCTCTTACAAACAAACAAGCCACGCTAGGATATTACACAACTAATTCAATCCTGCTTTGTAAGCAAATATGTTCACGAGCAAAGGTAATAAAGAATGTATACAGTAGGAAGGGGGAGGTAGGGGAGTGCTAAACTTATTTAAAGCAGCCCGAATAATTGATGCTGATACAATTCCTGCCTCTAATGAGTGAAATAATTAACCATAGTTTGTGATTTTGCAGAGGCCATTCAACATAGTGTTGTGAAAATTTACGGTTACATTATCTGAAGTAGCTCAAAGTTCAGTTCACACCACTTCAAATCAGTGTTAATTTTGGCAGCTACTTTTAATTTTACTTTGAGTCTTTAAATAAAATGCATTTTAGTTTTAGTCCCATTTAGTCATTTCTACCCTTTTTAGTTTTAGTCTAGTTTTAGTCGACAACAACTCAAAACATTTTAGTCTTGTTTTAGTCTAAGCATTTATTTTCTTGCCTTAATTTGGTACCAAATCACGGTAGTGTGTTCTCTGCAACCTGCCAAACCCAGGGTCCCTACTTTATACAGCTGAGAGGCAGAATAGATAGAGATGAATCGTATTTTGACAGATTTACCCACAGTGGAGAAATATCACAGATTTTGAATGTCCGACGAAAACTAAATTACATTTTAGTCCAGTTTTAGTCATTTTGACAGAAACTAAACTTAGTTTTTGTCAGTTTTAGTCATCACAGATCTATTGTTGTTAGTCTTAGTCTAGTTTTTGTCATGGAAAAACAGGCTGTCGAATAGTTTTAGTCATAGTTTTAGTTGATGAAATTAACACTGCTTCAAATGATTCACAAAGTTTATAATCTAAGATAATAAGCTACATTTACAGACACAGAAATTCATCTTTCATTACTATGTTAAGGATCAGTTCTATTAAGGAAAGAGTGAAGAGCTGTGTGCATGACGAAAACCCCAATTCCAAAAAAGCTGGGGCACTGTGTTATGTGAAGGCCAAAAATTGCAACATTTGCAAAATATATAAACTAATTTTTTCACTCGCAAAAAGACATAACCAACATAGATGTTGAAACAGAATTTTAAAATTTCATGAAAAATATTAGCTCATTTTTAATTTGATGGCAGCAACACATCTAACAGAGAGGGGACAGGACAACAAAAGGATGGCTAAGTAAGTAAAAACAGCTAAAGGAGCGTTTTGCGACTAATGAGGGTTAATTGGCAACAGGTCAATCACATAAATGCGTATAAAAGGAGCATTTTAGGGAGAGGGAGTCTTTCAGAAGTAAAGATGGGGAGATGTTCACCAATCTCACCATATACGATACATAAAACCGATAAAACAATTCAGAGAATCTGGAGAAATCTCTGTGCTCAAGACACAAGGGGGAGAGTCAGTTTTGGAGGTCCATGATCTCCAGGCCCTTGGGTTGCACTGCATTAAAAACAGGCATGATTCTGTACTGGAAATATCTGCGTGTGCTCAGGAACTCTTCCAGAAATCATTGTCGGTCAACACAGTTGGCTGTGCCTTTCAGATATGTGTGTTAAAGCTGAACAGGACCCAGAAACATCACCGTCTTCTCCGGGCAAAAGCTCATTTAAAGTGGACTGAGGTGAAATGAGAAACTGTTCTGTGGTAAGTTGATACAAAACATAAAATTATCTCTGGAAACAAAAGGAGCTGTGTCCTGTGGACTAAAGAGGAGAGGGACCATTCAGCTTGTTATCAGCACACAGCTGAAAAGCCTGCATCTCTGATAGTAACTTTGTACTGTGTTGGATACTTACGGACACTTGTCTCTGAAGACATGCTCTGGAAGAAGGTACGGAGCATCCATGTTCCTCAGCTCAATAACCTGGAGAGGACACAGCCAGAAAAATGAGCCAAATAAAGCCCAAATAATGATGGCTACAGGTCAAACAGGTAAACACAGCATTACATCATCTGCGTATTGCTTTACTTAAAGTTTTTAGTCTATAAAGCAAAAGTGACTTTTACAGGGAAAACACCACAACAGCAGCATCGATCCAGACTCAAATAACAATACAGTTACAGAGGTTATGGTGCACCTTGCTGACGTGCTGGCAGAAGGGAGGGTTTGCGATCATCTGGCTCAGGAAGTTAAGGTACGCTGCCACCAAGGCCATGATGCCACAGCGAATAAACATGGGCATGTTCTCCTCATTAGTCAGAGCCATGTCCTGCAAAGACAAGTAACAGCTGTCTTATAAACAGGTAAAGCATTTTTTTTTTGTTTATTAACTGGGAAACTATTTTTTACGCCGCAGAACTCCAACCAAATCAAGTTTAATGTGTCAAACTTTGAGGTAATTACTACTTTAGTTCATGTCTACCTGATAAGTCCAGATAAACACTTCATCTTAAGACAAAATACACAAAAATAAGACCCTTAATTGCTTTGGATAAGTACAAACATCTCCCAGTAAGGTCAACAAATAGAGTTTATTGAAATAAGATTACATCTCATTCTTGATAAACTCCACTCTGTTGGGATTAAACACAGGGTTACCTGCAGAGCGATGGATAGCCGAATGAGGTCGATAACCACCTCCTCGTTGGCCAACTCAATGGTCAGAGTAGCCAGGGTGGTGAAGAGCAGCTCAAAGTTTTTATGAACGTTATCCTCCTCTTTGCAGCCCAGGTAGATGTGACGGTAGAGCTGCTGGCCATGCTGGAGAAAAATGATAGAAATGGCACAAAAAAACAGAAATGCTTTGGTTATGCAGGTTCTTGGGTGGTCCCATCCACAAGCAACTCTGACCACATGAAGACTTTAAACGTGACCTCCTCCTCTGACCCAGGATAAACACTGGGAGCTATTACCTTATTTTGGCTGCTAGAGTCCTGCAGCCCTCTGAGGGAGACTGACAAAGACTGACAAAGACTGACATAATTCCTATTGACAGAGAAGTATGCTAGAGTCATCCTGCAAAGTGTAACTCATGATATTTAACTAATTTATCCTTAATGAAAATTGTTCATTAATGTTTGGTGGTAGATAAATCAGGGCGTCTCTACTCCTAAATCAAATATTTTACCTCTCAGAGCAGCAGCTCTCTCTATGATAGTAATGAAAACGTCATTGTGCCTGTAAATGCAAATTGAAATGCTGCGGTGCCATCCACTGAAAAGATTAATCCCATTAACTCTGAATCATCCTAAAAATAACCCAGTGTGTCAGAGGCCTCTTCCTGCAGAGCCGTCTTTATAAAACAAATAAAAATGAGCCTCACTCCTGCATTAATCTGCTCAGAGTGGAGTTTAATGGAGGGTGAAGGCCAGTGACGTTTTCCACCACTAATGAATACCAATTAGATGCTGCTAATGACCTCTGACGGTGAACGAGGGCTGAGGTGGCCGCATCATCCTCATGTGAGGGTTTCATACTTGCCGCTGTTCTTTAAAGTGTGTGATGCCTGGGTAAAGGTTACCACTCAGGTGTGAGTCACAGGTGAATAACTTAATCTGTGGGCTCTTTTTGGAAATGTCATGAACGATGGGGAGTGGGCTTTTCCTGTCTTAGTGCTAACATTCTGTGACTCAGAGTTTTAAACCACCTTTCCAACCAAAGATTTTTTTCCTAATTAAAAGTGCATCATGGAGAGTTTTAAACTGATGTACAAATCTTTTACTTGAGTTCTTACAGTACCTCAAATACTTCCAACAGTTTTGATGGAGTAGACTGAGCCTTTAAGGAGTGCTGCTTCTATACCCAATCATGATACTTATCATGTGTTGTTAACATATGCAGTTTGAATTGAATGGTAGAGTCCAGACCTACATTTGCAGATGCAGTTATGTGCTGTTTACTTACAATGATTTTCTGAAGTGTGATGTTATCCATCACAGAATGATGACTGTGTTTAATGCAGTTTGCCTGAAGGGTCAAAGGTCACAAACATCCAATGTTGGTTATCAGCCTTGCCTCTTATGTGCAGAGATTTCAATCTTTTGATGATATTTTGGACTCTAGATGATGAAACCTCTAAATTACTTTGCACATAAAAAACGTTTGTTCATTGGCTGTTGGATTTTTTGTCAATGTAGTCTCTTATACACTGCGTTCAAAATTATTATGCAAATTGGATTTTAGTGTCCATCCATCCATTTTCTGTACCGCTTATTCTGTTCCGGGTCGCGGGGGGGGTACACCCTGGACTGGTTACCAGTCAATCGCAGGACAGATAACCGGGCAGAGTCACCAATTACCCTAATGAGCATGTTTTTGGTGGTGGGAGGAAGCCAGAGTACCCGGTGAGAACCCACACATGCACAGGGAGAACATGCAAACTCCGCACAGAAAGGCCCTGACCCGGACCGGGAAGCAAACCAGCAACCTTCTTGATATGAGGCAACAGCGCTAACCCCTGTGCCGCCATGCCGCCCAATTTGAGTGTCATAAACATTCAATTTTTTGTTTTTCAATTAAACTCATGAATGTTATTGTGTCTCAGGGCTCTTTGGATCACTGAAATCAATCTCAGACACCTGTGATAATTAGTTTGCCAGGTGAGGAAAGGAAAAATTATTTAAAAAGGACGTTCTACTCGTTTGCTTGTAAAAGAAGAAAACAACAAATAATTATGCTTGGATTATGGAGAACAATTATGGATGTATAAAGAGGAGGACAATTTGGACTGGATCTCCTTCAGATAGAACTTAAGGTACGCATGTGAAAATGTAAATAAAATGAAATTGAATGTACACATTATTTTTCTGAAAGGAGAAAAAGCAGGGATTCTTGTAAATGATGACGCAAAGATAAGGAGCAAATGCTCTCCTATTGGTAGGCATCAGGATCCACGTCGTTTACATCAGGTCAGGTTGCCAAACTAGACAAGGATGTAAGAAATTTTTTGATATTTGAGCCTTTTTAAATTGTGGTTGTTTGGTGTCTTGGATTTGTCATTAAGTATGCCACTACAATACCGTTTGCCATCGACGCTCAAAATTGGGCTAGAGTTTTGACGACGAGCTACAGCTGGGCCAAAACCTTGCTGAATTTGTGCAGTCTGAGCCGGCTGTAAGGGGAAGGTTTCACCCAACACTGTAACAAGCCTAAAGTCTGCTAAGGCTGAGCTGATGGTGATTACTCTAGGATCTTAAGAATAATTCATTCAAAAATACAGACTCGACGTGCCCTCTTAGTGAAGTTTCTCGATAAAACTTTGGTTATGAATCAATGCTATACAAACAAAGATTGATTGATTGTCTTTGTGCTGTATTCAATTGAATATAGGTTGAAAAAGATTTGCAAACCTCTGCAATCGTTTTAAATTTACACAACGTCCCTACGTATTTGGTATAGGGGTTTGTAATGTGGCCACACTACGTAAGATAAAAGAGCATTGCAGCTCAACAGAGGCTTAGCTCCTCTTGTTACTCTGGATGTACACTGGTGATACAAATTCCCCCCAATGCATGAAAATGTTTTGAATGCAGCCTTTAACATAGCCTCTGCTGTACTAGGGATTTTTACACTCCCAAGAACCATTTTCCAGGTGAATCCACTGAGTTGCATCGATCACCACTGCTTATAGTGGATACTCTCTGACAGTTGGTTTAGTAGAGGTATGTTGTTTGGTGAAGTGCTTTGTAAGATTAGAATAACTGTTTTTGGTGGAGGACAAAGTTTTCCTTCCTCTTCTTGACTGAAACTCACTTGGCTATTGTCACATAAGATTACAGGTAAAAGGTGCTTTGAAAGTTGGCAATTGTAACGGCATAAACTAGGTAACACAGATAGTAGTGGAGTTATTTTACTCCCAACAATGCTTCTGACTGCTTTTGTTAGGAGCAAGATGATCCTTATTAGTGAAGTGTTTAAACAGACCTGCTGTTACATTGTTCTCACCTTTTTCATAAATGCAACATCTTGTTTTGAAATCTTCTCTCTTTTAATCTTAAGTGCTGCAACATTAGGAATTATTCTGCAACAAAAACAGACACAAACTGAGAATCATAACAAATATTAAAAGGAATCAATAACTTAAAGTCACAGAATCCACACTCCAAAACACTACAGAGGATAAAAATCACGTATGGATTGGTTTTGGCGTACATGAAACATCATGTACAGCGTTATAGTATTATCACATGTAGACTGACGTGCATTTTCGTACCTGATGCCACGTAGCTTGGCCCGGTTGTCATGCCGATCGATGATATTGTGCAGGATCTCGAGCACCAGCTGTCGCAGCTCACTGTCCTCCATCAGGGAGATGGAGAAGAGCGGATCCAGGAAGGGAGGAGGCAGAGCGGCAGCCATGGACTTGGACTTAAAGCCGGAGGTTACCTGAGGTTGAGAGGAGTGGGGGGAGGAAAGTGTGAGTTGACTTACCACAGCGTGATACGATTAATCCACAGGGAGAGTCGTAGAGAAACACCGCTCCGATGAAGCTTAAAGGTTATGCTCACAAGCGGCTAAAAGCGTCCGAATGTTGACCTTTTCTCTCCCACATTACCTTGAACTGATATTTTTGGATTAATATGAACAGCAGGGGGTTGATTTGATTTGGAACAGCTGTAAAAATGGTGTCTTTTACCTGGATGTACTGAGTCATCTGAAATTTGGGGGTCTACTCTTTGGACTGACATAATTGTTTTCATAAAACTGTTATTACTTTTAAAAAGGACTGTTGACTGTTTATTATTAAAATGAGACGTCCAAGGTTAGCATTGTCCTTATTTTACATCACTGTAAGAACAGGATGATGCTAATGTGAAAAGCATCCAGCTGCTGTCCCGGCTACAGTAGCTTAACTGATTTCAATGTGTTGAAAAACACCGTTGCAATCACATAATGTGATTATAAAAACATGTTAAGAATTAACTTTGGACCTCACACTCATCACAGCTCAAAGGTTAACTCTGACAGTCCTAGAGGAACACTATTACTCTCTCCATTTCTGGGTCCATGTTGAGTTGAGTGCCTCCAGTTGTGTTCACACCTCAGAGATGAAGAGACCAAACCAGCGCGTGATTCTGCCTCCACTCTGAGCAGCAGCCCTCCACCATCTGAGCTCTACCCCGGCCGTCTGCAGCATCTCACAAACAAACATGGGCCCCATCTGCAGCTGCGTGCTGTTATAAATACTATGCCCTTTCACCCCTCCTCCAGCTACACTGAGAAGCCAGGTGGCAGTGAGGAGGAGGTGGAGCGAGCTGGGGGGAGCTGAGGACAGACAGATGCTGTAATGGATCGCTCTAAGAACGTGTATGGATGCCTGCAGTGAGTTAGGATGCTACAGTAAAGCATGGGTGCTTTAGAGGCATTCACAACACTGCTGGGTGCACGAGTGCCACCTGTGCCTCATCTTCTCAGAAGAAGATAATGATTGAAGGAAATAGCCAGTGGTATTCAATGGTTGATTTAAAGTCAATAAATAAAATATAACAGTTTACATACAAATGAGCTACAGAAATCACTTTTTAAATTCATGTATTTTAAAGATTCTCTTAAAAGCCTTTATTTTATACATATTTTTATGATTTTAAGACAGTGTTTGCCATATATTTAAATAATAGGATTTTTATCTGAGTCATGAACAGTCTTGATTTTGCTCATTGGACAATTTTGAGCTCTTTGGGCTCATTTATGCTTCATTTACCTATGAAATTGTATCTGCACTGCAAGAATCCTTCAGGGAACGAAGGGCACATTTGGTGACGCCTTCTAATGGGGGCAGCCTCTGACACGCCACTGCGATGCAAATGCCTTTCAAACATACACTTATAAGGCTGCATCCTCTTAAATGGCACAACATTTCTGCCATTTTGCATGGGTTTCTTTGTTGGTCTGTTCTCTCTCTACACTTCTCGTCAGCCCCCACGATTTCTAGGGGTACTGCAATGTTTGGTCTTTATCCATAAGCTTTAAGAAAATGGACAAAATGAATGCAGAGTTTGCCTAAAGCCCATAAACTCATAGGTATCTGACAGAGAGCATAAATTAGACATTACAGAAAAGACTCACCATGATGAGAGAGCTGAGCAGCATGGTCTGGATCCGCTTTGTACCCTGGTGCCTGAGAGAATAAATAAAATCAACAGAAAGAAAGAATGTCAAATATTGTGTCAGGGCTTAAACTACAGTATGGGTAATTTTTCTTTTCAATTAAAGCAATAAACATTTTTCAAGAAATTATAGCAATACTCTCTGATTTAAACCCCTTAATAAACCAAAAATGCACATCATTTCTGATACCAAGGAGTACATTTTAAGGGACTTGCATTTATACAGTATGTTTTTGATAATGAAACATTGTTTTGCAATGTAAACTGCATGAAGGCTTGCAATTTTTGATAATCAAAATCTAGAAATCCTGAAATATTTGGTGCCATTGAGTTTGATTTTTGTTGTCTTATCAGTCTTCAGTAGGGGTGCATTAGCTTACCCTCTATATGACTCTGTTAAAAGGCAGAATAAAGGCAGCAGCAGCTCTTAAAAGTTGAATTTAAACAGGCAGTGAAAGTGCAGCCCCATCAGACTTCCACTCAGCAACAGCGAGTCAAATTTCCCTCCTCAGGCAATTACCCGAAAAGGATGAGAGTGCGAGTGAGGATGATGGTCTGTGAGCAAGAGGACAGTGTTCGTTTGATTTGGGATTATCTGTTTTCGCACTCCTGAGGCCGGAGGGATTAGCTAGATTTTCGTTTTTTTCTTTAATTTTTTTTATGAGGGAAGCCAGCAGTCGTCTCAGTGACCCCGGAGCTGGATTCACCGTGGGGCGTTGAGGGTGAAGTGAGGACAGATTAACACACAATTCACTTTTTAACCTCAGTTATACAGAGATTAAAATGTATAACAGCTCTGTAATTTTTCCTGCATATAGCTAAATCTTACAGGACAAGAAAAATCTCTTTTTAAAGTCAAGGACTCCATAGTCATATTCAATTTGGACAACATGGGAATTACTGACCTACCAATACTTAAACTGTTTGTTTTGTTCCTTTTATATTTGGACTTTCTGAATCATAAGTTCAATCAAACCCAGTTTGGAGTAACAGAAAAGGAACAAAGGAAGCATACTAGATACTGTAGCCATTTTAATTATTTATTTTGATGAACTGTAATGAATCCAATGCTCTTAATGTTAAGGTTTTAATCTTGTAACACATCTTGGGTGTGATTAAAACTAAGTACAGTCGCATGCGTGGTGACGTCAAATTTAAATGAATCAATAATAGGCAATGATTATCTCCCCAAATAAGAGAATAAAAAAACAAAACGTCTGCGGTAGGATAACCTTGCAAAGCAGATGGATAAGCCTGTTTCCATGTTTCTCACTGGCGAATCCATCTTGCAAAGCCTTCATCTGAATTGTTTGAGCCTGGTTAGAAAGTGACAGGACCAATCAGCGTTGAGGGGCAGTATTTTTGGGCACAGCGGAGTCGTGACGTAAGCAAGCAGCAACAAGAGGACGGTGCACTTATGGCGGAAGACAATAGCGTCGATGCTGCTGCTAAAGTGCCAGTTTTATCAGAACTTGACGACATTTCTTCATCAAAAGAAGAACAAAGAACAGTGGTGAGTTGTTTTCTTTTCAAAAATGACAAAAGTTGTGTACTGACATGTTTACAGTTGCCATGGTTTGCGTGATGCAGCTCTCTATGGGGTTTACGCCTCAGCAGCAGCGCACCTCGGTAGGGGCTACGATGTAATGTATTTTGTTGCTCTGATTGGCCCGTAAAGATGTGACAGACAGAATGTTCATACAGTCACCTTCCGAGTTCTTTTTTCAAAGGCTCTGCCCTTTCCCAAACGCTGTGTATGAGTGGTTTAGCAGATGGATGTGTGAAACAAATCCATCTGGCATGCCAGATTAGCAGTAGGACAGTTGCCATGATTTTATTGTACAGTGAGCTGAGTGTTCATGCTTACTGTGTTGAAAGAGAATAAAAAGAATGTTTAGAGCCAAAATGTATCTACATCTAGGAGAAAGGGCTTCTGGGAGCTCTGAGCTGACTCGCTGCAGCAGTGTGTGGGAAACCCCCCAGGTCCTTTGGTTAAGAAGTGCGTGACTCACCCAATCTTGACAGTGTCCAAGGTGTGGCAGGGGGTGCCGTACACTGGCACTTTGCCCATGATGAACATCATGACTTCAGCTCTCTGGTAGTCTGGCAGGTTTCCACCGAAGAAGCCTGCCAAGGGGACACAGGAGACGATGAGTCAACACTCCGACACAAAGACTTCTTACTGTTCCTCTTCCTCATCAAAGAATAACTGTATGCTTAGCTTTGACTTATGACTCTTGCACATCGCTTAAGGGCATGTGAGTAGTGTCATACCGATGGTCTGGATGATGGCGTTCTGGACGATTCTCTCCTCGCTCTCTTTGCCCCGGCCCGCCGATGAAACACTAGTGCTGGAGTTTCTCCTGGAGCTGTCTCCCAGCTCGAAGTCCACACTCATCCTCAGGTGTTTGAGCAGAGTGTTAAACACTTCCAGCACTGTGGGACCTGGAATCACATTCATGCACAGGCACAGCAACCATAGCAGAAGTATATTAAAGAGGGATTCTTGGATCTCTAAATTGAGGGGCCTTTTTAGACACATTTCAGGGTCTAAATGACTAAAAAATATTGCAGAGTAGCATGGAATAGCTCCAGTTTATTGCAGCCTACAGCCTTAAGAGAAAGTAATGGCTTCCTTGATTCTTTTCCATCCTTGGCAAATGTTCCCAACCAAAGTGGTTGCATAAAAAAGGAGGAAGACAGCCTAAGATTATCAATAACACTTTCTGAAACATTACAGGAAACATTTAGAAACTTTAAGCGATGGAATCTTTACAAGAGAGTGTTTTTTATACTATAACTGTTTTGAAAAAATGGAAAAATCACTATCAAACACTTTAAGTCTAGCTATTTATGTGCTATTTGACAAAAGACTAGCATCATCTCTTTACACATCATTAGCTCAGTGTCATTTCTTTAAAAGATGGTCAAAGTCGTTGCAGTGAAAAGAGAAGATTCCTGTAAGAATCAAGCTTCTCCTAACCTTGTGAAATTTAAATGTTCATGTTAATTAAGAGCAAATATAGAAAAAAGACACTAGGAGCTATTAAGAAGTGTTATTTTGCTAGTCTGAGAGTTTCTTTGTGCTAAGATAAGCTAATCACATCCATGTTACATCTGTATGGGACACAGGGATTTAACAGGGATAAAAGGTTTTAACAATGCACCTACTCTAACAGAATAAGAACACATTACACAGTATGACAGAGGTCTACTATTCTACATCAACACCAACACAGTGTTATTAGATCTGTGTCCTGGTAGCTCAGTAAATTAGATAATGAAGGATGCCATCATAGACCCAAGTGTGCATTACTTACAAGTGTTTAAACTCTGTTGATCCTTCACGAAGTTCATTGGGTAATTCACAACACTTAAAATACATGCTTCTTATTAAAAATATGTAATGAAAGAGGCAGCCTTGTCTGTAACAAGAGCTGACCATAAAGCCTACTTTATAAGCCTGCTAATATACAATTACAGCTCAGTCCTGGAGCTGTATGGATTTAAGACCTGACAGCCCTTAAATCTGTAATATTAGCCTGTGAATGGTGTCAAAGTGAATGATAATCAAGGTCTGATGTGAATTTTCATCGCTCTGACAAATACATCCCAGCCGTTAGGATGAGTTAAAGAGGGATGATCATGATGGACTGAAAAAAGAGAAATATTGGCGAGAAACAGAAGCTGTACCTGAGCAAACTGATTAGTAATTACTATTAGCATTAGCATCCAGCTAGAGCAATTTCATCATAATTTTTGGATGGACGAGTTTGTACAGTGTAGTACAGTAAATACTGCACGTTTGTTCACAGCCTGGGCTGCACGGCGGCGCCGGGGTTACAGCCGTTGCCTTGCAGCAAGAAGGTCCCTGGTTGCTTCCCAGTCAGGGCCTTTCTCTGCAGAGTTATGGCTTTGCCATCTTGTATATATCAAGTATAGAGTTCGGTCCCAGACTGTGGAGATATGGGACCGCCACAGAAAATGGTTTTGATATCTCTCTGCATTGAGAATGCCAATCAGGCTCCGGATTGTCAGCAACTGACAGGAACCAGACACTCAAAACAAGAGTCAGCCAACAGCAGAATAAGCTGTTGGCAAGTTTTTCATGGGTGCAACCCACATAATCAGCCCCTCTGCTCATCCCACAAACATATGTTCCTTATAAATGAGGCACCACTAAAAGGAAATCAAACAGGCTCTCCAACAGTACAAGATTTATTGCCAGGAAGCATTGCTACAACAAAAAATGACTAAAATACACAATGTCAAAAAGACACAAATGTCCTAACTTTTTGTGCTTAGCCTTTTTGTGTTTAGCCTGACATTGGCATAACACATTCTGGGATTTTCAGTGTACAGGCTGGCAGCAACACTTTACACAGTGTTCTCCAATTAGTCGCGTGTATACTGTGCAATTTTACACCAATAAAGATATAAATTTTGAGTCTCGTGACTCACTTGGAAGTCAGGGTGGCTGTCAGCCTGGTCGTGTCTTTTGTTGTGCAGTGTACAGGAGGACAAGACAGCCAACCATGACCTGAAAAGCTGCTCCTGACTGGTTGGATGTATTTCTAACATGTTTGGTATCTTGACTGTACGACTGAATACACTTACACAATGGGAGCAGAACTATGAGCAGAATCCCTAACTTTGGGACATTTTTCCATTGCAAACATGTGACCATCATCTTAAATTACCATCCCAACAGCAGGAATACTTTTGATGTGTATTTCCTACGATGACGATTACGATAAAGAAATAAACATGTAGGAAACAGGCATACCTGCGGACCTCCAGCTGCCATTTATTATTATTTAGCAGCTTGGTTTTTTTAAAGATTTACTTTTGGGCATTTTTGTGCCTTTATTGGATAGAGGAGGACAGTGGATAGCATCAAGAGTGGGGGAGAGACATGTGGTGAAGGGCCTCAGGCCAGATTCGAACCCAAGCCACCCGCGTACATGGGGAGCGCCTTTAACCACAAGGCCACCTGCTCCCCTATTTAGTAGCTTGTTGTGTTTGCTGGCGATGCTGTTCATGTGTGAGCGAGCTAGCGAGAGCGTTTTTTTCTTGCTGTTTGGAGAATGAGAGCAAGACAACAGGTCTGACTTCAACTTCCGTGTTTGAGACTTTCAAAGGAAAGGACCCATGCATGCACAGAGAGAAGATGCAAACTCTGCACAAAAAAGTCCTGATCGGGAAGCAAACAAGAAATCTTCTTGTTGGGAGGCTACTACGCTGACCCCTGTACACTGTGGAGCCCACATTCTGCTCTGTATAGACGTTAAATGTTACAGCCTCGTTGTGTCTTGGTGTGTTATACTTAGTGTGTAAATTTGTGAATTTTTATGGAGGATTCTAGGGAACTACGTGTCCACTTCACTTGATCTAACCACAAACTCATACTGTACCGAGCCACAGATTGGGAGGAGTCGTAATTTCACTTTCCACGGACAATGCGTCACTTTTTTTGGACTCCTGAATCATTCCTGATCAGGAAGGAAGATTTTTATTCCAGGAAGAGGCAGTGAAACACAAGTCAGGGGGAAATTAATGACAAAAGCAGCATGTTTTTCGATTCTTGATATGAAAAAGCATATTTTTAGGAATATTTACTATCATTTTCTCAAGGGAGCATGTCTCTATTCCGTTATTAACGCTGATTCTTATCGAGAAGGTTTTTAAAACCATTTCTTTCAGCTGTTACAAAAAATGCAGTCCTATCATGGTACACAAAGAGCTGTCCCTCTTTTGACACGTTATTGCAATAAAATGTCAAATCTACATTCTTAGAGTCGAGATAAGGAAAAAAAGAGTGAAAAACCTACAATTTGAGTTTAAAATGATACAAAACAAAAAAACAGAAACAAATTTTAGCCTGTCATAATCCAGGTATTATTTTATATGGTTGCTATGGATTCGATTTGATCAACTAACCAATCAGCTGACTCACCCACAGAGCCTTTGGCAGCGATAGCAACCGTCTCCAGAAGGACCTGCACAATGCCAGCTCTGACCCGCGGCGTGTTCTTGTTGTGGTTGTCCAGGTGGCTCAGGACCTGCTGGATGACGTGGTGGGAGTGCTGAGCCTGGATGATGACAAAGACAGAGACAAAGCCGACTTTTATCCACAGTGATCATCTTAGGAATGGTGATGGGGCTAATATCCTATAAACTGGATGATTAATCCCTCTGAATGACAGAATCAGATTGACTTAACTCAAGACAAAAAGACCAGATGTCTCCAACAAGAAGTCAAGTTGCAGTTGTTGCAGAAAAAAGATGACAGAAAGATCACTGTGACTTACAATCAGTTCGTCTCTTGGTCAGAAGAGATGTTTGTGCTGTATTTAAAGATTTTCCTCTTGGCATTTCTCGATAAAGTGTTAACAGGAATAACACAGAAAAGATGTAATTAAAGTGACTTTCTAGGAAGGCATTGTGACACATTTTTGTGAAACTGCAACATAATTAGCCTATGGTTCTTTGCTTTGGCAACAACATTTTTAGTTGAATCAAAGTAATTCTTTGTGCCATGTATGTATAAAATGTGGAAATACTGTACATGTGGAAGCGTTTTTGCATTGACAAGAAGTAGACAGATGGAGGGGTAGAGAGAAAAACAGCCTAGTCAAGACGATAAAGCCTCCACCCATGGATGACACCAGGCAAACACTCAGTCATCATAAAATATCAAACTTAGTTTTGAATCATTCCACTCAGATCAGGAACAGTGCGTCCTCAGTGGCATCTGTTCAGTGGAAAGATGGGTTCGTTTAAAACAAATGTGCCAATGTATCAAGTCAGTTGATTAAATTTGTGAAATTCAGCCACCCAGTGGAAACAAAAATCCACTGAGAGATTCCTTATGATGAAGAAAATTATAATTACTACCCTACAAATATTACAGCTTACAAATCTGTAAAAAAATGTAACATATTGGTTATTAAGATGCCATAATAAAAGCTAAAAAATGGCTTAACAACTAGAAAGTGGTGTACAAAGGAACAGAAAAGTGCCTAAAAAGTGGCGACAGTACTTCAAAAAGTACCTGAAAAGAGTCTAAAAATCTAGAAGAGAAAGCATAATAAAAGCTAAAAAATGGCTTAACAACTAGAAAGTGGTGTACAAAGGAACAGAAAAGTGCCTAAAAAGTGGCGACAGTACTTCAAAAAGTACCTGAAAAGGGTCTAAAAATCTAGAAGAGTGCCTCAACCCCCCCCCCAAAAAAAAATTACTGTTAAAAAAGTTTCAGAAATGCCTTAAAGTACCTGAAAAGTGCCCCCAAAAAAGTGCCAGAAGAGTGCCCCAAAAAGTACAAGAGATTTAACTCAAGAGTACAAAGGAGTACAAGAAATACATACCGGTAGGTACCTAAAGGACTAGATAAGTTAATGAAAAAGAACCATAAAAGTAACAGAAAATATGCAACCAAAAAGTACCAATATGTGCAACAAAAGAGCCCAGAAAATGCTGGAAGAGTACTTCAAAAATGACCAAAAAAGTTCCATACAGTACCAGAATAGAGCCTCAAAAAGTGCCTAAAGAGTGCCTAAAAAGTGCAAAAAAGTTACCACAAAGTCCAGAAAAAGCCCAAAACAGTGCCAAAAAATGTAGTGGAAAAACATCTCCTGAATTATTAGAAGAGAGTCAAAAAATTACCAAAAGGTCCCACAGAGGAACTAGAAAGTTGTCAAAGAAATATCCGGAAAAGTGCCAAAAATACAAGAAAAGTTACTAAAAATATACATGATAGAAAAATGTAACAAATGAAACAAAGCCATAGAGTGCCTATAAAGTGCTGAAAAAGTTCAAGAGTGGTACCAAAATAGTGCCACAAAGTACCAGAAAAGTGGCTAAATAGTACCAGGAAAGAAGCGTACCTTAAAAGTATTGGAAAAGTGCCAAAGGGACAAGGAAGGTTTAAAAAAAAAACATATAGAGAAAGTGTCAAAAAAGTACCACAAAGGTGACAAGAGGTAAAACAGAGAAGTGGCAACAAAGTTCAAGAGTACACAAAAAAGTGCCAAAAAAGGGCAACAGTTGCAGAGCATTCTGGGCACAATGGTTTTGCTTTTGTAAATGTCAATATCACTTTTAATGACTGCGTCTTTGTAAAAGTTTTTCTCTTTAAAAACAATAACTGGGGCTACCAGCCGATAAAAAAATCCTGATGTCAATAGTTGGCTTAGGGATCTTTGAGTTTATACACTGGGGCTGTTAGATCTCAGCTACCATAGGATGTCCTTTACAAATGGTCGTTGATTCCTCCTAACTGCTGAGTCTCTGCAGCACAAACATGAGGTGATTTTTTTTTTTCCACTGTTTAGATCTAACAGACGCTCTGTGCTGTCACCTGCAGACAGATCAACATACACCAGGGACAGAAAAGAGACAGAGAAATGCCAACCCTACATAAAACAAATGCAGATTTGCATGGAGTTGCATCAACAAATTCTTCTTGCACTTATACACGTGGACCCCACAACCACCAGGGAGCCTTGTGGGTTGATCAAAAGGTGGTGTTATAGCATGTAAAAAGGTGTAGACAGATGCTGGACAATAACTCTTTGAGCTCTAATCAAAGAATCTTAAACCCCTAGGGAAAACATCCTTCATTTTGTGGCCATGAGCCAAGGCTAAAGGGATCCAATAAATAAAAACAAAATCACTTCCTGAACACTTCAATCATAGATTAATAAATGTACGATGAAGGTCTGGTTTGGGGAATCCCCCAGCACGAATGAGAGACACAGATTGACAGTAAACAGCCCCGATAAAGGGTTTTCTAACAAGCAGATTTCAGAGTACATAAAACACCAAAGACCCAGATGAGCATCAGAGGAGCTGAGCAGAAACATAAAAATAGAGAATCAGAGCTGGAGTGATCAGCTGTGTGTGCTCCATCTGCCCATGGAGGCTTCAGAGACGCCACTGAATTCAAGCCTGGGGTTATATGACAGCCCGTCAAGATGATCGACAGGTGAAGAAGTGAGATTAAAGAGACTGAGGAGGGCGGGGTAAGCTGCACATATTAAGTAACAATGAACAGACTGCATGGCAAACCTTTAAAGTCAAGCTGATGTGGTATATTTGTATAAAACCAGTAAAGAGCTACAACCAGCCACAATGATGGATGCAATCAGAATGAGTCCAGCTTAAAGATATACTATACCTGGATGGAGTACATGATGATTCTGAAGCAGGAGACAGCAAACTCATTGGGGTCCCACAGGTGGTGGTTGTCAAGGTGACTGAAGAAAGAAGAGGAAAGAAGAGAAACATGGTCACTGATAAATCTTAAGGAGAGAAACCTAGAAATATCTATTTTGGACTTACTGACGCTTTTTCTACTGGAACTGAATCCGTACATAACCGTTCTAGACGGGCTAAGTCTGAACCAGTTTTTCCGATAAAAAAACACTTAAGTGTCAAAGTGAAAATAGATTTCTATGAAGTAATGTCAATTACATAAAAATATGCAATGTAAAATAAGTGACTGCATAAAAACTCCCCCCCTTTAAAGTGACTGATCTAATCCAACAGACCTCCAGTCAACTGGTGTGAGTACTCTCACAATTAGTGAAATGGGGATCACCTGAGTGCAGTGAATGTGTCTCAAGTAATTGTAGTATAAAGACACCTGTGTCTGGAAGGTCCTGTCACTGGTTGGACAGTATTCCTGGCTACCATTACACCATGACGACAAAAGAACACTCCAAGCAGCTAAGAGAAAAAGTTATTGAAAAGTATAAATCAGGGGATGGATAAAAAAATCCAAGGCACCAATCATCCCCCAGAGTTCAGTTAAATCCATCATCAAGAAATGAAAGGAATATGGCACGTGTAAATCTGCCTAGATCAGGCTGTCCTCAGAAAATGAGTGAGCGTGCAAGACAGTCCAAAAAGGTTCATTATGTCTATTCTTAATGATATGCTTATACTTCCTTCTATAACAGACAAAAAAGATTTTAGTTCATACCGTTACATGTTTCGATGGAATGCTTCCTTCTTCAACCGAAGTGTCATCTGATGGTAGTGTGACGTGTTCTTAGCAGCTGATCTTATTTTGTCTGTTTTAGATGAATGTTCTAGAGTCACCAAGTCAAAGCCCAGACCTCAGTCCAATAAAGAATTTATGGCTGGACTTGAAAGGGCTCTTCATGTCACATTCCTGTGCAACTTGACAGAGCTTGAGCAGTTTTGCAAAGAAGAGTCAGTGTGATGAGCCTCACTGAGACCTATCCCCACAGACTCAGACCTGAGATTGCAGCCATAGGTGACTCTTTATGCAGTCCCTTATTTGCATGACATACATTTTTTTTTTTATTTGACATGACTTTTTAGAAATATGTTTTCACTTTGACATTAAAGATTTTTTTTGTAATTGTTTTAATTGAAAAAGTAAATTAAAGTCATATAAACTCTGGTAAATGGTACCTGTCCATACAACACTATATGGCCAATGTTTGTAAACAGGGCCAGTATCAGCAGTTACCAGTGATGTACCTGTGCATTCTCTAAGATTAACAGAAGTGACTTTAGAGATGCACTGAGTGTGAAAATCAAGCCCAATGCCAGTACTGATTTTGTCCGACAAATCACTGACAATCAGCATTTAAGTGTGAAAAATGCCAGCATTAAATTGGTACAACTCAACATCTTCAGCTTGGTTGATTGGACAATGTTTGCTGATGGCAGATGTTAGTCAAAGCGTGCAGATATCAGCTGATGCTGATGTTAAATCGATGCATGTGCATCCCTCAGCAATCTTTGGTTTCACTGCAGAATGGACTTAAACTTTAGCCTAATGACAAACTAAAACTGACTTTCAACATGACAGTTACTTCCTACTTCTACAGTCTGACTATAACCATAAACTTACACCCTAAAAAAGTTAGAAATTTAACTCATTTTGATGATCTGCACAGTCCAGGTTACCTCTTATTTTTAGGCTAAACTTTGGGGTTTGAGGTCGATAAGGTATTGATTAAAAAAAAACCCTCTCCCTCACCCATCACAGCATAAATAAAGACAGTGAGCATAGTAATTAGAATATTAACCTAGCGACGATCATGTTATCTAACTGTTAAACAGGGATGCCTGCAGACTCTGAGTTAAACATAGACAGTTATAATTAGATAATGCAGAGGAGGATCAAACAAACAAACAGAAAACAACACGAAGAGGAACCTGACACATCCACCACTGATCTCATGATCAGGCCAGGTAAAGAAAGTAAAACCAGCAGGGTCATCCTGACCTTTGAGCCGAAGCCGTGGAGTTGAGATAAACACAAGGTCGGAGGTTTTATACAACATCATGTGGGTGAAGATGAAGCCGTGCAGATGAGAGCGAGTGGGAGATGGAGGATGATGGATTTCAGATCCCTGTGGGAGCCAACCCACTGCCTCCAGGTAAAATCCTCTATTATATACGTCTGCTATTTATGTCTGCACAGACAGGCAGGAGGGTGACATGATCACCCACCTACTAACAGAATGCTGAGATTCAATAATGTCACTCATTTCAAAGCTTCAACTACACACACACGTTCACGTTTGATCTCTAAACAGACAATAGAGTAACTGAATCTTCAACAAATCTCTGGAAATTTTGAAAAAGAAAAAGCAAATGTACGTGGGTTTCCCTTAATGAATATTACATGATTATTAGGAGTCAACAGGTCGAGTAGTGGGCGGTGCTGCCTTGACAAAAATGAATAAACTGCAGAATTAAAGGGGACAATGCTGCATTGCATTATGGTAGCAAGACTAAATCTCAGCAGCTAGAGAAAAGAGGACCTTTTCTGTGAAAATGGGACATTTTGAACAACTTTTCATAAACCTATGCGCTCTTGGTAGAGTTACAGTAACAGCTCCTGATGCTTACTTAAGTATATTATATCAGAAATGTCCTCATTTGTGGTTAAGGTTAAAAGTTTTTTCCAACACAATGGGACATTCTAGAGGTTGCAGGGGGCAGTTTCAGCTGCAAGGACTGAGTCATGGCTGCTCTGATCAGGCCATCCAACAGCTGGTTTTACCATAGGTCATGTCATGCTTTTCAACATCCACCACAGAGCCCAGAGAAGAAAAGTGTCTGGTGAAACCATACGAAGATGCAATTTAAACTGCTGAATCTGCCCTCTCTAGTTGCAAAACAATTAGTTATGGCAAGAAAATAGTCAAAATTGAAATGGGATTTCTATACACAGATTATTTTGGCTCACTTGTCACCAAGAGCAAGTCCACCTCTGAATGGCTCAAAAAACCCACAAAATTAAGGTTTTGGAGTGGCCAAGTCAAAGTCCAGACTTGAATCCAACAGAGATTCTGTGGTGTGACCTTAAACAGGCAGTTCATGCTCAAAACCCCCCCATATGGCTGAGTTAAAACAATTCTGTGAAGAGGACTGGGCCAAAATTCCTCCACAGACTGCAAAAGACTCATCATTAGTTATCAGAAACGCTTGATTTCAGTTACTGCTGCCAAGGGTGGCACAACCAGTTATTAGTTTCAGGGGGCAATTACGTTTTCACACAGGGCAAGATAAGTTTGGATTTTTCCCTAAAAAAATAAAACCATCATTTAGAAACTGCATTTTGTATTTACTTGGGTTGTCTTAGTGACATATTAAAATTGATTTGATGATCTGAAACTTTTAAGTATGACAAATATGAAAAAAAAAAACTGGAAATCAGAAAGGGGGCAAATACTTTTTCACGGCACTGTAAGTAGCACAAACAGGAATAAATAGGGGTAGAAGTGGATTAAAAAGTGGCTGAAATGGCTTTAAAGTGGCAAAAATAGGGGGTAACTTGGTGAAATAGGATTAAAAACTGATATGAACTGGAGAAAAACGATTAACTGAGACCAAACCATTGGCAGAAATTGGCAGAAATGGGTTAAACTGGCAAAAATGGGCATATCAAATAGTTAAATGTGGTTAAAGTGAACGTGAAAAATGGTTAGTAGTGGCAACAATGGGTCAACAGAGGCAACATTAGGTGGACAGTGGCAAGAATTGGTTTTGAAGTGGCAAAAACAGGCAGAAAAGGGTGGTGGGTTTTTGGTGGCAAAAATGTTTTAAAATTTGGCAAAGTTGGTGTAAATTGGTGTTCTTAGTTTTTGTAAGAGCATTCCTCTCATTGTCTCAAAAGGAGGTCCCAACCCCACCTTTAAAAACCACTGCCACTAGAAGAATACTGCAGATGGTGGAAGCTGACAGGGCGGACTTCAATACTTGCAAGAATGTGCTGCATCTAATCTGGATGAAGGCATCCCAGACCAACTCTGGATGCAGTCTGAGTGATCAGAAACTGAACCACAAATCATCCAGGATTATCACTTGGTATTTTAATGCCAACAGTCTTGGTAAATACACTGTAAATTGAGTGTTTGTCTTACTCAATTATTGGTGTGTGTTGACTAAAGCCAATAAAATTCTGATGTTCAGTTAAGTTCTGAAAGTTCTGACGTCTGTTGACATTTCTATAAATGTCAGAGCCCATTGGAGGTTACCTTTAAAACAGTTTTTACAAATCACTATCAGACAAGAAACCAGACAATTTATGCTGTCAGTCACTTAGCGGCGTTGTTATTATGACTCAAAGCGCTAAAAGGATGTCTGAAATATCAGCTCTGTGGATTCAAACACTACAGCAGCTGGCTGAACGTGTAGAGAAGCTGTCAGAGTGGGGGATTTTATAAGTTTCTGAGTTAAGCGGAAATGCCCTTTTTTCTCTTCAACTCTCAAGTTTGGGATGTCACGTCATGAATCGTGCTTTTTTTTCTTTCTTTTTTTTTTCTAGATTTATTTTTTGGCCTTTTCATGCCTTTATTAGATAGAGGAAGGACAGTGGATAGATGCGGAAACAGGGAAGAGAGTGGGGTGAGACATGCGGTAGGGGCCACAGGCCGGATTCGAACCCTGTACATGGGTAGCGCCTTAAACCATTCCACCATCTGCGCGCCCTGTGATGAATTTCAAAGACAGCAACTGATATTTTTCTATCGGTCATTGATCACTTGAAACCACTTGATTTCTTTTGATTGGTTGAGATTAGTAACAAGCCTTGAGAGCTGAAGGTCAACAGTCCTAAAAACTTTCTTCATCACAACCAAAGTTGGCATTTCTATCTTTTATTCTCTCTTATTGGTAGAAGAGCTGTCAGAGAAACACCAGGAGATTATCAGGACCTCCATCTCATCTCTCTGCTCTCTGACCTTCAGAAGCTTTCAGATTTTTTGATCCCCCCCTGCTTCGTTCTTGTCTGCAGTAGTAACCCTGAGCCTGAGGGCAAATGCTGGCATCGACTTTGTGTCAGTCTCAATCAAAACCGTTTCTTTTCTCACACTCACGTTCTGCCCTTGGACATGTGGACTAACCAGCCTTCATTTTTCTGCGAGATTGTTTCCCGTTCAGAGGATTCTGTTAACTGATGGGTTGACTGGACAGCAGCAGATAAACCACAGCGTTTCCAAAAATATCAGATATCACATCAACTCTATCCTTAGCCCTGAATAAGCTTTATTCACCAAACAGTCTTAACGTTTGTTCCCAAAACCCACTAATTTCTTCTTGAAGATTCTGACATTCACTAAAGTTTTTCCTCTGTGATTTGTTCAAACAAAATCTAAAAAACCTTGGAACTGTCTCACAACAGGTCTGAGCAGCATGTGAGCAGCAGGCATCACATTACACTCCCCTTTGGCAGATGGAAATATTTCCAGGCCCCCCTACCCCTTACAGATTGCCTTTTAAGTACTGTCTAAGTCAGGGGTGTCCAAACTAAGGTCCGGGGCCAAATGCGGCCTGCGTACATCCAGAAATAAAATAAAAGAAAATACAGCCAACAGTTGAACATGGAGCGTGTGCTTGACTGTTTTGTACTTCAGAGTGTTACCATGCTAATTCTGTAAGCTAACATGGCAACAATTATAATGTATTCACGTGTTTTTGTGCCTAAATTGGGACAACACTATACCTGGTAAAAAATATTGGCAATCAAAGCAACAACTTCTTGTTTTCTAACTCCCTGATGAGTTTCAGCAACAAATAGCAGACCTAGCTGGCATCCCCAACACCTGGAAATAATTGTCTATTTGCCTTTTCAGCAATTAAATCCAGTGTTTAGCGTTAGCTCAGGCAAGCCACAGAGTCAAGCTGATCCAATGCAAGCCATCATCAGCTGATGACCAGCTGATTTGTTCTAAGTGTGCTATTGGCCAATCATTCTCATGCTCTTTATTCAAACAGCTCTTGCCTGCTACGCTCTGCTGCTCTCTCTGCAAGCTGCTCTTCCAACCCTCCTCCACCCCAGCTCCTCCTTTATTCTGTTACTGGCTTTATCAATGCCATCTACCTCGCCTTGTGGATGTTAAAGTGGCCCCAACGTCCTTACACTGCGTTTCAAATTATTATGCAAATGGTATTTTTCACTGATTTTCCTAAATATTCAATGCAAATGACAGTCAGGATAATTTTTAAGTCACAGTTAAAGCATAATTCAGATTTCATCAAACCAACCTCCCAATGATAACTTTTTTTTTTTTTTTTAAAGAAAAAATCAAAATGCACTGTTCCAAATTACCATGCACAACAGAGTTTCAGAACATTTAAAATGTTCTAAAGAACTGAAAATGGTCATTTGTTGAATTTGCAGCCTTAGGACTTCATGTTTACTGAAATCAGAGCTATTTAAATCATAAACATCTTAACAGGCCAAGTTCCATGTTAACATAGGAGCCCTTCTTTGATATCACCTTCACTATTCTTGCATCCATTGAACTTGTGAGTTTTTGGAGAGTTTCTGCTTGAATTTCTTTGTAAGATGTCAGAATATCCTCCCAGAGCTGCTGTTTTGATGTGAACTGCCTCCCACCCTCATAGATCTTTAGCTTGAGGAGGCTCCAAAGGTTCTCAGTAGGGTTGAGGTCAGCTGAGGATGGGGGCCACACCATGAGTTTCTCTCCTTTTATGCCCATAGCAGCCAATGACACAGAGGTATTCTCTGCAGCATGAGATGATGCATTGTCATGCATGAAGATAATTTTTCTATGGAAGGCGCTGTTCTTCTCTTTGTACCATGGAAGAAAGTGGTCAGTTAAAAACTCTATACTTTGCCAAGGTTATTTTCACACCTTCGAGGACCCTAAAGGGGCCTGCCAGCGTTGTATACATCTTTGTTTATGGCCCTCATATGGCTCAAAAAAAGAAACAAATGGCCAAGCATGCTCGCACTCGCAGTCAACTAGAGTCACCAATTAACCTAACAAGCATGTGTTTGGTCTGTGGGAGAAAGTCGGAACACTTGGGCATGCACAGAAAGATCATGCAACCTGGACGCAGAAAATCCCTTTCAAACCAAATGCTTCCAATCCCTGTAGAACAGGGATTTGAACCCCCTTGCAGCCCAAAGCATACAGCAGTCTGAGGCTGTTCTTGCCTGTCAGGGGGTGGTTTCACTGAGTGTGGTACACTGTTTTTAACGACAACACTGCCAGAATGAGTCATACCATCCAGTGTATTGTTCGGTCATGTCTTTTTATGGTAAAAGGTTAACACGTTTAAGCTTGTGTTGCACTTTTCTAGTCGTCTCACTACTTCCACTTGCTTTTTACACCACAGGTCACACTAATCATTCACTCCACATTAATGATGGCACAGGCTGCTACGTAGCAGCCACCAGCAATCCCAATCATACACATTCACACACCTCTGGTGCAGCAGTGGGAGCCATTTGGGGTTAAGTGTCTTGCCCAGGACACGCTGACATGTGACTGACCCTACCAACAGCTGCCTTGTAAGCACTACTGTTTTCTACTAAACTTTATATCGTTAAAGCCAATCAACCCCCCGTCTGCCACTTAAGAAATTCCAAACTCACTTGATGTAAATTCGCAGTCTTTCTCAACAAAAAAACAAAAACAAGGTTTTATTTTGATCCGCAGGGCTTACGAACCAGCCTGATCATCCATCTGTACAAGGGGAAACTTGAGTTAAGTCTCACATAAAGAATCATCTGCAGAAGTTGTATTGGAATCATTGCTATTGCAGTGCGATGAACTGAGGATGACTCAGCAGCCATCTTTAATGGTCTGTTGGGACCGATAAAACTAGTTTTAGTGAAATAAATAGGGCTATACACAAAAGAATGGTGGCATTTAGAGAGACAGAGGAGAAAACGAGTGGGAGGAAGAGCTGGAGAAAAACAGATACGAAAGAAAAGAAAGGAAACGCGGAGGACAGCGATAAAGAGGATTGGCTGTATGAGAACAGTTCACCAATATGACGTCAATGCAAACCCCCCAAAAACCCTCCTCCCCCCTTAACCCCAATCCCTGCTATTTATAGTCTGAAGACGCCCCCCCCCTTCTTCCTCCTCTCCATCCCTGCAGGAGCTCTGCAGGAGAACTGGTTTCACCCACAGACAGACAGATGAGGAGTACAGCAGTGAGAAAGAATGAAGAGCAAACTGCAGTCATGAATGACTGCCTTCATACCTATAACTTAATTTAACACCGACTCAAGACTGTTATTAATGCAGTTTTCAGAGTAGATAGTTCTTCTGGAAAAAAAAGTTTATTTGTACTGAAAAAAGCACCTTAGAACACCTTAGAATCCTCATCCTAATATATTTGGAACTTTTTGTCGATCAGTTTGGAATAGATGTCACCGTTACATGCATGCACATGCATCATGGTTGCAGGAAAACAGTGGAAGCAGAAGAACAAGAGTAGCCTGATCCCTTGTTAAATGGGCAAAAGTTTTCTTGAGCTGCAAAGGGCGTGTCACTGAAAGAGTGTAGACATACCTGCTGCTTCTCCTGCACTTATGTCTGCATCCAGTGGTGTAACAAACTACAAACATGGCAGCACACAAAGAGGTTGCTATGGTGTTAAATCAGAGATCAGAACTCTATTAACCTCAATAATCAATGGTAACATCATGTTAGTTCAGATTGTTGGTCAGAACAAACCCGGAGACGATTTCTGCATAGAGAAGCACTATCAAAACGTTCTGTGCTGTTTACACCTGCGACAACCAATCATATTCCTAAGTACTAAAGCTCAAAGAGAAACAGCTACAGACATGGATTTAAAGCCTCTGTCTAAGAGTGGTGCCAGTCAGTACTTGTGAATGGTCTGGTTTGGTACAGTTTGTACTGGTTTGTCACAATAAACCCAGTCCAGCCACGCTCACCGCAATAGGAAATCTGTCTCTGACACCTTACGTCTCATATAATTTGGTTCAGTATTTAGAGTTGGTCTTTGGCTCCCAAACAGCTCCTCTACTGGTACCGTTGAGGATTTTTAAATATGTATTAAACTCTGATAAAAATAGAAGAAAGGAAATTGGCACTCAAATGGCTAACATAGCCTACTGTTAATTTTTGCCGCTATTTTTCATTTTAATCTTAGTCTTAGACTTTTGACCCCACGTCTTTTGGTTTTAGTCACATTTTCGTCATTTTTATCCTTATAAGTTTTAGTCTAGTTTTAGTCGACAAAAACTCAAAAAATTTTAGTATACTTTTAGTCCAAGCATTTATTTTCTTGCCTATATCTGGTGCCAAATCATGGTTGTATGCTTTCTGCACCCTGCCAAACCTGGGGTCCCTGCTTTCTGCAGCTGAGAGACAGAATAGATACAGATGCATTGTTTTTGACAGGTTTACCCACAGTGGAGAAATAGTATGGATTTTGAATGTCTGATGAAAACTACATTATATTTTTGTCTAGTTTTAGTCATCTTGAATAAACCTAAACTTACTTGTTTTCAGTTTTAGTCATTTTTTGTTAGTCTTAGTCTAGTTTTTGTCATGGAAAAAAGCTGTCGATGAACATTTTTAGTCATAGTTTTAGTCGACAAAATTAACACTGCATAGCCAAGCCCTATCATACCATTTTATCTTCAAAACTCTCGCACTGACTCTGCCAGTCCTGTGCACACGTTGTTTATCATGTGATCCTGTTAACATGCCTGATGGGGGCAGGAAGTGAAGAACAGCCATTAGGAATGAAAGGAAAGTTAGTACTTTACAGCTCTAAATGGACCTGTAGGCTGAAATGATCCTCAGAAAATTTCTACATACACTGAAAACAATCCTTAAAAAAAGTGATTTTTCCCACAGGTTAACTGATTTACCTGGTGTGGAGGTGATGCATTTCACAAATTACTCAGCCCTTCAGACCTTATAGTGCCCCATGTTATCAGATGAAGAGAGACAAGAGTCTTAGAGCTAAGAGGCTAGCCGAGCCCCTCTGACATATAAAATTTCACCAACATGTATTTAATTGAAACAGTGACTTAATATCAACCAAATAAACCTTGTGGGGTAAGCTACCGAGTGATGAGATGCCATTCATGAATGAGCTTGTGCTACAGTGTCAGTTACCTTTCCTCAATTTCTGTCCTTATTTAATCCACACTTAAAAAGCCAAACTAGTACCAAACGAAGAGCTGTTCAGGAGCCAAACAACCAGCCTTACTGAGCTGAACCTCGTCACAACAAGCACGACTGGATATCAGCTGAGGAATCATTGGTAAGAGCAGAGTTTAATGAGCTAAACATGACAAGCAGTACTGATTGAGACTGGACAGCTTTGTGGAAACGGACCATAAATGAAACACTCTTCCAGGCTTTAGACGGAGCCTTATTTGATTCCTCTCCGCTGCCATTTCACCATGAGGTTTTATAAAAAAAACTTTTGATTTTTGCCTGAATATTTCACCACTTCGGGACACAAAAACAGCTTATTTTACCCCTTTAAGACAGGTTTATATTGTTCAGAGGTCCCCAGAACATGCCTGTAAAGTCTGTTGCTGAAAAACACACCAAGTAGGATTTCTGTGTGTCTGAAAACGCCTCTGTTTCAGCCCTGCTCAGAATGAACTGTTTCTTTGTCTGTGGCTTTAGATGTTACTGAGCTGTCTGACTCCGCCCCTGGCCACACCCCTCTCAGGAAATGGATGCCCTGATCCCCTGATCCTCTATTAATATGGCAGCTGAGAGGAGGGTCAGTAGGGGAGGGCGGGACTTTCTTCCAAGTGGGTAGGGCCAACCGAACCTGGGGGCGGGGCTAACTCCCCACACGACATCATGAGAGTAAAATCTGAGCCCGGCTTGTTTTAGCACACATTTTCTGAAAGGGGGAGAAAGCGAGGGGAGACGGAATGGATTTTTCTGATTCTTGGGGGGATTGTGGACAGGCCAGGGGCAAATAGTTTTGTTAGAAAAGCCTGGACAAGTGATTTTTTGGATTATATGTCAGCTTTAAGAACAAAGAATTATTTCATTTTGCACTTTTAAACACTTGGCTTCATTGTAAACTGCCTTTCTGTAAGCGTTTCTCTGTGTAGGAATCACTTCTTGACCCCTGAGCAGAGTCCTCCACTTTGCAAGACTTCATCTTCATCCTTTCTCTTAACGAAACACTGGCTGATGTTGTTGCTTCTTAAAATTCATCCAATCAGGTTTTTCATTTCTATACAGTTCTGTCCTCATAGCCACACTTCCCATGGGACTGTCATTTTGTCACTATCTACTGCATTGAGTAGAAAATTAAATACATATTTATCATCTTGACAGGGAGATACTTGAAGTAGGCTTTAGAGAAAAATGCATAAAACATGACCTGTGAGAGCCTGCTGTCGTTTTATACAACCCTCCTCCATCTGCTCATGAAGTTTCTGTCAGACGTCTGCTGTTAAACTCTCCATACTTCATGAGCTTTCTTTATAGTCTGGATGTAACGCCGTTCACCCTCTTTGAACTCTGATCTTGTAACATTATCACTCTCTGGGTGTGTAGTGAAAGGAAATATCATGAGCTACAGGAGGTTACTGTGCTGTGTGTATCACTGCCTGGCCTGCAGGGGGCGCAGGATGCCAGCGAGTCAGAGTTCACAGCTGGAGGTGATGCTGACATCATGCTGCCTGATCACAAACACACAGACTTAAAAGCCACTGACCAGGAGTGTGAGGTCAAGTGTCAGACTTTAGGAAAGGTAATGACAGCAGCTCTGGAACGGAGAGGAGGTGTTGCTGGGTAAGACAAAGGATTGTGGGATTGTGTTAGACTGAAAACAGAGGAGACTGCAGCACAGCTCAGCCAAAAACATCAAGTGAAGAATCACTTCAGTATGGCCACATTTTTATGCTCTTAAAGTGTGTGAACAGTTAAAATGACAGCTGGTTCTTACAGCTGAAATGTAAGCCAATGCTTTTGATAGCCGTTGTTCTCCCTGGTGCCATTCTCTGATCCAGCCTGGAAATAAAGATGGAAGTTTCATTTAAACCTTCCTCCTGCTGCTTATTTAGTTACGCTGGAAGAAAAGTAATTTTCCTGTGAGAAGGACAGCTGCTGAGAGATTCACACAGACGAAGACACTTTAATAAAGCCTTGATGGAAAGAAAGAGAAGACACGAAGGTTTGAAGGACAGGACAGGGAGAGGAAAAGGACCTGCTTTACCTTGAAAACAACAGATTGGAGACAGGTAATAAAACACACTGGCAGAGTGAGTATTCTGGTATTTCTGGGATCTTTAAGCACCAGATTAAACTGGGAATTTTATTCATCGGGTGGTCTGGAAAAGCAAACTGATATATGTAAAAACAGCACTGCAATTAAATGTTAAAGGCTGCTGGTTTCTAAAATAAAAGGATGCTTGGTTTAGTTACTTCGAAAAGGGGATTCTATGTTCTATGTTTTACCTATGCATGAAAATTTTTTTTTGAATGATGTAAATTTCATCACCATGTTGCTCTCAATCAACGCTGACAAGGCTGACTCTGTCATAGGAGAGATCCTCTGCTACTCCATTCAAGGCTTTCAAATGTTACTGTGTGCAAAATGTGCACTACAAAGGTGAAGGCAGGGAATCTGTGGATAAGAGTGTTTATTCAGTACTGGCATGCCGAAGGGAAATTGTTCTTGAGGAAGAAGACAGAGATGCAGGGAGGAAGAAGAGACAGTTGTTAAAAAGAAAAAGGGGGATGCAGAAGATGCAGAAAGACAAAAAAGATGGGTGTTGAAAGAGAGATAAAGGAGAAAAAACTGGCAAATGGCAAAAACTTGCAGATATGGAGTAAAGGGGGGCACAGAGAGGGAGAAGAGAGAGATGCTGAAGAGGTTAGGACAGAAGCAGAATGCAGAAGGAGACAAGATGGAGATGCAGAAAGGAGGAGAAAGGAGATGCAGAAAGGGAGAGGAAGGGGATGCAGAAAAGAAAAAGATGGGAAAGCAGAAGGAGAGACAAGGGAGATGCAGAAAGGAAGGGGGGTGCAGAAAAGACAAAGATGTAGATGGGGAGAGAGGTGTAGAAAGGAAGAAGAGGAAGATGCAGAGAGAAAGAAGAATATATAGAGAGAATGAGAGAGATGAGAGATAGAAAGAGACATGAGAGATGCAAAGAGGATAAAGGAGATGCAGAATAGCAGAAGAGGGGGATGCAGAAAGGGAGAGATGAGTGAGATGCAAAAATGAAAGGGAGTATAAAGAAAGGGGGAAGAAGATGCAGAAAGAGAAAAAAGAAGATAAAAAGAAAATTGAAGAGGATGCAGAGAGGAAGATAAGTAAGATGCAAAAAGGCAGAGAACGGAGATGAAGACAGGGGAAAAGAGGGATGCAGAGAGGGAGAAAAAGAAGATAAGAAGGCAAGACCAGAGGAATGCAGGAAAGAAAGAAAGAGGGAGATGCAGAAAGAGGAAAAAACTGTTGTAGAAAGTGAGGTGAAAGTGATACAGAAAGGCAGAAAACATACTGAAAGGGAGAGAAAGATACAGAAAGGCAGAAAAGAGAGATGCAGAAGGAGAGGAGAGAAATGCATAAAGTTAAGAAAAGAAAGGCAGAGGGAGATGCAGAAAGAGAAATAAGACTGCTGTTAAAAGAAAAATGAGGGGTATGCAGAAAGGAAGATGAGTGAGATGCAGAAAGAGAGAAAAAAGGGATGCAGACAGAGAAGAAGGAGGAAATGCAGAAGAAAAGAAGAGAGATGCAATGAGGAAAGAAAGAGGGAGATGCAGAAAGAAAAAAGCAGTTGTTGATAGTGTGGTGAAGGTGATGCAGAAAGGGAAAAAAGAGAGATGCAGAGGAGGAGGATAGATGGAGATATAAAAAAGGGGAAATGATGGCGATGCAGAAGGAGAGATAAGGAAGGGGCAAAAGAGGAGATTCAAAAAGGAAAAAGGAGAGAACCAGGAGAGAAGTGGGAAATGCAGAGAGGGAGAAGAAGGAGATGCAGTAGAGAGAAAGTAAAAAGAATGAATAAGAACCACTTATGGCCTTCACATCAACTTAAAAGTATATTTTCTTCTATAGGCTATACTTCTCTTATTAATTATAGTCAAAATATGAGAGGATTTATGAGAGGCAGCCGTGCTTGAAAGAAGACTCAGTATTCTAAGATGATCATTTTTGCTCTCAGTAATGATGGGACAGAGAGGACTGATGTTGGTCATTATAGCAGTTGAGGTTGAGCTGCCATTAGATTCATTCAAACACTGACAATAGAAGTAGGGGTGGTGTTGATAGTGGGGTTAGTATTTTTTAAATGAAGTTAGATATTTCAATGCAAACATTCGGCATATTCTTCCTCCATAAATTCACAGCTAGCGCTGCACTTCTACCTCACTGTCCCAAGGTCGTTGAAAAGTCAAAGAAAGCTCTCATTAGCGAGTATATGTGTGTGAGGTCGCTCCAAGGTCTGGTGTCAGGATGGAGAAAAGAGGGAAATGACGAGGAAAACACGCTGAGCTTTAAACCAATTAACTGAAAAAGCTCTGAGGCAAGAAGGAAAGCAATGAAACACATCGGAGGGAAAGTGCAGGAAGAGAAAAATGATTAAATGCAGCTCAGTTCTTGAAGAGGCGCTACAGAAGTCAAGCATTCACATTAATATGATGTAATTAACTGTTAATGGCTGCATTAAGAGGCCTCTGATTGAATTCAGCAGCAGTGGTTGAGTGAATTTAACACTGGTGTATTGTACAACAAGCTGAGGATGAGTCGCAGAGTTCTTTCCTAAAAGCACAAACCTGAAAACCTCCGTGTTTACAGAAAAAGGTTTCTTTGACCCGCTCTGCTGTAATGCCTCTCTCGTCTCTCTGTGCCTTATTTCACTCTGCTGTGACAGACATTGGTTAAACTGTCATCACCATGCAGACATTCAGGCACCTCAATATTGATTGTTTGTAACATTGAAGAGATGGAGGAACAGCAGCACCCAATATCAGTCCTGTTCACTGAATAATCCTTCTCTGACAGATAATATCAAACAGACCTCAGAGGGAACAAGTGAGCTAGTTTGTCCTGGCTGAGGTTTTCTTTTAACAACAGTAGAATGGTAATCATTGCAGTGGTCTTCTCCTGGTAACTGATGTTTTACCAGTAACAAAAAAGATACTGTGGTGTCCCAGAGCTGAGGGGGACTCAGCATCAAGTGGTCCCACTGTGGACTCACTATCTGCAGGTGTAGACCATGGTGGTAGGGTGCAGTGTGCACCTGCAGCAGGCACAGGGGCAGCCTTGATGTGCTGAACCCCAAGAGCGTGGACTTTCTCTGGGTACGTGTTCAGAGAAACTGATATTTTTATAAGTTTAGAGTTTAGAGAGTTTGTTTTTAAGATAATTCGATATGGATCTGTTGACCGGTCTTGACGTCAGTGGTCCGAGTGCATCTGTCTGCAGAGCGCTGGATCGGTAAAAAATGAGGAATGAAACAGTCTTTGGACCGGTGTAATGTTAGAGATCATATTTCATAGTCCCCTCAGTGTCTGTAATCTCACCAGACCCACGGTGACCGGTGTGCAGGGCCATAGGTGCTCTCTAGGTAGCTGGATGTGTTTTACCTATCATCAGAACGTCTTGCTCCTCAGAAATCAAGCCATGTGGATTTAACACAAAAGAAGAATAGCTTTTGAAATGTCTGCTCGTCTGTACACTTTGGAGAAAAGTGATTAAGAACTACAGCAGCTCATAAATCTCAAGTGTTGAGACAGAGGAGCTAAAGTTTAAGTGCTAACACCAAACGCAGCACAAATAGACCTGAACATAAACAGTTTTCTGAGTTAAAACTCTGGGGAGTCTTCCATTATCACTGTGAAAAAGCCCCTTTATTTACGGGGCTTACAATCTTAAAGTGTTGTTGGGAATGATTGATCAGTTTGTGCTGGATCTAAATGGACTGAACCGAATCCAATTGAATCGTTCTGTATTTTAATGAATCGTCAGTGAATCGAATCGTAGCCTGTGAGTCTGAGAGATTGACACCCCTATTAGCAACCACATTACAACCAGGCATTGGTAAGAATAATGGAAAAGTCTAACTTTAATTTGATATAACAGTAACATGAAATTTTCCATCTTTTAAAAACAGACTGTTAGAATATTTCAGTATCAATTCTCGTATCATTTATTTCCTGCTCAGATGTGAGAAACATATACAGCACATTTGTTTACGCGAGGTAGAGTTGTGTGTCTGTGTTCAGGCTGGTCTGAGGACACATCAACATTAAAAGCAGGTTGAACAGACGGAGACAAACAACTTCCCTGTGTTACAGAAAAAGGCCCCTGGGATCCCGTGATGTTCACACCAATAATGACTCCTCAACTCAAATGGTCCCCAGCGGCAAACACCATCCTCTGACTTTTCACACTCGATATTACTGCTGTCACTACTACCACCCTCACTGCTGCCACGAGTACTTACAGTGGAATGATAATTGGGAGGAAGACATTTTAACCACATTTCATTGTTTTTATATTAACTGGAAGTACGGTGGACTACTAGAACTAGAAAAAGAGAGGGGGTGGATGTCTATGATGATGGCTAAGTCGGGGGCCAGTTGGGGCCAAAAACACACAGGGCCTCATTCCCCTACTGTTCTGAAGCCAAGTTCAGACCAAAGACTTGTGGGGAGACGAAAATCTTTAAAAAACATTGTAAGCTTTCTGAACTGGGCTTGAGATTCATTTCATCAAGTCGCAGCTGGTTACAGGACGGTGCAAGCAAAAAAATAGGAAAAGGAAGAAGAAATCTTGTTTACAGAGAGGCATGAACACCAGTGAATATTAGTTCAGAGTAGAATATTCATCATAATTCCACAGTTTTTGGAAATGATTATACAGTCCCCTCCAAAAGTATTGGAATGGTGGGTCCGTTTCCCTTATGTTTTCTTGTAGACTAGAAACATTTGGATTTGACACAAAAAGATGAACATGAGACAGTAGATCAACATTTCAGCTTTCATTTCCAGGTATTTACATCTTGATCTGATAAATAGCTTAGGAGATAACTTTATTTCTAAAAGAACACCACATTTTTAGGTAAGCAAAAGTATCGGAACAGAGACTTTAAGCAGATCAAAGTGAGTAAGACTTCATATTTAGTTGGAAATCCTTTTCTTGCAGTAACTGCATCAAGTCTGTGATGCACAGACATCCCCAAACTTTAGCATTCTTCCTTTCTGATGCTTTTCCATGCTTTCACCGCAGCCTCTTTCAGTTATTTGTTTTGGGGGTTACTCCCTTCAGTCCCCTCTTTAGCTGCTAAAGTGCATGCTTTACAGCAGGGGTCATCCACATTCGCACAAGGGCCAGATTTGGTCTCGACAGACACTCTGGGGGCCGGACTTTCAAATACACAAAAATTAAATAAATATTTTGGTCTGACTGAAATCTTATTGTAGTGGTATTTGTATTTTCTTTTAAGATGCAGGATATTTTTAGTAATTTAATGGTCTTTCGGGGGCCTGATATGGCCACCAGGCCGCCAGTTGATGATCAGTGCTCTATAGCGTTCAAGTCTGGAAATTGACTTGGCCAGGCTAAAACCTTTCACTTCTTGCCCCTGATGAACTCCTTTGTTGTTTTGCCAGTGTGTTTTGGGATATTATCTTGCTGCATGATAAAGGATCTCCTGATCAGTTTGGCTGCATTTTCCTTTAATTGGCAGACAAAATGTTTTTGTAGACTTCTGAGTTCATTTCTGCTGCTGTCATGTGTTACATCATCAATGAAGACTAATGAGCCCGTCCCAGAAGAAGCCATGCAAGCCCAAGCATGACATTACCTCCACTGTGTTTCCCAGATGAGCTTGTATGTTTGGAATCATGAGCAGATCTTTTCTTTCTCCAGACTTTAGTCTTTCAATCACTTTGGTAAAAGTTCATCTTTGTCTCATCAGTCCATAAAACTTTGTTCGGGAGGTTTAAAGGTGATCTCTGTACTTTTTTGGCAAATTCTAGTCTGGCCTTCCTGTTCTTCTTGGTAATGAGTGGTTTGCTGATTCTGTTGTAGCCTCTGTACTTTTTTCATGAAGTCTTCTGTGAACATTAGATGGTGATACCTTCACTCCTGTCCTCTGGAGGTTGTTGCTGATGTAACTAACAGTAGATGGTGATACCTTCACTCCTGTCCTCTGGAGGTTGTTGCTGATGTAACTAACAGTAGATGGTGATACCTTTGCTCCTGTCCTCTGGAGGTCGTTGTTAATCTCACTAACAGTAGATGGTGATACCTTCACTCCTGTCCTCTGGAGGTCGTTGTTAATCTCACTAACAGTAGATGGTGATACCTTCACTCCTGTCCTCTGGAGGTCGTTGTTAATCTCACTAGCAGTAGATGGTGATACCTTCACTCCTGTCCTCTGGAGGTCGTTGTTAATCTCACTAGCAGTAGATGGTGATACCTTCACTCCCGTCCTCTGGAGGTCGTTGTTAATCTCACTAGCAGTAGATGGTGATACCTTCGCTCCTGTCCTCTGGAGGTCGCTGTTAATCTCACTAGCAGTAGATGGTGATACCTTCGCTCCTGTCCTCTGGAGGTCGTTTTTAATCTCACTAGCAGTAGATGGTGATACCTTCACTCCTGTCCTCTGGAGGTCGTTGTTAATCTCACTAGCAGTAGATGGTGATACCTTCGCTCCTGTCCTCTGGAGGTCGTTGTTAATCTCACTAGCAGTAGATGGTGATACCTTCACTCTTGTCCTCTGGAGGTTGTTGTTAATCTCACTAGCAGTAGATGGTGATACCTTCACTCCTGTCCTCTGGAGGATGTTGCTGATGTCACTAACAGTTGTTTTAGGGTCTTTCTTTACAGCTCTTACAATGTTTATGTTAAACTGAGTGTGGAACTTCAGCGCTATTTCTCGTTTGAATAATCACTGTAATAGGACACACCTAGGAAACAAAAGACACCTGTCAGTCACATGTTCCAATGCTTTTGCTCACATGAAAAATGGGTGGGTTCAAACAAAAAGTGCCATCTTCTAGGTTGTATATCAGATCCAGAAATAAAAGCTGAAATATTGATCTCTTGTCTCATGTTCATCTTTTGATGTCAAACCAAAATGTTTTTAGTCAACAGCCAAAATAAAGGGACTGTATCTGTCCTTTATTTTTTCTTTTTTTACTCTTTACAGAAACACTCCTGTCTCTTCTATCAGCCGCACACATAAGCAGGATGTAATAGCCTCTTAAAGTATCCATTCAGGAACTGTTTAGGCACTGATACCATTTTATAAAGTACACTTTTAGCACCATTATCATTTCAGTATTGGCAGATATAAAATTTCTGTCAATAATTACAGCTCATGTATCTGTCGTACATATCAGCAGTGCGAATCATATTTCGGCCTTAAATATCAGCTGAATGTACCACTGTGTCATCAGGTATAGGTGGTTGCCTGGGGGGCCCACCTTGAGCCCTTGGACATTTTGAATAAAGTCAGAAACGTGAACGTATTCTATCCCGCTCCTCTCTCAGTTTTGCTTGACTCAGCCCCTCTTTGCACAGCAGACACTTGGTGTACTTTATGGTATTAAAAAGGAGTGTATATATTAGCATCGATATCGGAATTTGCTGGCATGAGGCTGCAAATACTGGCTTGTCAGGTATTGGCAAAAATCAAACATTGCGCATCCCTATTAATACAATCAATTAATTGATCACTCACAGAAGATAAACTGCCAGATTAGGACCAGTGGGTTCTTGGTTTGCATACCTATGGATGGAGCTTCATCTAATGCTCTTCAAGCCAAAAATTCTCCAACAAAAGAAAATCTCAGCACCTTCAACACAATCTTGTGTCTTACTTACAGATTATATCAATAGAGATCACATTAAAGGTTTATTCTAAGCAAAATGATACAGGATTTCAGGGAACAGCTCTTATCATTAAGGATACCTGTTTGACTATATTTTCAATAAAGACTGCCTTTACTGTCATCAGAAGTCTATGTGCCCTGATTTCACCTGATCATGGACTCATCCAAGGAAAGTAGATTCTTGAATGGAACATTTGGACCAGCATCCCAGCTCACATCACCATCCCTGAAGCCTCACTGCCAGCAGGGCTAAAAATACTAAATACAAACCCCCACAAATTAAAACTGCTGCATGAGCCTTTCCTCCCGAAGCTGCTGGGGATAAAAGGACCAAAGTGAAGCCTGCACTCGGCGCGGCTCAGTGGAGCAGAAACCGACTGTGACAGGGAAAATCTCGGCGGGGCTTTGGCCGTTCACTTGGTAATTGTCCAATTTATGCGAACCATGCTGAGTGGCGGGGCAGTGCGGGGAAAAAGTGAGGATATTCAAATCCCCGGAGGGACGGTCGGTCACCGGGTGGTGACGATGTGCGGGGCTCACGCAGCAGCCGCCCATGTGATAAGAGAGCTCATTTAATTTCCTCCGTGTTCTGGGAGTGTGAGAGCGTGCGTGCTTGAGAAAATGAATCTAGGTGGAACGAGGAGAAGGGGAGTGTCTGTGTGCAGACAGTGAATGTCTGTTTGAAGGGCTTGTTATTACGGAGTCTGTTTGCTGTAATGGCCTCTCTCCTGCTGGGTGGATCATGAGTCAAACATGTAATAAAGCAGATTAGGAATCTGAATGCTGCTGCCTCTCTCTGTGTACATAGCAGTGATTTAAAATGATATATTTAAGCATTACGGCTAGTGTGACATTAATCCTGTTTGCAGCAGCTTTAATACAATCCTGTTTAGTTTCCTCTTTTATTTTGAAAGAGATATGTGGCAGAATAAACACAGAGACAAAGGGAAATGTATATCACTTCTCTGACAGGGTGAATCCAAACAACTACAGGAAATTATGATGAATGTGTCTGAGATAAGGGGGATTCTTCATGCCTAAAAATCTGGTGGTTGTTGTTCTTTAGCCACAAATGAATGAGCGAAGATATGAGGCAGTGACTCCTAAAAAGGCCCAAAACAATGACAGCAGGGGCTCAGCCATTCAGACCAAAGGCCACCTTAAAAAGGTGGTAAGTCGCTGGTTTTTGTCCTTAAACTTACAGGTTATGGATATGCACAATGTATAGGAATCTAATTTAGCAAATGTAATGAGATAGGGTTTTTTTGCGCCTGAAATGTGGAAATACTGTAACAACAAAATGGAGCTAAAGGGAGGTAAAGGACGGTAAACTGTTCAGATTTGGGGTTAAGCATTACAATGTTCCCTTTTAGAGTTGCCAGATTACGTTTTTGGTTTTAGGGAGAAACGTGACACATCATTTCTGCAGGTTAAATCTGTTTTTCTAGTTGCGTTTTCATAACAGAAACCTGCTAGAAAAAAAAAGAAATATTACGTTCCATTTTGTCACCCTAAAAGACGAGTACCTTAAAACATGTGCACAGTTTCTGTTTCCTTCCAATGTGAGCACTTAGTTGCATACCTCCTGAAGGTCAAACTACAGCTACAGAGCTTACTAATTCAACTGGTAGAGAAGAATGATGTTTGTAAGATGTTATAGCCCCACATGTAATCATTTCTAAATAGGCTAAGTTAAACCCTAGTATATCGCTGACTGCAACTATCCGGGATGCCTGTTTAAATGCCTGACTGAGTTGTGTTTTCTGGCAGAGTGATTTGTTTTTGGGATATGTAATTCTGCTGTCCCTAATGTCTGTGGGTTGAGAATTGAAGGACCCTAAAAGTTTAAAGCATAAAGCCCTGCCAGCAGGAAACAGCAAGCCCAACATCTTCAACATCATTGCAAATGACAGCATGCTCTCAATGGCATCTCGATATTAAATAAAGGTTGAATGAACATGCCAGATTGACTTATGTATCCATTGCATAAATATATATCAAATTGATCTGGGAAAGCTCCTGAAGAAAGTGTTTGGGAAGGGCAGGACTTTTCAGAAAATCTTCAGAAGCTGTTTGGAGGAACGTTCTGTCATGATGGGCTATCAGAGTGATGTATTGCATTGTGAGCATGCACTGCTCTTGTGCAGGCTACCGCTGTCTTAGATCTTTAATGGTGGAGCTTCATCTAAAATTGATGCCAAGGCTGGTCAGGAGACGAGCAAAAACATCTTCTCTGCCAAGACAAGCTTTTGTTGTGGCTCTCTGCTCTGCTTTTAAAATGAAATATGGTCCAGTTCCGATTAAACTGCCGCTTTCCTACAGCTACAGCAAAGCTAACGGCTTCCGTGGCAGCAGCCCCTGGAAACACCAGAGACTCCCACCGTAATGACTGCACACCCACGCTGAAGTGGACCAGGAGTAAAGGAAAAACAAAGTTGCTCTCTAGCCTTGTTTAAATAAAGAGACCTTATCAACAAAACCACTGCCATGGCTAACTCTGAGCTAATCACCCCATTGATTAGCTCAGACTTCACACACAACAATGAACTTTTTGCCCGTAACTCTCTAAAACTCATGCTGAAACAGGTCAGCAGAAGAGCGAAAACATCTTTTCTGTCACAAAGATTTCAGTGTTGCTCTCTGCGGTTGTTTAAAAAAAAGAAATGTCCATTTCTGACAAAAGTGCTGCTGTGGCTAATTCCAGTGCCTTACCGACAGCGTTCAGTACAATTAAACCCCGCCCAAAGTGTAACTCTGTATGTATGGTCCTAAAAGTACAGTCAGTCAATCAGTCACATACAGAGCTGACCTCAGTGGTGAGCCAAAAACAGTGAAACATTTTCAATCAAATTTAGCTATGATTCAGGTACTCACACCAACACAGGTCGGACTGCGTTGTTCATGTTGCCGTAAGCCGCTCTGCCTAGCAGCTCTCTGAAGCAGCTCTCAGCCAGCGCCGCAGGGTTTTCCTCACCATCCTGACCAACCACTGAAGGCGTACCGGGATGCCCCGCCCTGTCAGAGAGAAATAGTTGAGTTTAGAAACAGCATCATGAATTCCTGACAAGCAGCAGGACAGAGAAATCAAATAGATACAAGCTGAACTACTGCTGTGTGAGTTATTCATATCCTCCTGAGATCTCAGCTTTTGTTTGGAATGCATTTTAAGGTTCTCCAGCTTATTTGGGATCAGTAGGACCTGACAAGTTAAAAAGCCCAGCCTTGTCCTCAAAAAGGATTTTTTTTTTAAATCAAAAATGATGTCCACAAATCTCCTGAAGGTTCTGTTTCTGCAGAAAATACACATACTGTTGGGGATATTCAGTCAGTAAGAAATTACTGTTAGTAGCGTATCCTTGAAAAGCATGTTTATGGCAAATGATGGAGAAAAGCTGTTAAAGATGCACCACTAGCCTCTTGGATGTGGCATATTCACCTTCATACCGCTATCTCCAGCAGCTCCACTGTGCAAAACATGTAGAGGATACAAAACCACAGTTAGAGTGCCAGGGGAATGAGGTATTGGCTGTGGTTTGCAGGAGAGGTGGGCCAGAAGGCTCCACTATCAGCTTGTCCCCGGAGACAATGCATGGTATGGATGCATGTATACACAGAGTGTTAAGGTCACATTTACATTTATGAAGATCAAGGCACTGAAATTCGTTCAAAGAGCTGAAATCATCTGATTTAACCACCACCAATGACTGATTTTACAAGAAAGTAAAAAAAAACAAGATCCTGATGAAGCTCAGTGAGCCTGAATGCGAGACAAGAGCAGGGAAACTATTCTTCATATCACAGTCCAAGAATCTGTGAGGAGAGAACACAGAGGGCAGGAAGAGTGGGAGGAAGAAGAGAAAAGGAAAGACCTTTAGGATATGAGAGACAGAGAAAGAGAGAGGGGTGAAGAATGAAGGACTAAATGCTGAAAAGAAATCAATCAGAGCATCTAAAAAAGGGAGAAATCAAATGAAAGAGTATCGACCAGCCCCGGTGGTTGTGTGTGTTTTTGTGTACGTGTGTAAGAAAGTCGACCTCAGGTGGTAGATAAACTGCCAAGAATGTGAGAGTGAAATAATACCTGTTATCAACTATTTTCTATCGCTCTGAGAAAAATCTGAATTCAACTAAAGGAAGGTATCAACGCGCACATCCACACCAAGACTGGAAGGTACTGAGAGGAAGGGGACAACATTAGGAAGACCAAAGAAAGGCTCTAATCCTGCAGCGCTCCAATGACCAAAGGGGTGATAAAAAGTTTGGAAATGGTTTTCCAAACTCTTCTGTGTCTAGTCTTCATTTTCAGTGTCTGAAAGATAATTTAATGTTTATTAAATTCTATACTGGATTATAACTAATCCATCACAAATAATCTAGCAGTGGTCAGTAAGGATATGCATCTTTGAAAACCAGCCATTAAAACTACTATGAGCATTGACACTTCATTTATACTTCCAGTATATCTTACTGAGCTACACTGCTCCAGTGCTGATTGGCTGTGACTCGTGATTGTGGGCAGGATATCGGGGTGAGTGGGTCAGACTGGAGAGCGAAAACATTTCTATCATTCAGACATTTCAATTTCAATCTGTAATTTGTAAAGTTAAACCTAGATTTTTGGTAGATAAATCAAAGTATTTTTCTGTTACTGTCTAAAATATGAAATTTATTATTCATTTGGACATTGCTTTGGCAATGCAAACCATTTTCCATGCAAATAAAGCTTGATAAGTTGAAGTAAAACCAGTGCCAGAGGGGAAGACACACATTGCAGCGGAGTCAAAGAAGCTCACTCTTTTATTAACCAATCCTGCTGATTATCAGTAAACAAATACACAAAAATCAGCTAAATGATGAACACTGACCCGGCTAACCCGGCAATCTTTAATCTAAACTAGAACTACTACTACAGGACTAGGGAGACTTCTGTGGTGCTGTGATTAATAGAAATCCTGTTTGTAAAGGTGGGTAGGTGCAGGAAATATAATAAACTTTGGACTACAGAGCGGGTTAAATGTATCAGGGTCAAACTGATGCAAATAAAGACCTTGCACCTCCCATCATTTCACCATAAAGTCCAAGTGTAGATGCATTCCAAATTTGGCAAAAATCCCACAATGCATTCTTGAATTATTGGGCTCACAAGATTTAAGATCACATTGACCTTTGACCTCCAAAATCTAATCAGTTAATCAATGAGTCAGGATAAGCAATTATGCCAGCTTAAAATAAAATCTCTCCAAGTGTTCAACAGGAAACATAAAACATAACTATGCCTTCAGCCTGCCCTAGCTGTTGTGCCAGTATAAACATTTTATTTCTGGTAAATTAAAAAACTTCATAGTCTCAGAAACTCAGTTTTTTTCCTCCAATAATTATATAACGTAAAATCTTTAATTTATTCAGGAACACTCGTGTCATACATTTTACCATTATATTGCAAAATAGATATAAAATATTTCTTGGTGGAGAGGACGCTGCTCAAAATAAGCTGTCAAGAAGAAGTCAAGCAGCTGCTTTGACTTTCCAGGGAGTGCATAACTAGAAAACCCCATATGGATAGATACATTTATGACAATGAAAACTGAATACAATAAAATTAGTTAAAAAGCAACTAATCCATAGTAGCATGAATCTGAATATGAGGGTGAAACAAGCTTTAGGCTATAAAGGAGGAGGCTGGGGTGGAGGAGGTTAAGCTTTGCCAGCAGCAGCATTACTGCAAGCAGGGATCAGTGAGAAGTTCTTCATATTTAAATACAATGCTGTGTAGAAAGAAAGAGCTGTGACTGGCCGAAGAAGATGGGAGGAGATAATTGGGATCAGCTGATCACAGCTGGGCGTATGACTAGCGTGACTAGCGAACTACCTCTAGGCTTCATAAATAAAGTCAGAGTTTTTATCTTAAACATTTAAATCTCCATTTTTTTTATGATTTTTCTCACATAAATCTAAAGGCATGATGTTAAAAATTCTCATAAATTTACAACTTTAAAATCTAAAACATTCTAGTCTATTTAAGTCAATTTAGAGCATTATAATCCCTACATTTCTCATGTATTTGTCATCATAAATTTACAGTTCTTATATAAAAAAATATCAGTTTCATTTTGCTTATATTTACAGCTTTACAATCTTTTAAAAAAAGTTTTTTTTAAATAAATTTCTGAGTATAAATTCTGAAGCTGTATCCCATACATTTTGAGGTATAATCTTAGAAAGAGTTAAAGGTCTACGGTTACAACTTTGTAATCTCAGTGTCTGAGTTTTTTTTTTTTTTTTTTTTAGAAAATTTGCAAAATTAAATGGCCAAAAATAGCTTAGAATAAATTTACTACTTTAGTCTAAAAAATTTCAAGTTCTACTTTTAATGCACGCATACTTTTCTTTAAACTGCTGAGTTTTGCTGCTCTGATATTAATAACTTTGCCCCTTTAAATGATTTTTTCATGGAAATTTCTGCCTGCTTGTTAAATATACTTCCTAGAATAATACGCTGTAGTATTCCCAAAAGAAAGTCTCCATTATTTTTGTCAGTCTGGCTCCTCATTGATCTGCAGTTCCTCGTACTCTATCAAACTTCTGGTTTCTGACTTTGTCATTTCCTGCACAGCTTGCCAAGAATCCACAGTGCTGGCAGAAGACCAAGCAGACCTCCCGTTATGTGTAATATTGATAAAATAATGCAATAGTAAATCACTTCGGCAGCAATAAGCCTGCTCACAGATGGACTGTAGGCAGTCAGCTCTCAGGAGGGAAACAATGCAATTACTGTCAGCCCACACAGGTGGTTCAGGGGAAATTAAATGCTTATTGCTTGTTAGAAGGAAGAACATGAGACATAGAAAAAGAAAATCTCTCCTGTAATAGACAGTAGGTTGTTTTGTTTAATAAGAACAAACTTAGTAAAAGCAGTTTTGATGACTGGAGGGGAAAAAAACAGGCAACTTTTTCTGTAAGAATTCTCAACACAGCCCTGCAGGAGTCACTTCACAAGTTCAAACCCATAAAATGTAATTATGTAGGAAATTATGTACAGAAGGCTAGAAGGCTCCAAGGTTATAGTAGTTTGAGATAAACATAATTCCAGTCCTGGGTTTGTTCTTTCTATGAGACCCTCAAATTTCACATACTCTGTCTCTATGAGCTTGTGCAGTATTAGAATGTAAACAACACATTATTTTGCATTTATGGGGATGATTTTAAAGTTGTTCCAATTCTGATATCAGTATCAGAAAGACATCTGATACTGCTCAAAAGCAGGTGAGTACACATGTAAATGCACCGATCTGATACTGTTTGGTTTAGCTCAGTATTTGCTTTGTTTAGCCATGCTGCAAGTTAGTGCTATAACCAGAAATCAAATCTTTGCTGCCGGAAAACACTGCATGCACGAGCTACCATTTTTGGAGCAATGAAGAAGAACCAAAGGACCCACTGCAGCAGCAAAGAATGGTGGCTACGTGACAGTTTTTCTCAGAATGTGATCGTTAAAATGCCTTCCAGACCGGCGCTGTTGTACACAACAAGAAGTGACAGTTTATCAAAAGTTGAACAACTTTTGAACCAAAAATCATTGCCTCTTACTTGCTTTTCCTCTTGAAGCTAGCTGTTGTGCTTTCCCATTGATGCTATTAATGCCTTTGAATCCTTGCAGCAGCATTTTCAACGAGCCTGGAACTTCTGTGACTTTTGAGGACTTTAATGATTAAATCCACACCAGTAAACCTGGTATTAAACGTCTTTTTGTCAACTTTAATCCAATTAAAATCATTCATTACTGCTAGCTTAAATGCTAAGCACCATATTGTTATCCTTTGTGAGGGTCTATCAGCCAATGGCAGGCTGTTCCATAATCACATCATGCTGTCTGAATAGAGCATAATGGAAAGAGAGAGAGAGAGAAGATGTGTTGCCGCCTCCTGTATTATTGTTATTTTAATATTTAGCAGTAAAATTTAAGAAAATGTTTCTAGTCAGCACAGTCAGTCCAGAAAGTTCACACCGGTATTGGCCGATACCCAACACCTTGGTATCGGAACTGTATCAGGAAGGAAAAAATGGTATCAGAATATCTCTATCTCTATCTCTCTTTTTTTCTGCACCATCCACAGGTGAGTGCATTAGGAAGTTAAACGGTTTATGTTTTTAACACAGAATCTTCATCAGTCCCATAAACAAATGGCACAGCCAAACAGTGCTTTGGATTCAGGTAGGAGAGGAAGAGGCTGATGATAACAATTCAGACCTGTTTGGAAGTCATTGAGATAGATTAAATCCCACCTCAAAAGTTTTTCCACTGACTCATCCTTGTGGTCTAAGAAATTAATCTACAAGACATAAATTAGCTTAAATGTCTTATTTGCATTGGCTTTAAGTGTCTCTCTTTATATCCACTGTCAGTTTGATTTAAAGTCACACTGATGTATGAATAAAGAAATGAAATAAGGGCTTCCCCTGTGAATAATTGGTTTAAATGCAGAGTGTGAACTGCACCATCCTCGATCATCTGGGTCAGGAAGTCTTATTATACATCTCTCTTTGTGTGCTGAATTTATTAATGCCTCTATGCTGGCTCACAGTAAAAGAACAGGAACGTTAACATCAGTGATTCATTATGTTAAAGAGAATAAGTCGTGTATTCATTGAGGCCGCGGCTCTGCAGAGATAAAAAAGCCACAAAGGTGCAGAGCAGCAGAGAAATGTGACGTCAATGAAGAGAACCAGGATAAAAAACAGTTGGAGGTCGAAGTCGTTTTCAAGGTGGCAGCCTTAAACACAGTCCTGTATGTGTGTTTAGTGTGTGAGTGCTGTTCAACAACACTGGCAGCCTTTTAATTGTGAAACAAGCTGAGTGTTTCTTCATTCTCCACCTCTTGTTTCTGCACGCCGCCCACGTCCGCCATCCCCGAGAAGCAATTAACAGAATCAAACGCCCTTGACCACAGCTTGCCGCCGAGTCCACCGAGGCTCGATTAGAAAGCCCACGACACACCGCCATCGGAAGCCAGACAGGGGCCATGTTTGGGGACGACATTATCCACAGCAGATTGTGTTTAAGGGAGAAAAAACACTAAACAGTGGAAAAAGGTTCCTCAAATGGAGCAGTTACTCCCTCAGAGGTCTGGCTGTGTTTTGAGACAAACACAGCATCACACCATTAAAACAACAAACCAACGCTGCTGATAGACATCAGCTTTGACGGGACGCTGCTGACTGTACTGATGCTGAGGAGGGAGGTTGGGCATGGGAATGACAATTAATGTGCCTCTTAAAGGACAAATCTGCATGAATGGACAAAAAAGACCTTAATAAAAATATTATCACAAATCCTGCCACTCTACAGAACAGTTACACCACATCTAGCTCCTCCTTTAGGGACTACAGGGTGAAATATGGCATAGAAATGTGGCTTAATTTGCATGGCTTTCATAAATATGAAGTTGTTAAAGACAATCTATTATTCAACGTCTCAAAAGTCAGATTTAAAGAGCCATTTCAAGGTGCTTCTACAACACGTCTTCATTTTGAGCACTGTGGATGGAAAGTAGGGCGAGAAAACATCTCTTCACTGTGGTAGCTTTAGAAGTAGTAACTGAGGTGTTACAGAAAAGAGAATAGGACTGGAGGAGCCAGCAGGGAACATATCACTGTAAGTCTACTGAGCATGTGCACACGGAACAATTTCTATGCCATGCTCTCTTGCACTTCTGCACAGCAGTAATGCAATCTAAATCCAGAGACCAGGACATCTAATGATACAGTTTTAGTGTCCTACTTCTTTTATAGCTGCAAATCGGAAGTAGAAGTTATGTGATTATCTCTAAAATCGAACAGCCATTTTCACTATCTATTATCTAAAGTCTAAAGTCCACATGACTTTTTCCTGAGGTGCAGAACTGGAACTGAAAGACGTTTAGGTGATGACTGGTGAAACACATCCAGCTACCTAGCGAGCACCTACGGAACTCTCGTTTAAAGGTAAAAGGTCACTGTGGGTCGCACAAGATTACAGACGCTGAGCCAGAACATGGAGGAACAAACTATAAAAACAAGCAGCAGAGCCTCAATGAAGCGATCTTTAACGTTAAAACCAGCCCAAAGACCAGTTCATGCCGCATTTTTACCAATCCAGGGCCCCGCAGACTGAGGCACTCGGACCGTTGACATCAAGATTGGTTAACCGATCCATATCGGATTATGTTTACACCACTAATTAAAATACACATAAAAAAAATCTTTGTGGGATGTGACAAGAGAAAGGAGTGTGGCTCTCTGTTTAAGAAGTTAGTTATTGTGATTTCTGGTAAAAATTCACTGTCAACCCTATGTTTAACTGATAGTCCTATCAAAACTGGTGGTGCAAAACATACATCCTATCCTGCCGATCACGCCGTGGGGGGCTGGAGCCTATCCCAGCTGTTATCGGGCGAGAGGTGAGGTACATCCTGGACTGGTCACCAGTCAATTACAGGGCTGACATTTAGAGACAGACAACCAGGCACGCTCACACTCACACCTACGGCCAATCTAGAGTCACAGGGAGAACATGTAAACTCTACGCAGACCGGGAAGCGAATCAGGAACCTTCTTGCTGTGATGCAACCGCTCTAAACCCTGCACCACTGAGCAGCTCTGTGCAAAGTGTGCATAGTTTTTTATTCAGCTCTGCAGAGCTGCTCTAACCTGCTCTAAGCTACAATAAATGAAGATGAATTTTAGCCATGTTGGGGTGTTATGACAGTGCAGATCCCGACATTTCATCTGGTATTTGTGTCATAAAATTGAATCATGATTTACAGGGGGATACGATATTTTTGAATCACTGAGTGATTCAAAAAGGTTTCCTTGTCATAAATTAAATGAGTGGTGCCAACATTAGACTGTTACTTGATCTGTTGTTTCTCTAACATTCAACACCAATCAATGTCAAGTTGTTGAGATTTTTACTCTGAGTGTAATCTACAAAATGAAGACGCTGAGGTGGTTAGAATGTTAGATGTTGGATTTTGATGAATCTTCAAAATAAATGCCTCATGCAGCTGCTTCTAAATGATGTTTTTTTTGTTATTAAAGCAGAGGTTGCTGATTGAAGAGGAGGCAGCGTTATACGTCCTGTATTTCCAGTGAGTCTCTTCTGTCTGTGATTACTCCGAGCTCTGCGTGATTGCAGATGCGTGAACCTGTGCATCATGACAATGCGATGTATGCCGTCTGATTACAGCCGCAGGATGATCAGGATGATTACTGTGCAGTTTGGACTCTTACTCCCATGATTGGGAGGTGATCCATTTCTACAACACAAGTCTCTTTGTGTCTATTTTCTCCTGCTGATATCTATCAGGATCACACAAAAGAGCCATAAACGCTCTCTGCTCATCACTGCTGCCGTCTCTGAGGCTCCAGGGAGGAATATTCACCTCCATTTTCTCCTAAGGAGCAGCGCTGCAGTTTGTTTCTCTAAATTCTCCCTGACAGATATTAAAAAATGTGTTTGAGTTTGAGAAACTTGAATTTAATCTCATATTTAGACGACTTTTTCCTTTTTTTTTTCTTCTTTGCTGCAGTTAAAGTCATACTTTTACTTTCTAACTTCTTTTAAAGAGATTCTTCTTTCCCGTCTTCAAACTCTACTCAACAACTGTGCCCACCACCACATTATCTTCAACCCACACTGGCAGATTTGTCTAGAATCTTGTAGATCCTAAACCAAGACAAAAAACCTGCCTGTACATAAATGAGCACATTTTAAGGAGGGGAAGTCAGACATTTAACATCTGCCTTTCCTGTTTCACCTCTCACATCCTTCCTGTCTTTTTCAGAGATCTGACTGAAGGATCTGCTCATTAAGTCACAGGACAACCATTTGAAAAGGCTGAGATGTTGCCATTAATGCAGAGATGATCCCCAAGGTGATGGACACACCACAGCTGGAGGAATATATGCACTATAATTATAAATGGATTATATTAAGGCTGTATTTCCATTTAAATGGAGGAAGATTAGAGGTTTAGATTGGACTGTAAGGAGCAGGAGGAGAAGGAATGAATAACACGATTAAACACACCGATAAGAAGATGCCTGAAAAACATGTTTTTTTTAAACTGTTTAGACCCAAGGATACAGCTTTTCCTTTTTATTCTGTTGAGAAAATGTGGAAAATACAGCTACAAAGACTCTGTAGTTGATCCTTAATGGCCAGTATTTGTGGGACAATTTAAGAAAATGGTAAAATGAGGCATTTTTAAATCCATTATGAAAAAGTAAAGCCACAATCAAGGTATGCAGGTACATTTTTCACATCTGACAGTGGGTTTGGACACAGACAGTGGGTTTTTGTTGGCTTGACTGCAGTGTTATTGAAATGTAATGCTCTTATGTAATGCTCGTTTTTAACAGTACTGGTCTATGTATTTTGATAGTTTCAATTTTCTCTGTAACATTGTATTTTTTCAAGTTTCTCTGTAAAAGTGAGCATATGTCGCCTTATTTACTAATTAGACAGACATTGGTGGATCTAGGGTGAAAATAAAAAAGGCACCTGCTGTATGTGTGGGACACCAATGCACGAAAGTCCAGTAAGGTCAACTTAAAATCGATTTTAAATGTGAGGAAATTTATGTCACTTTATTATTTTCTTCACTATAAGATGAAAATGCGTCATACGAGGCTATTAATCTAATTTAGTGTCCTCATTAGAGAAAACCAAAAAGGGCCATTCTGCAAATTTTGTCCATTTAAATGGAAACTAGAAGGACATTTATCCAGTTTTGTATATCTGAAGGGCATAAAAGAGGGCAGATCGTCAAATCTGGTTCTTTTTGAGCAGAGGGTCCAAAACTTTCCAGTCTGCGACACCCAAAATAACAGTGGCAGGGACCAGGGACCCCCATGGTCACCAAAGATGCTTCAGGCATAGCTGGATGTAACTGTGCCATTCAAAGAGACACATGTAGACCTAAATTTGAAGGATTTTGAAGACATTACTTTAATTTTAGCATAAATATCACCAGTTGAAAGTTGAATTTAAAATAGGAAATATAGAAATGGAACGTACAGATGTAGAAAAAAAAATCTAACTGGTATTTACAGCTGTTATGTACATGTTGGATATGCTACAGATTGGATAGTGGTATTATTTATACGTACATCTACATACATACACAATGTATTTATATACAGACATCTGTACATATTCTACATATATATATTATTATATATTATAGTAATATTTATACAATAATGGGCAAAATATACACTTAAAAACCAATTAGAAATATTCTTTGTTTTTTTAAGGCATTTTTCGATGCCCTCTCAGAGTCTCGCAACCCCCAAGGGGGCCCCGACCCCAACTTTTGGACCAACTTAGAGGACAGAAACAGGACTATTGGGCAAATTGTAGAGGGCACTAAGGAGGGCAAATTGTCATATTTTGTCCATTAGGAGGGCATCAAAGATAGAAAATCACAAATTTTTTTCATTCAGACGGCAGAAGAGGAAAAAAAAAAACTTTTTCAAAATGTTTAGAGGGTATCAAAGTTTGAAAATAGTCGAATTTTGTCCATTAGTAGGGCACCAAAAAGTGAAAACTTTCAAACTTGGTCCATTTAGTTGGCAGCACAGATGGAAAATAATAAAATGTTGTCCATTTAGAGGGAAGTAAAGAGTTCAGACTGTAAAATGTGTTCATTCAGAGGGCACCAAAGATGGATAATAGTCAAACTGTCCATTTGAAAGGCACCAAAAAGAGTAAACTGTCCAATCTTTTCCATTCAGAGGGCACCAAATCAGACAATTTTGTTTATTTGGCTTGAACTTCAGAGAGGAAATAGTGTAATTGTGTTCATTCAAAGGGCAGCTCTGGGTTTCACCAGTTGTGCATGAGTTCAAACGTATTAAGGTGGAGTTTACTCTCTCCTAACATTTAAAGTGTTGCATCAACTGTGATAGTTTCAACGTCAGCTTAAGTTATACTTAAATCTTACACCTACCTCCCACTAGGTGTAAAGTCATCTGTATAATAGGGTTGTCATAGCGATAGTTCTGAGAGACAGGATAACCTGGAGGGTGACGGGGGGCTAAGGATATTACCAGCAATTTGGTGTCATCCAAGCACTCTCTAAGTTCACCAACTCTTGTTTTTCAGGGACTTCGATACTCACTTATGCAAAATGCCTAGTCATATTTTTCATCCACACTCAACACTGTTTGAGGATTAATAGCAGTTAAAATAAGTTACTTTAAGCTGTTACCATCTGTAGCAAACACTGGGTTAAAAAATGCTTTTCAATGATTGGTTAAAGTAAGAGAAAAAGTCATACATGCGACAATATTTTGGTTAGTTTAGACATAAAGCTCTACTTGTTGAGATCTACCTTAAGTCTCTATGGTGCAACTGAACAATGACACAGTGTGTGGACTTTACACCATACCTGAAGTTAAACTTAGACAATGTGCTGCAGGTCAGGCCAGGTATGGGAGCACATGCCGGTTCGGCACTTCACTGTGTCCATCATGGTCCTGTACTGCTCTGGCTTCCTGATGGACATCCTTCAGGCCTACGCCAGACCCATGCCCTATCTCTCCAGATATCCTATCAGCTACCCTCTCCATGATGCATGTGGTCCACCCCGGCACCTGGACCAGCCCACTGGGTCCTAGGTACCCAGAATGAAGTGAGCTGGATCAGGCCTGTGAAAGCGCGCTAGGTGCCTGTAAAAGCACAGCTGCCGCTGCTGTATCAAGCAGCGGACCCTTCCCATCCCTGCTCCCCTCAGTACTAGACACGTTTTGCCAATGATATCCAAAATGTGCCAAAGAGAAGTGGTCACAAAGGAGTCCAGTCTGCGCCTCTTGCCATCAGTCAATGTCCAGGCCTCACAAGAGTATAGAGAGACCAGGAGGACCGAGGACTGAAAGACTCAGACTTTTGTCCACATGCTCAGACACTGAGGCTAGCTTGTTCAGAAAACCCATCGCCACATGAGTAAGTCCAAGGCTGTGGTTGATCTCACACTGCCGAGGCAGGTGAACCGCTCTTTAACTTCTAAGCTCTCACCATTCACAGATTTGATGGCAGCATCCCAGGCATTCTAAATGCCTGGATCTTTGTTTTAGTCCCAGAGACATGCATTTACAGGGCACCAAAAAGGAATCCCTGAGGGCACTTCTGTTGCTTTCTTTCAAACATTACTGCACCAGGATGGGGCGACTGCCCTCCTTGCCCTGTCTGAGTGCACTAGTGAGCACAGGTTTAGCATCTATAAGCACTTCTGACTTAGGCCTTTTCACATTTGGCTAAAATGTTTCATACTTTGCCCGTGTGCAACTACTCCTCCCTTCCCCCTCCCACCAGTCTGCTTTCATATTAGTGACATCTTTACTTGCCTGACTAAACTTGTGTATGCATACAGTCTCTCACAGTGGGTGTGTGGACTTACACAGCATGGTTTATCACATTAAGACCAGTTTTCCTCTGTTCAGTCTGAGCGTCTCATTAGCGGAGGAGCCGAAGGTTCACTCTGACTTTGAGCTCCTCTGAAGGACATTCTGGTGGTCTATGATTGAAGTTTTGTCTTGCTGGGGGACAAATTAGATGTGGACGTGGACCCTGCTGGGCTCACATGTGTGAGTCAAACTGGTTTGAACTTATTCAGATCCTGTTGAGTACAAAGGGACACTGGCAGGGGGAGCTGGCATGGTTTAAAAAGCAGACATGTCTTTTTCATGTGCTAATAATGTCCAGAGTTAGTCAAGGTTGTTCTCAAGGTGATGACTTTGAGGTGCAGAGGCCTACCATGCAGAGTCACTTATAAAATGGGTAAATGCAGACAGAATCAAGCTTTCTGGTGAGCTGATAATTCTTTTATAATGTTATAACCAGTATCAGAAGAGAGCATATCTCAGGAGCTTAAGAGGAAGGTCTCTAGTGTGTTTTTATTCACCAGTGTTCATGCCCTTTCAATGTGACTTCACCCTCAGGGTTTAAGGGATCCTGCTGCAACAAAGTGCAAAACTGCAACACTAAATTAAACAGTAAAATTATGAAAAAATACAGAATCAGATGAGAAACCACGTCACTGCTCACAAACTGCTGCTGCCTGTCCCCATTACCAGCGCCATGAACCTTGTGCACAGAGAGAACAAAACAGCTGAGGAACTCTTACTGAGATGAATCCTGACCACATATTTTAAGTTATTGATTTTTAGAAGACGTCTGATTTGAGAAAAGCCCCTTTTGAATCCAAACCGTCCCAAACACAGGCACTGAGAAGTAGCTCGGGGTCAAACCACATCCCAACTCCCTTCATTCCTCCACATGTGACAGAAGAGAGGGTGGTCTGTACGTTCTGTACTTTGGAAAGAAAAACGAAAGACACAAGGAGGAAGAAAATCGGGATCCAAAAATAGCATTTTGTTCACATGGAAACCACCTGAATGAGATGGGGAGGGAAAGAGAAGCCATGGAGAGAGAGGAAGAAAGGAGAGGTGATTGAGAAAAGGGAGAATAAAAGAGATGGATGTGCTGAGATTAGATGCTAAAGATGGGGAACGAAGAGACAGAAAGTGAGAAGAGACAGAGGTGAGAGGAAGAGAAAAATGTTGAGATGTGGAGGAAATATAAATGTCTAGTCTGATGGATAAAATAAGATCGAACATCTGCAGAAATCAGGCTAAGGGCTTTACTGAATATTTCTTAAATGATGGAATGAGACAAGATGATAATATAGAGAGAGAAGTAAATATAGAGTGTCTGATAAGTAGAAGCAGCCTGTTATTCAAAGGTTAAACCACAACATGCAGTTATCAACCAACCAAACTCTGATAGTCAACAGCCTCAAATAAGACTCATTTCACTACAGGTTAAATAAAAGACGCTATTTCAAATCATATATCAAATCAACATGTAATGGATCAAATAGTACCAAATCTCATGATTTCATATTGTAAAAATTTAATATAAATATATCATGTTTTATAGAATATCTGCAAACAGCTGTCTGTTATATCATAGTGCATAATGGTATTGGTATGGTATCATATATCATGTTGTATTTCATTGTAATGTATCATTTAACTTTGTGATGTATCCTCTTATATCACATTGAATCATATCATCAACCAGGTGATATCACACTGTTCGGTATCCCATTTACTGTACCAGAACTCATTATGTTGTACCGGGCTATATCAGGTCATCTGTATCACGCTGTTTTGTGGTGGGGTGTAATGGTACGGAAAAATGTTGGTTCTGTAAGTATCTTTGTTTTGAAGTCATGGTTCGGTACATTTTTTAGTTAGGTAATTAAAGTGAATAAATAAAATATTTATTTATTTATTTTACTAAATCGTAATATAATAAAAAGGCAGAATTAAAGACATTTAAATCATGAATTCTGCTGCAACCCCCTTCCAAAAGGTCTTCAATGAATAAATAAAAATAATCAATACATTTTTGAATTACTAGGTTATTTTATTTTAAAAATTGACATATTTATATAGCATTCTTTAAACACTAAAATTTCCCAGCCAACTTGAACACATCATCATACAACCATAAATTATCTTGTTAAGTATGCGAATTAGCGTCTATTCTGCCGATTTCGGCACGGACTTTAGCACTGGATTACTTTTTTAACCAATGGGACCTACTACAATGTTTGGGAGAACTTTTACAGCCCATCTTGGCGGATAAAGAGGTTAGAGCAGTGTGAAATCTGAGGATAACTTTACCTATGACTCTGCAGATATGAAGGAGTCCCCTCTCCCCCTCCTCCGAGGCTGACAGTTGAAGGTCCGCATTTAGAATTAATTTGATTAACAAAACCAGAGCACCACTGTTAGAATAAAAAGATCTTTAATCATGGGAAATTCATAACGGGCTGGTGAGACTTTCGTTGTTCCTCTTCGTTACAGTGACGTTCTTGTTTGAGTGGTGCCTTTTCAAATACTTTGATTGATCAAAGCAGTATGGTGTAGTTTCACAGTCTATTGTATGATTAATTGTGCGGTATCATATTATGTATCATATCATCACTACAATACTGTATTGTATTGTACTGTAACTTTTCAAATGTACTCTGCCATATCGTGTTATTTCCTACAATTCATATTTTAACATAAAGTGTTGTATTATACTTCATACGTCCTGTTTTATTGTAGCATATCTTAATGGAATTTTATGGTGTTGTATTATTTTGTACGCTATCATGTCTCCACATATTTTTTGGAATTATTTGTACGTAAGTTAATGACTAAATAATATTGTATAAAGTATTATATATCATGGAATTGTAAAATATTGTCTAAAGGTCAATAAATAACATTAGAAAGACGTTTTATGTTTTTTTTTGGCTAGCAGAATAATACAATACCAACGTCAGGCCAATTAAACCATTTAGTTTTCGTGTAGACTGACTTTACTTTCTCCCTTTGCTCCTGAAAATGGAAAAATACACCTGGCACATGGTTATGATATCCGAATGAAACAAATTTAAAGGCAGATGCTTGATGAAAAATGGCAAAAGTGTGTCCTTTGTCAAAGAAAAGAACGTAAAAAAAGGATTCAAGCTCAATATTCTACAAGGAAAATTACGTTTTTCTGGCCCGTCAGCCAAACCTAATGGTTTATCTTTTGTATAAATTTGGATTTTATCACTCATTATGTAATTAGTGTAAATATTTTCCCCTGGTTCCTACACTTAAATAACAGGAAACTCCTGTATTCAGTGATTGAATTCTTCCTAATTCTGTATCAGGCGACTTGTTTGTATTGTATGTTGAGAGTTGTTGTTTCTATGTTTGCAGCATATGTGAAGAGCGAAAAGATCGTTTTAACCGTTTTGAGACATAAAGTCAATCTCGATCTTGAGTGCAACAGTGAGGAGATGAAATAAAGCAGGGATGAAGAAGAGCAGCACAAATAGAAAGTTGTACAAAACGGAGACTAAAGAAGAATAAACAGGAGGCGTACAGGTGAGCCCAGTGTTAAGCTTCCTTTCCCGCCTCGTTGATCTTTGCCATAAATCTTCAAACACTGGAGGAAGCAGAGCGGCTTTCTTGATCCCGGGAGAGGGAGAAAAAACTCATCAGAGTGATACATTTGCAGAAATCCTCCTCCACCTGGACTACAGGCCTGGGTTTGAGGATTGAGCAGATATAATGGGGTCTGAGGTGTGCTGAGGGGGAGTGAAGGCTCTAAGACTCAGGATCACTCTCAGGCGGAGGTTTGTATTCCTTCAACGGACGCTCCAATCCGGAGCGACTTACAGAAGATCCAACAGCAGGGCTTACTTTAGATCCTGTCTCCTCTCAGTGCTGGCAGTGAGAGTTTAACAGGTACGAAGGTCAAAAGGAGAAATGAGGAAAAGAAGCAGGTTTTTGATTTCATGTCACCTGTGTGAGCAGAACAGAACTTCTAATGATACTTCAACTCTTTGTCTGCATGCTTTCCTGAACAATGAAATGTTCTTTTCACATTTTCTTGGACAAAAACCTTTGGGCATGAAGCCTTTTACTGTAAAAATGTTGTTGTCATGGCAACGACTGAGTGACAGCTGAAAGCCAGAGTTGCTAGGAGACATGCCGTCATCGTTCTGTGCTGGGTTAAACTTAGAAACACCAAAGTGGACATCAAACGAACACTCTTTCATCACTAGGAAGGATTACAATCGATATGAAAAACTTCAATCAAGGTCTAAATTAATCAGTATTTTAAAGGCATTTTTAGTGTTTTGAAACCTGGATCCTACAAACCCTGATTCCAAAAAAGTTTGGACGCTGTATAATGTGAACAGAATTAGAATACAGTGATTTGCAAAGCCTTTTCAACCTATTTTTACTAAAACAGCAAACGAAAAGATATTCAGTGATCAAACCCATTGGAAGTACACAAACATTATGAACTTGATGTCTGCAGTATGTTCCAAATAAGTTGGGACAGGAGCATGTTTACTACTGTGTCAGTATTACATCAACATTCTTCTCACCACACTCTCTAAGTGTCTGGGAACTTTAAGTATTGAAAGTAATTCTGTCCCATTCTTGCATGATGTACATCTGAAGTTTCTCAACAGAGTGGGGTTTTCATTGTTGCATTTTGCACTTCATAATGCACCCTACATTTTCAGTGGGAGATGGGTCTGGACTGAATACAGGCCCTGCCCTCTTTACTGTGAAGCCATGTTGTCACAGAGAGGTCCAGTTAGTACTACAATGGCATGGTATGCATTTATTTACATTTCCATAGTCAAAATTTAGGAAGTCCAGAGCAACTGACCTGTGCCGTCTGACTTTTTTAGCCCCGTTCTGTTGGGATGCCAAGCTTACCCATCTGCCCCTAAATGGTGTAGCTACACACACAGCAAAGATGTAGCTCGCTGATTGGCCAAAAGAATCACCACTCCCATGTAACAGCGGTATTAAACACAAACACTGAACATTTAAATATCCTGTGAATTTTGAAAAAAGAATATTATCAGGACAATATCTATAATCAAGGATGTCAATGTGTATACATTCCCATGAATGACCTCGGGGGGGCACACTTTCCTGGGGAGCTGCAGAGGGAATTGGACGGTGCTTTGAAGAACGAAAAAGTGCTCCACTAGGTGGCGTAGCCTTGCCATCCTAGCTTATATGGCAGCCTACCAAGTCAGGGAACAGGAGCAAACTATAAAAAGCCATACTTAATTAAGCCAGACCACCTGGTCGAAACACTGTGCAAGTGACCCACTCCATCGGCACTAATACATCCCCACACCATCACAGATGCTGGCTTTTGAACTTTGCCTTGATAACAATCTGGACGGTCCATTTCCTCTTTAGACCAGAGGACTTAACGGCCATTATTTCTACGAAGGATTTCAAATGTGGACTCGTCAGACAACAGCACATTTTTCAGCTCTAGGTATTTATACGAAAGACTAGCTCAGATGAGCGCCAGTGTGCAGTGCTTCTGGATGTTACTGATATATGGTTTTGGCTTTGCAGAGTCTTAGCTTACATTTTGCTGGCATGAGGCCAAAACCTCCTATCTCTAAAATCACCACTTTTCAGGAAATGAAAAAAAAAAGAGAAAACAAAAACAAAAACAACAACAACAACAAAAAAAAAAAAAACTGTATTTTGAAATCAGTTTTAACTTTTTGACACTTTTTATTGGTTAAGAATTTGTAAAACCCACAAACAGAAGCAAATGGCAACCGACAGCACTGATAGGCATATAAAAAAACCTAATCATGAAAAATGGAGATATGAGGTTTTGACCCAACAGTGTTAATTTTTTCAACTACAACGGCTTGTCAACAGCCTTTTACTCCACAACGAAAACTTATTAGACTAAGACTAATAAAAATAGATCTGTGATTACTAAAATTGACAAAAAGTAAGTTTAGTTCTCGTCAAGACGACTGAAACTAGACTAAAATGTCATTTAGTTTCCATCGGATGATAAAAATCCACGATATTTCTCCACTGTGGGTAAATGTGTCAAAAAACAATGAATTTGTATTTCTTTGGCCTCTCACCTGTAGAAAGCAGGGACTCCAGGTTAGGCCAGGTGTATTGAACACACTATCATGATTTGGTACCAGATTTAGGCAAAATATTAATGCTTGGACTAAAAGTAAAGACTAAAATGGGACAACTTTCTATGGACTAAAACTAGACTAAAATGTTTTCGTCTACTAAAACGAGAAAGACTAAAAAAGGTAGAAATGACTAAAATGTTGCTAAAACCAAAAGACGTGATGAAAAGACTGAAACTAAAATAAAATATAGCTGTCAAAATTAACACTGTGACCCAACCAGTTTCAGCCTTATTCCTTACCAACGCTGAATGATTTGCAAAAATAATCTAATTCAGATTTTTTTCTCCCAATATTGAAATTGATATGTGATTATTTTAAGATTCCTCATCTTATGTGTTTATCAACAAACATAAGCAACAATTCCTTTTATATTATAACAAAGACAATATCAAATAACTGAAATTAGGGATAAATGATGTGGAAAAATTGTGATTTTGGCTAGTACATCCAGCTTGATATCAATTGCTATATTGAAGATGGTGATCATTTTTTATACTATTCTTGTTTTGATTAATAAAAAAAAATATAATACATACACAAGAAAAGTAGGGTTTTCGTAATATAAAAACAGTAAAAAATGAGAAATACAGAAAAAAGTTTTTTTTTTTTTAAATTAAACTGGTATTTTGACACATTTCAGGTTAAAGAAATATTGCACCATGTGCGATTTGAAAATTGCAGCATGCTATATTGTGATTTAATCCAACCCTACTAACTACATGCAGAGATTTCTCCAGATTCTCTGAATAATTTGATGATATTGTGGACTATAGATGTTGAAATCTCTCAGTTCCATGCAATTGAGGACTGCAGTTAATAAAGATCTATACTATCTGCTAAAACAGTGGAGAGCCTCACACCATCACTGATTGTAAATGAGTGATCCTTCAGGAGAGCTCCCTTTATACCCTATCACTATACTATCAGCTGCTACCAATTAACCTATGAAATGTTTCAGGTGTTTTCAGAGCTTCTAAATTGTTTCTGGCCCCTGTCCCAACTTTTTGTAATATTTCGCAGGCATCAGGCTAAGAATGCACATAAACTTTTAAAAAATACATTCAATATCATCAGTTTGATGGTGAATATCCCTTCTTTGTGCTGTTTCCAATTGCATATAAGTTGAAAAGTTTTGCATATCACTGTGTTGTGGCTTAATAACAGATTTTTTTAGTAAAAAAACAATTCATTATCACAGGTGTACTCTGGGACATTAGAGCTGTACTGTGCTGCAGAATGATAAAAATTACCCTGATATTTGAGGGGCACAGAAGTTTGACGTAACAGGAGGGATGATTTACTTTTCTGATTGGCTCAGGGAGGAAAAGCATCAACTGTGTAGGTAGAACTGATGGACTGGGACTTTGTGTGCAGACGTTCGGCTCATTAATAAGGTCACCTCAGCTCTCACAACAGAAAATCAAACATTTGCCGTCACCTCACTTCCAAACTGAGAGGAGAGAAATGAGTCAGCGAGAACAAATATCACAGAGACTGAGGTTAGCGCTGTCCTGAACTGAACTCTGAGCATGCTCCTACTTATATACAGCATGCATTCGTGTGTGTGTGTTCCATACCTGTCCAGGTCTTCGCTGTCCTGCATGTTGAACAGCATAGATGGGATCAGCTTGTCCATGTGCTGAGGCTCCCAGATGATGGCCTGCAGCTCGTCGTTCACAGTCTTCCTCACCACGCCCTGCAGACCTTTGATGCCCGCCACACGGATCCTGACAGAGACACATAGTGACAGTCAAATACCATGAACATGCCCTTATAAACAAACATTCTGACTCAGGATAGAGGGATTTAAATGTGCACAGACTTTGTGACAGCTGCGAAAACACACATTTAAGATACTCTTTTTGTCAAATTCCAAGCCAAAAATATATTTTTCTGCATATAATGAGTCACATTCAGCTGTAAAGACAAGATTTACACCTTATCAGAACATACTGAGAGCTTTTGAGCTTTTGGGCTTTTGCTATTGAGGCTTGAATTGCTTGTAATGAACAGTTTTATCTTCCCATGCATCAAACAAATTAAGCATCTAAAATGAGAAGTACAAACTAAATTAGTCAGAACACCTCATTTCAAAACACTCAATGAGGAAAGTTTGTTTCATTACAAACAATTCAGGCCTCATTTTGGCTTTACATATCCTCAAATAGGATGTTAATCTGGACTTGGTCGGTGAATGTGGCCTAAGGTAAGGTGAGAACAGTTTAAATGAGAGCATGAGACATTGGCCAACAGAGAGCTTAGAGCATATCAGCTGGCTGTCAGCTGATGAGGGCTTGCACTAGATCAGCTGATTGGAGAAGAGCTCGACTCCGTGGCCTGCCTGAACTAATGCTAAACGCTTGGTTTTAAGGCTGGCAAGGACAATAGACAATTATTTTCAGGTTTATGGGGATGCCAGTTAGATTTCAGGGGGCTTTACTTGGCCCTAGATACCACTGAATCTGCCCCTGGAATATTATTGGTGCTGCTATTTGCTGCTGAAACTCATCAGGGAGTTAGAAAACAAGATATTAATATTTTGAGTGCCAATATTTTCACCATGTACAGCCCAGTTTAGTCACACACTCACACACACACAAAACACATAAATGCATTTTTCTTGTTGAGATAATTGTTTACAGAGCATGGTAGCACCATATTGTGCTAAAACCATGAAGTGCAGTACAATCAAGCACAAGCTCAATGTGCCATAGATTGGACATCCCTGCTTTAAACCACATTATGGTGTTTTTAAATGACCTCTCAAGAAGACTACACTAAAATCAATCTCTATGACTTTATAGTTTCTGCATTTTTACACAGAATGTGTCAGATCAAGATTGGATATTAGCATATAAAGTGTTTGGGGTGGCTGTGGTTCAGTGGTAGAGCTGCTGACTACCTGTCAGAGGGTTTGGGGGTTCAATCCCTCCAGCTCCTGCAGTCATAAGGTGAAGTATCCTTGGGCAAGACACTGAACATCATACTGCTCCCACTACTGTGTAAGTGGTGTGTGAATTAAGGGTCCACAGATATTGGTTTCTCAACACTGATGGCGTTACCGTTTTAAGTATTTCACAAGAACGACATCACCGACAATATGCACCATATTTACTGTAAAATGATGACAAACAAAATATATGTAACAAAACCAAAACTGCAAACTTCAACATTTTTTAAAGTGAGGATGTAAATCCTGCTCCTTTGTGTCATCATGTTTCCTGGTTTGCTAAAACATAATCACTGTGAAATGACCATAAACTAATACCTGATTATCTGCATGTCCTGCCTTGTCTTGCTCCTCTCCTTCAGCTTGCACCAGCCCTCACTCTCTCTCTCTCTCTCTCTCTCTCTCTCAAAGCTTTAGCTGTGATTTCTATTTGCAGCTAAAACCTAATATTCTGTGGCTACACTAAATCCCACTAAATCCAACTCAAACCAAGCATATTACATTGGAATTTGCTGGAAAATATTTAACAGAAGTTTATTGTACTGTAATTATTGAAAAGAAAAAAAGAGAGCAGAATCTATGACTGCTGAGTCAGTAGAAGAAGAGAATGGATTTTCTTTTCCAGCAATACCAAAAATACTGAGTGAAGATGTCAGAGCCTGCATGCAAAACACAAACTAGTCCTTTCAAAAAGTATTCACTACCTTAGAAGTTTTACCCTTTATTGATTTTATAAATCAACCATGGTCAAGATAATGTGGCTTTCTCGACAAAAACCCTCTTTAATGTCAAAGTGTCAACAGATTTCAACAAGTAATGGCATTAAATAAACATTTAAATTAAATAAACATACTTAATGTTAAATAAGTGACTGCATAAATTTTCACCTCCCTTAAAGTGACAGACCTAATCCAACAGAGGTGCAGCCAAGTGTTGGCCAGGGTCTTCACCAGTCAAAGCTTTATGGGATAGTGATAGTGACTGTTAAAGAAAACTCAGATTAAATCTGGACTAGAGTCCACCAAAAGGCATGTGGGAGACTCTCTGTGTGCCACTCTTGAACCCTTTTTCACTATTTTTCCAGGATATTTTTGCAATATTTTGCCTCCTTTAACACATTTTTGATACCTTTTTGCCTCTCTAACCCAATTCTTTCGATTATTTTACCTCTTTTTACCCCTTTCCCTTCATGTTTTATCCCCTTTGTGCCACTCTTTCATCATTTTTCGCAACTTTTCATCCATTTCCTCTTTTTAACCCCTTTTTATTACTTTTTTCACCATTTTTACCACTTTTAACCCATTTTTGATGCTTTTAGACTCTTTAATCCTTTCTCATTTTCACCACTTTTCCTGCCAATTTTTTGTCCCTTTGTGCCGCTCTCTAACCCCTTTCCCCCAGTTTATCTGGATATTTCTGCCACATTTCCACCAGTCTTCACCCAGTCTTTGAAATATTAACTTATAATGGTTGACAATGGATTTTTTTGTAAAAACAGATGAAATGTTTAATTATTCTCAGTCTATTTCCAATTGTTTTTGTTGGATTTAACAGCTGTAGAGATTTAAAGCCAAAAGACACTCTTAAATCAACATCTTCTTTTGCTCCTTTTCTGAATTTAATAATCTTCTGGGGGCCAGACAGGAAGCTTTGGGGGCCTGGTGTGGCTCTCGGGCACATCACCACAAACACACCACCCCTACTGTGAAGCACAGTGGTGGCAGCATCATGCTGTGGGGATGCTTCTCAGCAGCCAGCCCTGGAGTGTTTGTAAAGGTAGAGGGTAAAACGAAACTGGCACAATGTAAGACAATGCCGGAGAGCTTGAGCAGTTTTGCAAAGAAGAATGGAGTAAAGGTGCAGTGTCCAGATGTGCAAGCAGGATTGAGCGATCCACACAGACTCAGTGATTGCAGCCAAAGGTGACTTCTAGATACTGACTTGAAGGGGGTTAATATTTATGCAGTCACTTTTACCTTTCATATTTTTATCTAATTGACATTACTTTGTAGAAATCTTTACAAACATGACTCATCTGTTTGAAATGAGAGCTGTATGAGGGAGCTGGTCTAATAACACCTAAACTAAAACCTATCATAACTTCAGCATCCCAAATGGAATCATATTATGAGTTTCATCATGACATCCTTCATTAAGAAACAACCAAACTAATCCTGCCTCAAAGCCTTAGGCAAAAGGCCTAGAGAAGTTTGAAATGAAAATTCACTTCCTGTCTCCTCTCTGTTTATTTTACAAACAACAAGTTGGCTGACCTCGCTGCAGGCCTGATATAATAACAACTAGAAAAATTCTATTAGGGGAATCCTCAACACCTCCAGAGCGACGCCGCTGAATAGATTAATGAAATCAACACAAAAACAGCAGAGTGGCAACCGTACTGCGTGATACCCCCAGGCGCCAGGGACTCATCGAGCCAACTCTAAACAATGCCAGCATTCCCACTTTCTCACACCTTCACCACCACCAGGGTGCACCTCCCACTCATACATACAGAAGGATTTGAATGTTTATTTCCATGCACAAACATTGGTCTCAGCTGCAGCGCTGCTATTCTTGTGAATAAGTGCAGAAATGCCGGAGGAGAGAAGTTATTTCAACAATGAAGGAGACGTTCCAGTCTGCAGGAACTGCTTTAATATACTGCTGCTCTCTATTGGAGTCAGAGGGGGGCATCTCAGCAGGAAGAGACGTCTTGTTAAGTACTATATGGTGTCATCAACTGAGCCTCACTGCCACCGATGCCGCCATTGTCCCTGAGCTATTTTTAACCAGCCTGAGGATCCGGCGAGTGGTCTCTGTCCTCATAACGAGGAAGAATTATGTTTGCCTGATGTCTGGCTCCCTGAACACGCTCATTTTTCTTTTATTAAAATCACACACACAGGTTTCGATTACTTTGCATGCAGGGTGAGTAACACAGCATGTCTAGGAGTTTCACATAAACCAGCCTCTCTGGCCTGAAGGTTGGATTTGTTTGATGACTCCTTTAAAATTCACCACCTGCTTTAGTCAATCACACTGGTGATTTGGAGATCTCTTAATATTTCTTCTGCAGCCTCAATGGATGTTGTCTGGCTTTCAGTCAAATGAGTCATTTAAAAATAAAAACACTATTAATCCCACTACATTTGGAGCTACAGTTAGCCCAACTGATTCATCAGTACTGTGAAGCAAATTAAACTGAGATGAACAGATGACTGTGTGCATGGAAGAAGAAAATACAGTTAATTCTGATGAAGTTCAAGCAGTTGGCTTGAAATGTTGGGGTTTGCTATGAAACTTTCAAGAAATTTCACTTCACTTGGATATTTTGGGGAATTTGCTTGGAAGTTTTCATGGTAAATTTTGGGTACATGTTTGTATCTTTTAAAAGAGTTTCATTGCCATTTTGGGGGAAATTTGCTTCGCACTTTTTGGGGCATTACCATGGTTGTTTGGGAAACTTGCTTGGGTGTTTGGAGGAATTGTTTTTAGGAATGTTAATGGTTCTTCATTTTAATTTGGGAAATCTGATTTGAACTTAATGGGAGGGGAATTTTATTTAAAATTTTGAGGTACTGTCTCACATACTTGATAAATTTATTCATATTTGGAGAGAATTTGATAAGGAATAGTGTGGGTTATTCTTTGAAATTTTTGATATTTGTTTGGATGTTTGAGGGAATTTTCCGTCATTGTTAATGGAATATTGGGAAATGTATTTGTAATTTAATTTCAACTTTGGGGGGAAATTTGCTTGGAAATGTTTTGGGTGTTGTCTTGGAGTACTGAAAAATGTACTTTAACCCTTTTGGGAGATTTGATTAGGAATGGTTGGGGGTGTCCTTTAAAATTACCATGAATTTTCATGATATTTGTCGTGATGTTTGGGAAAATTTTTCCCTAATTTTTGCTAGAATATTTGGGAATATATTTGTATTTTTTTGGAATTTGATTTTACTTTAGGGGAGGGAATTTGCTTTGAAATTTCAACATGTTTTTTGGAAACTTGGGAAATGTATTTGCACATTTTTGAGGATTTGGCTGGGGATGGGGGGGGGTTCCTTTGGAATTCAAAGTTTCATGAAAAATTCATGTCTGGAAATTCGGGGATTTTTTATTGAATTTGATTTTTTGTGGGAATACGCTTAGACATTTTACAGTTTTTTTTCTTGAAACTTTGGAAATTTTGGAAGACTCTTGTCGTTTTAATCAGTGCAGCAGGGAATGATAATGTGGATCTTGTCACTTTATTTGTTCAGTCATTCAAACTTCATTTGGAGATTCACCAGAGACTTCTGAGCAATGATTTGTCCTGGAGTGTATGGAATGAAATTTGTGTCAGAAAGATTTAAACAAAACTTTTTCAGTATCAAACAAAAAATAGCATTTGAGAACAAAAAAAATGTGATCCAAGCAAAACAAAAAAAAAAATCTCACATCAAAAGAACAAATTTGAAATAGCAAAGAAAAGCATCTGGAGTGACTGAGCCATCACTCAAAAACTCATTGGCCAATAAGGATATGCCCCAGAAAAGCCCGCCCACATGTGACATTTGTGTCAGAACTGAGAGCAAAAACTCAAGAAACGCAAAGACAGGATCAGGCAGCGCAAACACAAGACCGAGGAGCGAGAGCAAAAGTCTGATCACTGAGAGAGAAACACAGGAACTGCAAACAAAAAGATATGATCAAAATTCAAAGACTAATAGTTTGGTTGCTTTTTCAAATTTGTTCTCTTGATGTGATCATTTTTTGCTTCGATCACATCTTATGGCTTTCAAATGCAAATATTTGTTTGATACTGAAAAAGTTTGGTTTGAATCAATTTTTGCTACAAATCTCACTCCATAGGAGTGGCCCCCCTACTCTAGAGATATTGCTCATCTTCTTCCTGATGATCTGATTTTGTCTGTAGGATATACAAATGCATCAGAGTTACATTAGCTGTCCACAACTCCTTACAGTACATGTAAATCGTTATATGCTGTGTTTAATGTCTAGATCCCTGTTACTGTGCTGCTGCCTTTCTGCTACAGGCACTCTGGGAAAATAAATTCATATTCTCCATGATACTTGACTCAAGTTTAAATAGATGTGAAATGAAAAAAATAGATAATAAAACAGAGACAAACCACTTTTGTCTGAAAGAACAATCAGGCATTACGGGCACGTTGACCCATTTCTCTACAAATCAATTCAAGTTCATCTGAGCCGGCGGTTCCCTTCATTTCATCATCAATATGTCTTTCAAACGGTCGTATTTCAATCCGGCGGCTGCGTTGGGGCGCTTCTCTGGTGGTGTTAATGAGCCATGAGGTCTCAGTGGGAGGAGAAGGCCATGAAATATGGATCAGGAGGAGATATATTTAATTCTGTATGCAGTGGATTTGAGTGGGATGAGACTTGAAATGGAAGGGATCGTGTGACAGCCCCTCCCCCCAAAACTGGATGGGCTGTTGGTACGATCCATCACTGTGTTGGGTTATTTCTGGAGGATGGAGTAGTGTCACATGGGGCAGAAATGAGGTGCATCAGCAGATGGATACATTGATTTCAGAAGTTGAAAAAAGTACTGTTCAGGAGGATTATGGTGATCATTTTTCTTTATTTGGCCTCAGTCTTTGTCCTTGGTGGATAAAAATCCAATATGGAAAACAAGTGATGACGTTGTGTGCATATTTAACTAAATACTCTAATGTAGAAAGCACGGGGACGCAGAATCAAACCCTGAGGGATTCAACATTGTATTATGCAATAAGAAGGTCAAAAATACAAATATAAAATCCATGTAGTCAATTTGAATCTGCTGGAACAATGCGATTTTTAATAGGGGCACAGGTGAGAAGTGCTTTCTTACCTGGTTCTGGTTTCAGGATCTTCATGAGTCGAGTGGCACATGGCGCTGAACTGGGACACAAAGAAGTCGTAGCGGCGGTGGTAGGATGGCGTGTCCTCCTCAATGTTGGCAAACTTCACAAACTACAGAAGAACAGAGAAACAAATCAGTATTTATTGGAAAGTTTACTCCCAGGGACTTCAAATTTTGTGGTTATTATACACTACTGCTCAAAAGTTTGGGATCACTTTGAATTTCTCTTGTTTTCCATGAAAAAACATGTGAAATTAGTCTGAATAGGAACTACAGCAAATGAACTGGACATGATGACACTGTCAGAGTTAGAAATAATGATTTCATTGACAAATGTACTTTAAACTTTGCCTTCATAAAAAGAAAAAAAAAACCTTTTGCAGCAACTACAGCTGTGCAGACCTGAGGCATTCTAGCTGTCAGTTTTTTAAGGTAATCTGAGGAGATTTCACCCCATGCTTCCTGGAGAATCTCCTACAAGATTGATTGGCTTGATGGAGTCTTCCTTCGTACCATACGGTTAAGCTGCTCCCACAACAGCTCAATAGGGTTCAGGTCCAACGACTGCGCTGGCTTCTCCATTACAGTCAGAATTCTGGCTGACTACTTATTCTTTAAATATTTCGTAGATATTTTGGAGGTGTGTTTTGGGTCAGTATCCTGTTGTAGGATGAAATTGCCCCTAGGCAAGTGCTGTCCATAGGGTATGGCATTCTTGTGATAGATGTACTTCCCCAAGGTCCCTTCAACTCTTTACAAATCTCCTCTCTACCACCTCCAAAGCCCCCCAGACCATCACACTACCTCCACCTCCCTGACTGATGGTTTTAAGCACGGTTCTTGCATCTTTTCATTTGTTCTGCGTCTCACAAATGTTCTTCTGTTTGATCCAAAAACCTCAAACTTGGACTCATTCATGCACAAACACCTTCTTCCACTCTTCCAGTGTCCACTCTTTTTGCTCCCTTATTAGTGAAATATTTTTCAGCTGTGCAACATGATTATCTTGGATTAGCAGCCATACTAAAAGAGTGATGCAGAGGACTGACAGTTGATGATAACTATTCTGCATGAAAATGTTTTTCTTTGGAAAACAAAGAAATTTGTCAGGGATCCAAAACTTTTGAGCGGTAGTGTATATCCAATCCATCCCTCTGGTTCTGATTCTTTCTAACTTGGAAAATGTTTGATAGTCAGGTTCTGGAATCTGGATGATTTTGCCAGTGTTTTTAGAGTGAGACTATGGTAACCAACAAGAAAGACAAGTCTTTAATGGGGCAAAAATATTCAAGGTTTATTGTGTTTCCAGTGGGGATGCACAATTTTGGATTTTTGCTGATACCAATATCTAATTATATATTTTCCACTGTAAAAACACCAATTCCATCCTGTACTACAAATATATATATTTTTTAATATTGGTAGTCTATTTTCTTTTAGAAACAGACAAAATATTTGATTTTTATCAGAAATAAAGGATGTATTGTTTATTTCAAATACAGCCATACATTAATGAAAAACTAAACTACATTTTTGAGACTCAAGATGAACAAAAGAAATAAAACTACAACTAAAGTAGTTCTCCTGATTCTTCTTTAAACAGCACAAACTAAGCAACCAAGTTTAATGGGCATTTTACTGTAAACAGCTCTGTAACAACACAGGGACACCCACATCTCCAATGCTGGAGACCCGCCAGCTGCAGAGTGTGCGCGATGCACCGGAGACTTGGCACACAGAAGTCCGCCATTGCTTTTGCCATGTTTCACTGTCACGTAGCACGACATGCACGTTCTTTTTCTCTGTTTTCCATATCTGAACCATGTCATCAATAGTGAGAACCGGAGCACTTCAGTGAGTGCAGGACGGGCTTTTTAAGAGTGAAGTCCCCATATCCACTGAGGCAGTGAGGCTCAACATGCCAATAGGATGGACACTTGATGTTCATATATCTGCTAAAATGTTTAGCTTTAACGAGGAGGTTCTCTACGTGACTGGAAACGAAGCTTTGCAGTTCAGGTAAGGCTATAAATGCCTGCTAGGTTAACGCAGAGGGGCTTTAAAGGGCATCATTAGCCCCTGGAAGCCCATTTATTCTACCACTCTGAAAGGCTGATTATCAAGAGCTATAAATTCAATGATTTTCCTGTTCAGCTCTTTACCTTTGGGTGGTCGCTGCTGAATTTTTTAGCTTTGTTGAAAGACTTAAGTAGAAGCAGCAGACGAGTTTCCCTGACACGAAGTTTTGTCATTCTTTATCTTAAGAAACTCCTTGTAGTCATCAGGGTGATGGTCTGTTAGATGCAAAACTAAAGTGGTGGTGGTGTTCAAGGTGTGATGTCGAGCTCCTCCTAACATCACATGTACTTTACAAGCGATGAAAACAGCTACTTTGCTGTCTTGTTCCCACACCTCAAACTTCTCCCACAGAGCAGACATGTTGAGTTTGTTGTTGGCGCACGTCCAGCATCATTGCATGCGCTTAATTATGACGTCACATTATTGGCCGTAGAGATCGGCATAAATTTTATTATCGGCTGATACTGATATAATTCCCATAATATTGTGCATCCCTAGTTTCCAGAGCATGTCAGAATCTTAAAAAAGGAACATTACCCAGGCCAGGTCCCTGCTAGAAAGTCAGCAATATTCTTACAAACAACAGTAGTAAAAGTAGAGCTGGTTACAGGCTTCTATAATCTATACAACTGCCAGAGCTAACCAACAGATATTGGTTGAGAAGAAGGACTGGGGTGGTTTTTCACCTTCACCATGTTCCACCAAAATATATGCAGGTTATCCCAAAGTCCAAGAGGACATTTGTGCAAAGTTTCAGGAAAAAGGCACAAAGCATTCTTGGGATATCCCGTTTATGAGCAAGGGGTTAACATGAAGCAAAGTGACCTCGACAAGTGACTTTGAATATTGTATTGATGAGAACCAATGAGCTGGACAGGATGCAAATGGATGTATGTTTGGATGGATGGATAGTCAAAAACTGAGCATATAGCATTCGTTCAAGCAGGCCACAGTGTCAAGCACTGGAACTCTATTGAGATCAGCTGATCTCAGATAGGCCTTCATCAGATGACTGCCAGCTGATTAATGCTAAACTTCCCTTTAGCTAAATTACCTCATGCCACAATATTTAAGCTGTTCTGATAGGCCTTCTCTTTGCTCCTTCCATTGCAATCCTCCTCCACCCCAGCCCCTCCTTTTTTACTGCTTCTACCTTGTAACATCAGCACGGTAGGTTGGCCTTTACAATATCTCAGAGCAGTAAAAGGAGCTTTTATGCCTCTGTTTAAAACAACAAAAAGGGCAAAAAAGGAAATCATTTTTTATGTGGGAGCTAGCTCTGATCCCTTTTAGAGCAGGGTCTTCAGCAAATGACACGTCATGACTCCCTTACAACCCTTTGACTGAAACTGAGTTGTCATTTCAATCCAACCAGTACCCAAAAGGAGTTACTTGCCAAATAGTACGCCACTGTGTCCTTGAAAAGCATACTTTTCACAACATGATGGAGAAAAACTGTTAAAGATGCACCACTATAGCCTCTTAGCTCATGGCTAAAATTATTCTTACCACCAGAAGCTTCACTGCACACAGCATGTGGTAAGAGAGCCACTGAAATGATGTATGGACTGTTGTTTACATAAGAGGTGGGCAAGTGAGATGCACTACCAGGTCATCACTGAAGATGGATTGTTAATGCATAGTGTTGACCTTTATGCTTAAGTGCAGTCGCTCTATATCTGAATGCCAGAATGCATTGCAAAATTTAAACAGGGCAGATAAGACATGGTTATTTCCCAGCCTGCTTCTCTGCAAAAAGAAAAACTGTCCTTAATCCACCTCTAAAATCCTGCACAGAAGTTCAAATACTTCAAATCAGAACTAATAATGGCCATGGAGCTGCTAATTCTCACCTCTACCATAGAGATAAAAAGATGCATAATTACCCAACATCTGCAGTGGCACACGGTGCGCTCCAGAGAGTAAAAAGACGTCATATCTGTGCATGAACATGAACTGGAAATGATGGTGATGATGATTATCACCATTAGAGAGCCACCCCCTTTTGTCCAACCTATAATTTCATCCTTCTAACCACGAGCAGAGTGTCCTTTGGAGAGGCCTCGTCACAGTCAGCTGTGCTTGAGTAGCGCTCCTCACTACCCTATCATTGTCCACTGCAGTAAATTGCCTCTGTACAGTTAGACATTGGTGAGAAAAACCTGGCCGCTCTACCTGGTAATTTCCTCCCATTCTGCGTCTAACCTTTCCAAAGGGGTAATGGCTCAGACGGAAGGAGGTAGACCAGCAGCTGGTGGCAGGAAAGTGGTTTTTCTGTCAGCTTCCCAAAGATGTTCCAGCATCAGAGGACCAAATGAAGGCTGTGGACTCTCAGTGGAGTGCCTTAGCATGTAAATGATGGTGCTCACTTTAAGTGGAGTCAAATGGAGGACTTCATTGTGCAGAAACAGCAGCTTGACCAAGGTACATCTGCATACAATATAAAAGAAAAGGCTTTTTTTCAAGAGCCCCATATAATCAGAGTACTTTAAAAACATTTATGCCACTAAGAGCATCAAAATACAGGAAAAATAAAAGGAAAAAGGTTAAAGAAAGGATGAAAAGACTGTAAGCAACAACAACTACCAGTTAGTGGTTGTTTACTATATCTTTAAAGTGCATAATGGGTCAATAAGAAGCATTCTGCTTTTTTCTGTGCGGGTTGGATAAGAGAAATGTTTTAATCAAGGCATGAATAGGAGGTTCCATGACCTTGACCTTTAACATTTTAATACTGACATCACTGATTGTGTTTTATGTGCCTTAATATTTGCATTTGAGGTATCTATTGCATTTAACAAACAAAGTATGTCTTATCCATCACACCCCTGCTGTGCTAAAGCCCATACATATGAGATATGGCCATTAGATAATGAGACTGCTATTATGAGGACAGAAACATGTGGCCAAGGTTGGTTATTCATGCACAACTGCTGTAAGTTTCCAACACATGGTGTCTTTAGTTCACCGCTACCTTCTGATTGAGTTGCACATATTCTTGCTAAGGTGTTGGAAAATGATTAGCTTAAAAGTTGAGCAATGCTGAAATTTTTGGTGAAATTAAACAAAACAGCAGCAATCTTTTGATCCATTAACTGAAGGAGGTGTATGAGGAACAGTGCATGTAATGGTTACATTTGTTTGAATGGAACTAATAAGAATAGATAAAGAGGATAAGAATGGTAGCAGAAGTGGTCTGCACTGATAAAGACACAGTTTGGCTAATTTTGCATGAAATTTTGAACATGACAAAAGTGTGTGACAAGCTAATTTGTGGAGACATTTTGGAATAAACTGAAGGAAACTAAATGTTTCAGACGGAGTGATTCCATGCGATGAAACTTGGATCTTCCAATATAATCCTGAGACAAAACGTCAGTGATTGCATGGAAAACACCATTGTTACCAAGGATGAAGGAAGCACCACAAAGACAGCCCAAACTCAAAGCCATGTTGGTTGTTTTGGGGATAATTTTGGAGGACTGGGTTCCAGAAGGGTCAGCAGTAAATCAACATGAACAGGTTCTAGAAAAACTGCAAGGAAAAACTGTTTCATTCTTCATCAAGACAACCCTCCAGCTCACATGGAACTCTCAGTAAAGCAGTATCTGGCCCCCCATAATAATCACAGCGCTTGATCATCCTCCCTATTCACCTGATCTAGCACTGTGTGACATTTTTCTTTTTCCTAAGATCAAATCTGTGCTCAAAGGAAAACGTGTAGAGTCTGTGTCAGAAGTTAAGAAAAGAATGACAGAAAATACATTGAAAAATGTTTTATGTTTAATATTGTATTACAACAGTAGGCCCGTTATTTATAACCATTACTCATATATATTGCAAAGTCTATAGCTTTCTTCATTTTTGACAAGCAGCTTAAGCAAATGCTGAGCCCTGAAACAATCAGAAATCAATCGATCAATTAACCAGACAAAAACAGTTCTAATATGTGGCATAATTGGCCAACAGCACTTGGATTGTGATTTTTTTACATTTTAACACAAAACCGAACAGAAATCAACAACCAACCAGTTTATAAAAATAAAGATGCTGTTATGAGAGTCTGTGACTTACTGGCATCTAGGCCAGGGTGTCCCTACCATGCATGGATGCATGGATGCATGGATGGATGGATGGATGGATGGATGGATGGATGGATGGATTTCCAGACTCCAAACGAACTAAATACTAAGTCAGCTTGTTACCCGGCCAGAACCACAGTTTCCAGTAAGTCCAATCTAGATTCAGTGTTTACTATTCAAGATCTGGGATGCTCCAATAACATAGGGAGCAGTAACTAAGTGGACATACTTGGGGATTGTTTGGACAAATAGTTGTCTACCTTGATTCAGGTCAGCCTTCATGATCACTGGGAGAGACAAATCTGGCCTAAAATTAGTCTTTAAACTGTCTAATGTGTTGCCAACCTAGTTAACGGCAGTTTCAAAGCAACTCCCAGAAATCCTGGCCTCTGCAGTTTAACACAGAAAAGTTTGGATGTTTTTTTGGCTGCAGACAGTCATAAAGAGTTGCTGCCACCTGAGTCCTGACTCAGGTAATGATGATGAAGACCGTCTCGGCCTGTTAACTGTCAGACTGGGACTGCGTTTCCACCTCTTTTCTTATTTTTGCTGATCTGAAAAAAGTCTTCTTGTCTTCCTTACAGATCCACAGGGTAGAAAGTATCTCAGCATATCGATTAAAAACCATTTAATATTGTTTATGCTACAATACAGTAAAAAACTCCTGAGATGGGCGTCACTTAAATATACTGCTATTGAAGCTCTTTGGGGCTTTTTGCCTCTGCAGGGCAGTGAATAGTGTAAGAAATCAGGTAGAGGGAGGAAAAGGAGCCATAGGTCAGATCTGATCTTGCACGGCCCACTTGGAAGACTGGCTTCTATACATGGGGTACATGGGGTGTGACCTAACTGCAGTCCTCAATGCTGATTTTACTCATGCATATCCACAAAAAGGGGAAAAGCCAGAAGCCTTCTTTTGCAAAAAGAAGATATTTTTGTTCTATTTCAGTTTGAAAAAACTTCACCGCTGTGGAATCAAAACAAGCTGTTCTCTTTTTATCGTATCTTGTCTTACAACTCCACTGACCATCTTTTATGTTTCCATACCACTGAAGTGATTGATGCAGAAGTTACAAACTCAAATGATCTTGCTTTAATTCAGTGTACATCAGCTCACGGATCTAATAGAGTAAAAACAGGAAATAGATTAAATGGACATCAGAAAAGAGATGATCAAACTCTTCACTGTTCGTGTGCCACATCTGACTCCTCTGACTATAAATAGCAGACGAATAAACTCCCCGGTGTGTCTGACTCAGTGACTTCATTTGCTCGGCTGTGGACTGATGAGCGTCTCTTCTATTGAGATGGAGTGCAGGAAGAGACACTTCAAGCCGTCACAGTCTGCCAATTTCTTGTGACAAAGTTAACTGGCTGATAGATTTGGCCACACAGACGGGAGAGACGCATTCATACTGAAGCTGCACACCCGCTGAGCAGGATGAAAAAGAGAGAGCTGAAATGTCTGGAGGAACAAGAAAAAATCTTAAGTGAAGAATAAAGAATGTTTCTAAAGGATGCTTTGCCCAAACAACGTCAGTATTTCTGGTTTAAAAACCTCCACCCACACAGATGCCTCGCCAGAGGAACATGTAAAAAGTTCCTGCCTAAGATTTAGTGGGATTCAGTGTTTAGTTAGGTTGACTCAGTTGACTCAGCCAGACTACTGAGACCTGCCAACGACCTCATGTGATCACATAACTTCAGAGGAATGACAAACACGGAGGTCTGTTGATACCCTCTCGCTGTCCATCCTCAATAAGCTGTCCTTGCGTGTATTACAGTTGCAGCAATAAAAAAAAAAACTTTAACAAGGAAAAGAATCAGGATAAAATCCTGACAGACACAAATGCACAACTGTGTTTATGCTTGTGATCAGTGAAAGTGCAAGGTCTGGCTGGTGACGCTGCCAAGTCTGCTCGATCTCATTGGTTGTCTAGGGTTTTCCGTGGGAAGCATCACCACCTTATATTTACGGAGGCTAAGATGTGATTTGGAGCATTAAAATAATCATTTTGACACCACACACAGAGGGGTGATTCAGACAAGTAACTGCTTGCAAGGGGCCTCCACTTGGGATACGTCCTCACGATTTTCTGGGGAGGAAATCTGGCCTCAAATCGGGCTTAAAATCCCGTAGAGTGGCCAGCCTTAGCTAGCTCTTTTTGAGTGCCAGTTTCCACATTTTAAAGTCATACTGGTATCAAATGAAGAGCTGAGCCACATAATCTGGATCTCTAAAAAGAGACAGATATCCCCTCACAATGAGCAACACTGGAAGGAATTCAGCTTCTTCCCTGCTGTCGTTTCATCTTGAGGATTGTACGTTTTTTTGTTTTCTTCTTTTTACCCTTTTTGCCTCACCATTTCACTGCTTTGGGAACACAAAAGGTTAAGAAAAAGAATGTTTTAATTTTGCACTTTGAATGCTTGACATAGTCATAAACAGATAAAACATGGCCTTTCTGGCAGCGTTTCTCTATTCAGAAATCACGTCCCCCAACAGGAGCCTGCTGCTGCTGCATGACATCTGCAAAACTCATATGAAAAGAACCTTTTGGCATCAGCCTTGATTGTTGCAATCAGAGCAGTCCTAGTCTGCACAATCCAGCTCTTATTGACAGCATTCCTGAAGAGCCCAGCCTCGCAGTCAGCAGATCGATGGATTACACTGCGAAGGTAGGTGAACTGCTCTACAACTTCCACGCTCTACCATTCACAGACAAATTTGATGGCAGCATCCAAGACATCCCCAAATACCTGGGTTTTATGTTTTTTGGCTGAGGAGGCGTGTATTCCCAACCCTTCAGCCTCCTCACTCAGCAGGTTAAAATCCCCTACAGTCTCTGCAAGATCACAGCATCATCAGCAAAATTCAGCTCAATGATCTGGATGAAGCTGTTCTACATGGGGAAGTATGGAGGAGTGCAAGTACAAAATGACTCCCTAACATCCAAAAAGCTCTGGCTAATGTTACAGGTACACTTTTCAGGGGCTCAAATGTAGTTGCTGTCTCTAAGTCCTGCTTGGATAAAATATCTGCCTTTAACAGAGAAGAGGAACTTGTGATGGATAGAAAAGTGCATTAAAAAAACATTAAGGTAATGTAAAATCATAAAACATTTGATATGACAAGGTCAATATTGCCATTATCTTTTCCACTGTGCTGTCTGCAAGTTTTTAAAAGTGGAATGAGACACTCAAAGGAGCAGTGATGGATTATTTGACATCACTGTGAGAGCAGGGAGATGCTTAAGTGAGTAGCATCTGGCTGCTTTTCTGCAAAGGTAGCTTGACTACAAAAAACCTAAAAGGACACATTAACCGCATGCAATTAATGCACTTATGAGAGCTAAATAAATTCATTATTATCGCAGTCGATGAGCAAACACGACAGCCCTGATAGAAACTGATTGATGATGTTGTCGATAGAGGATAGGTAGTGAAATCTACTCTTCTGCCCACACTGAGAAGCTCTGGAGGACTGTCCACAAACCAAAACATGTGAACAAATGAGTCACTGCTAAGTCCTGATTGAAAGGTTTCACCAGTCTCAGCCGAACTGCAGTAATTGGTTGAGCTGAGCGTTGGTTTTGTTCTGCAGACATCTGAAACAAACTCATTAAACTGATAATTACTCAGCAGAACAAACACAAGCACTTCCTTTTCCTTGGCCGTGATGTAAAACCAAGCACTGACATTAAACGCAGCGTCTCGGCTTTGAAGCTGGCATCATGAGGAAAATATAATTAACACAGCTTGCACCTAAAGGCGGCGTGTGCCAGTGTTGACAACCCCGTTCCCCACCCAGCTCACCTAGCCGTCTGTGCATCCACTCTCCTCGTCTGTCAGAGTCTAAATACCACATATAAATAATGCAAAGGCTTTCACGTCTCAACCTGCGGCTCTGTTTCCTGCTCAGATGAACCGCCAACAATGGCGAGGACGACAGGCTCAGAATAGGAGGCTTGAAAAGGACGAAAAAAAAAAACTCTGGGTTCACCTTCAGGAGAATTAGGAGGGGGAAAAAACAGGGCTGACATTTGCTGGCGGCTTATAAAAGGCTAATAATAATCAGAATCTGTCACAGGATGTGGTAGAAGGCCGTTTCCAGCGCCAGAGTAAAAGTTAAATGAGGTATTAAAGCAGCGACATCAACCTCTGGGCGGCAGCTGAGTTATGTGTTTAATGTTCTGTTTGATAGGAGAATGTGTGGGTTCAGTTAGAGGTGTAGTTTTATGTTAATTTTGGTTTGTTTTCACAACAAAATTACGCAGGATTGATGATTTTATTACAAGGCAACATTCTTAGATAACAAGCTGTATAATCAGATGCTCACACCAAACCACACATGTAAATGTGTTCCAATTAGTGAAGGTTTATTTATTCTCAGTGTGGTGTTAAGGTCAGATCATGACACAAAATTTGGACAGATATTGGTTTGTGTCGTCAGAGCCTATCATCATTTGTCAGGCTCAAGTATGAATGTTGGGAGCTATAAATGAATGTGTCAGGGATGCTTCATAAACATGATTCATTAAGACTGGCATGTGAGAATTTTTTCTTGCATCTACATCTAGTTTGACAGTGACCTTTCCTTTGTTTTTTTAATAAAAGAGACAAGAACATAAAGGACCTCTTAGTTCTTGCTACTTTTGACCAAAGTGCATCCATGTCAGACCAACAGACACGCCTTCTGCCACTCCCTAAAGGAAGCTATCGATGTGGTAGCTGTGCTCAGTGCAACAACACCCATGAAACTGATCATTTCTCTCATCCCCACACATGTAGAAGATTCTCCATCAAAAGTGTGATCACTTATGCATCCACACACCTGCTCTACATAACACGTTGCCTTTGTGGCCTCGCCTATGTGGGAAAACAACAAGAAAATCAAAGCAAAAGATCAGTGACAACAACAGCACAATAAGACCCCTCCCATCAAGGAGGGTAACCTTGACGAGCTTTTACAACAGCAGGAGACTTATTGGGCCCACACCTTTAAAACACTTGGGATTAATGATGAACTCAACCTTATATTTTTTTAACCCTTCCATCTAGTTTGACATCCTGGGCTGACCAGTAGGATAACATTTGCCCAATATCTTTGTAGCATTATTTAGCATCCTTTTTAAATAGGGATGTTCCGATACCATTTATTCATTCTTGACATGATTCAGATACCAAGGTATTGTGTATCGACCGATACGGAGTACTGATCCCATACCAGTGTGAACTTTCTGGACTGACTATTCAGACTAGCAAATTATTTTGGACTTATATTTGACTCAGAACATCACTCAACACATAGAATCATGAAGCACAGCATCTCTGTGACCCTGAAGTTGTTTTCCTGCTGATTATTGAGCTTTACTGCTAATTATTAAAAGAACAATAATACAGGGGGCTGCATCACAGGCTCTATATCTCTCTCTCCATTATGCTCTCAGGCAGCATCACATGATTACAGAACAGCCGGCTATTGGGTAACAGACTTTCACAAAGAGTAAACAATATGACAGCATTCAAGCTAGCAGATAAATCATCATAATTGGATTAAAAGGGATAAAAAGACGTTCAATTTCAGGTTTACTGGTGTGGATTTAATCATTAAAGTCACACAAGTAAGAGGCAACGATTTATGGCTCAAAAGTTATTTACCTTTTAATAAACTGTGTCACTTCTTGTCGTGTATGACAGCGAGGGTCTGGAAGGCGTTTTAACAATCACATTCAGAGAAAAACTGTCATGCAGCCTCCATTCTTTGTTGCTGCAGTGGGTCCTTTGGTTCTTCTTCACTGCTCTAAAAATTGTAGCTCATGCATGCAGTGTTTTCCAGCAGCGAAGAAGATTTGATTTCCAGTTTATATGAGCTAAAACTAGGAGAAGAAATTAATCAAAATTTAGATTCAATCATATTTTGGCCTTTTGCCATTAAAAATTACAGAAGGTGAAATATTTTTCTGAAACGTGAAGTGTGACTCAGTTTAATACTTGTTTGAGGCAGAAATGTTCTGCTCATGCAAACATTCCAGTGTCAACATTTTCTGGAATAGGTTGCAAAAATCCTACTTCCCTTGTTTTATTTTTTCTAAGTTTCATATTAAAAACACAAAGGGCATAAAAATCATTATTCCCTATACAGTCAATACATTTTGACTCTTGTGGCTTGAGATTTTTCAAATCTTTTTAAAGATGCACTGACAGAAAAAAGATTGAGAAATGCTGGTTTAAGTTAGGGCTGGGCCATCGAGTATACTCGATGTATTGATGTATAAAATAACAATATCGCGAACATCAACTATAAATTATGTGGAAGTTTTGAGCCGTCAGCGTGCATTTCTCACTGGAGTTTCGCTTCTTCCATTGTCCCTGAAAGCATCTCTCACAGCAGAGAGCTCACATCCCCGCCCATCAAGAAAACTTTTCCCCGCACATGCCTGTTTTTGTATCAGCGAAGGAGAGAGGAGGTAAACACTATGGGTAAACAGAGCAATGTGGCAAGTAAGTGGCTGGTTATCTGCGTTCAGAGACGGACAACGAGAAACTTGTCAGAAACTGCTCCAGCGTTCATCAGCACAGATAACGGACTAATATAATCGCAGCTGTGAGCCTGAATGGTGGACTAGACTGCAGGGTTTTGGCCTGAATGGTGGACTAGACTGCAGAGTTTTGGCCTGAATGGTGGACTAGACTGCAGGGTTTTGGCCTGAATGGTGGACTAGACTGCAGAGTTTTGGCCTGAATGGTGGACTAGACTGCAGAGTTTTGGCCTGAATGGTGGACTAGACTGCAGAGTTTTGGCCTGAATGGTGGACTAGACTGCAGAGTTTTGGCCATCAGCTGCATGAAGGATTAGTGAGTTTTGTGTAGGTTTGCTTCACCTTTGATGAAGCAAATAATTTTTTTATGATCAGCAATAGTAAACGTAACAGAAAACATTTCAGGACTGTCCATACACTATAAAAGAGAGTATTTCACAATTTATGTATGTTTGATTTATTAGTAAAAGTTTGAATGAAGTATTTCTTAAAATAAAACAGTGTGCTAAATTTGACTTTACATTTGTTTTTACCCTCTCTGCATACAATTTTATTGAAAATCCAATAGAACAGTCTATTTTAATCACCACACTAGTGTCATTTGGAGCTGGATTAAACATTATACACCCACTTAGATGACATTTCAAAGTATTGCGATACATATCGTGTATCGGGATATAGCAAAAATATGTCAGGATATAAATTTTAGGCCATATCGCCCATATAGTTTAAGTCAAAACAGGATGAATTCCTGCAGTGCTGGGATGCTGCTTTATGTTGCTATCATTACTGACATCAATCTTGGAGAGCAGGGAACACATGTTTCACCTGCATACTGTCCTGCATGTTAATTACACTGGCATGAGTGTGTGACATTGCTTGGCTGTTCATTAATGCTGAGGTGAATGCAGGAACACAACAAATGCTTTTAAACCGGTGATGAATGTTGCAAAAATCTATTCTGTTGCTAAAATTTTACCAGTGGTGGTCTACTGCACACCACTTCTCTGAATGTGGGTATAGAAAAAAAGACTGCAAACATTTTAGTACTTCTGTTGATTCCAGGCAGAAAATAAGTATGTCATGATCAGGAAAAACCAGAGTGAAACCTCTGTAAAGGCAGCTTTTCTCTTACCGAGTTGGTTCCCAGAACCTGCAGGTCTGGTTCTCTGGACTCCAGCAGCTTGGCCACCATGTGCAGGAAGCTCTCCACGAAGGGTTTGATGCTCTGAGAGTGACAGGCCATCAGCAGCTGGTCCAGAGCCTCCATGGCGATCACCACGTACCTGCACACAGGAGACAGACAGAGCATTACTCAGTGTGTTTACACGCACAGTTATGTCTTTTGGCTCCTCTTGTCCCTGTATACAAACATGGGGCAGAAAGTTAGATTCAGCAGGTTGCGCTATGCATCCTTTTAACAGTAAAACCAAGCATCTGCTTTGTTGAGAGCTACAGACAGCACCGTAACAACCTGCTGACACACAGTGAGCTCACTAAATTAAAACACAATCCTTTTAATGAGCCAATACTTCTAAATTAAAATTAATTCCCACACTTAGACAACAGCTTAAACAGCAGGGAGGTTGGCTGAGACAATCCTGACAAATAACAGAGAAAAGCATTCAAGGCAAAAAATCAAACACGCTGTAGTTAACTTGTAGCTAAGTGGGCCCTAAGGCCCAAATTTAAGGTTTAAGGAAGGATAAAAAAGAAACTTTATCTGAAAAAGGCCTGGTGGTTCTACTAAAAAGTACAAGTTTATTTTGAATGTTTGAGCTAATTTGTGCTTGGATTGATAATATTATGATGGTGATATTTTGCATCTCTAAAAAGTGGTATAAAAAGCATGTCTTAAACATTGCTGTTAACAGTAATTCATATCAAAGTGCCAGCTTCTTAGCCAGAACACCAAACATCTGGGAATTGCACTATATTGCCAAAAGTATTCACTCACACATCCAAATAATTGAAATCAGGTGTTCCAATCACTTCCATGGCCACAGGTGTATAAAATCAAGCACCTAGGCATGCAGACTGTTTCTACAAACATTTGTGAAAGAATGGGTCGCTCTCAGGAGCTCAGTGAATTCCAGCGTGGTACTGTGATAGGATGCCACCTGTGCAACAAGTCCAGTCATAAAATTTCCTCGCTCCTAAATATTCCACAGTCAACTGTCAGTGGTGTTATAACAAAATAAGAATAAAATGAGCAGCTCCACATCACTATTTGCTGTTCTAATGATGCAAAACTCCAGCCTGGAGTCCCAGCTATTCTGGATAATAAAAACATACAAATACCATTCTTGTGGGCTGTTATCGTGGACCAAATGTCAGCGTGTGTAATGTTTATTTAATGATATGAACTTATTCAAGCACAAATGAAATCATCGCTCATATGTAGGCAGTTCAGTCCATCTGGGAGGTGATGAGCTTTGCCAAATCTAACAACAGCTTTGGGATTTGAGTGACATAACAAACAGGAGCATACGGACATGTCACTTTGTTGTGGACGGAGTGTTTTCAGGGGATGCCAAATGGTTTGGTAACAGCACACGGACTATTACAGATGGGAGAGAGAGTGATGTGTTTGTTCTCTGTCTGTCAGCTACGGGGAATTAAAGTCACAGCCAATTAAACACCATTGGTGACGTTCGAATCACTGCATTGATTTAGTGCTGCAATTTGGCTTTTAGATTCACATGAGGGATGCTTTTGTCTCTCAACTCATTTGAATTAGTTTCTAGGAGCAGAAGGCTTTAAAAGGTTCAGGAAAATGTGACTCAACACGACTTTTGATATAGAAACCTCTCTGCTGAGTTCATGGAAGATTTCCAGGAGTTTTAAACATCATTTATATGTGCTCTCCTCCAAGGGTTCAGCATTCAACAGTGGAAACAAAGAGTTACTCAGTGGCCATCAGATATTTCTGTTAGGTTCCTTTGTCCATTTGACAACAGAGTTTTATCACTTTCCAATGAACTAGTGAGATGTTATTGTGTCGCCCCCCCTTACTTGGAATTTGAGAGGTGCTGTCCTTCAAAAGTTAATAAATATTGGGCACTTAGAAGAAGCCAGGTACCTCCCTTTCCAAATATTCCTCACAAGAGCTTCAAGTATGTTAAAATGTTTGAAAATGGAGTGGTTAGATGTTGCTTACCCATAGCGATGTCGCACCACGTCTCTGCTCAGCCTCTCAGCCAGGTACGCTCCGATCCTGTCCAGTTTCTCTGGAGCCGACACAGCGTAGAAGGTCAGCTTCTCCATGTCTGATTTACTGAGGCCATCCTAAAGAGGAAAACAGGACAGATGAATATGGTTAAAGAGACAAAAAAGTTTTACCAGAGTTCATATGCCTCTGCACTGGTGATAGCCAAGGCCCAAGGCATTATGTTTTCAGATTATGCAACCGGGCCATTATTGTGAAAGCATAACTCAGAAAGGCTTTAGTGGATTTTCATTAAAATTTGCACACACGTTAACCTTGATCACAACATGATATGATATGGTTTTGGAGCTCATGGGCCAGTGGTAGAGGTCACTGGGTATCTGTGAATGCCTCAGTTGTCATTGCAATATCTCAAGGACACTTTGCAGGATTTTCTTCAAACATTCAAGAACTGATGGATTAGATTTTGAAGGTCAAAGGTAAGGTCATGGGGCTCAACTTCATCCCTTGCTTGTGAATATAATATTCTTTAAAGTATATCAGCTTTCACTACAGGAGGTAGTGATATGACCCCTTTAGACTTAGTCACTATTGGACCTCTTCTGGTTGATTCTGCTGACCAGCTGGTAATCTTATCAGATCAAGGGGCATTCTGCTAAAATACTGACTCAAACACAAGAATAAACTGCTTAGATTAGTGGTTCTCAAATGGTGTGGCAAGGCAAACTGATGCCCTCTCCATGGCTTAAGCCATGTTTCCAGACCACACTGGTGTACCAGTTCAGCACTCATTTAAATCGTCAATCTAAAAGTCTGCGTCATAAAAACATCTCTTTGAGTTCATCTGCTTCCTATTGTTAATATGGACTTAAAAATTTGCTTTGAAATACAAAATAATTACATTTTAAATGTGCATTACATTGTTCATGTGTGTGTATCTGCTTACAATTAACTATCCACGCTCAGCGATTAACCACAATTTAAAAAAGTTCATATTCTTACAGCCCTATTGTAATCATTGTTTCCAGATTCAGTTATACAATGAACATTTTCCAGCTGGTGTACAAGTAAAGATTTGACTCCTCCTGTTAAAGGTACATTAAGACTTGTTGTAAACATTTAAAGGACACTCTGTAAACTTCATCATCATCAGCATAAAAAAAAGCCTCCAGGTGTTGAACACATAGAGAAGCGAGTTAATCTGAGACTGTCTGTCCCCGGAGTATTTCCAGCTCCTCGGGCTCTCAGCGAGTGATAATTAATCTGACAAGGTCTCGACCATCGGAGCATTCCCATTCCCCACCGTCCTGTTTTCTTACACCGAGGCCCCTTGGGAAAATATTTATGGTATGGATAAAACATTTCAAAACATGAATTAATAAAACAACCCTCCTGTGTATCGAACTAACCAGGTAGACATTTAGCTTTTAATTAAAGGGGGTTAAGAAAGTCGTCACGGAGCTGTTATCAAAGTCATGTCATTAAATCAGTAGAATTATCAAAGAGTCATCTAAATGTAGCTCTGCAGTCATCCTATTATTTCAGTGTTGTGGCTGGTTAGCTCTCTAGAGAGAATTTAGTCCTGTGATAACAAAGTCACCAAATAGAGTTAATATGCTGCTTACAGTACAGACTGTGACTGATCAGAGGAACACTTCCCATTTTAACACCTCTCCAGTCCGGACTTCCTTTATTTCAAACTAATATAATTTTGATGTGATTTCACTCATCTTAAAATGCTACAAGATTATATTCGAATTGGACAAGAAAGCTGTTAATTTAACTTTTTTAATGGAAATAACTGCCCCCAAATTCTATGTATTAGAGGCACTTTCAAAGCCTATTTTTCATGACTGCATCCTATACAATGGTGCAATTATTACTCTAGTAAAAACACAATGATATGCCCAATTATGACCACCTGTGCAGCTGCCACTATCATACATGAGACCTGGTGTGATTGAAAATTGTCCCTTTTACTTTGTTTAGCCAGCGATCACGTTCCTGCCTTTCTTGTGCCTACAAGACAAGCCTGGGGCAGGTAGAGAAGCAGCGAATAACCCAGAGTAGAGATGGCATCAATGACAACAGAATGACACCGATAATGTCAGAGGCAGAATAAAGGAGGAGCTGGGGTGGAGGAGGCTTGTAAAAAGTGGCTCGCAGAAGGACTAGCAAAGTGTAGCCACGCTAGAGCAGTTTGATTATGGCAGCATGAGTGCGATTTGCTGATAGAACGAATCAGCTTGCTGTCAGCTAATGAGGGTTTGCGTGAGATCAGCTGATCTCAGTTATATGGCAGATCTTGACTCTGTGGTCTGCCTGGATTTACAGTAACATGCAAGAGGCTGTTTTGTATAGATATGAAGTTTTGGTGTGCCTTAAAGTTTTGTCTTGATCTTTGTGTGCCTCGGGCAAAAGAAAAAGCAAGTTGAAAACAATGATTTAAAGCATACTGTGGTTTATAGTTAAGAAAATTAAGATTGTGGAGTGCTGGTTTGATTGAAAAGACTCCTCCAATAAAAATTAAACTAGTGACCAAAAAGAGCTAGCAGTGAAGCATGTGAGCTATGAGTCTGTACTTCACAACTATCAAAACTGTAGGTTGAGAGCTCAACTAGCATACTTTTAGTTAGCAGGATTACAAACTCCTCATATTGAAAACAGATGATACTAAAGGAGCTGCACAGGAACTGTAAGTTGTGGACTTTAGTGGACCAATCACAATCATGAGACAGAAGATGGAGTCTTAACCCTCTGAGGGACCCCCAAAAATACATCATGTTATGTACTGATTTGACTGTATTCTGGATTTTATGGTTCTTATCATCAACCAAGAGTGGTTTCCTATCATGAACTCCATTCTGAGTACCCTTGACTGGGATGTAAAGCCAGAATCAACTTTAAGAGATGGTCTCCAGCACTATTCATGTATTCTAGCAGTCTATGAGAGACAATCATCTTCAAATAAAAAGCAGGGTGCTATATTGCATCATATTAGAGTTGTAAAGGCAGTTAAACCAGACATATACTGTGCAATTTTCAAACAATCATACGCATGTATTGAGCTGCATGACTTGCTTGAACATGTGGCCAAGTTCCAGCCTAGTCTTGCATCGTTTGTCATGCAATGTACAGCGGGACATGGCAGCTGACCAATCAGCTGTTCCTGACAGGTTGTATGGATTTCTGGCATGTGTGATATTTTGTTTGCATGACTGCACACAGTCCCACAGTAAGTAGAACCATGAGAAGAGTGCCTATCTCTAAAGCATTTTTCTCTGTTTTAAACTACTGGGCATCATCTTAAATCAAAATGAAATCAACAGCAATGTTTGTTTGATGTGCCTTCTCCTACTATTGTTAATAAAGGATATAAACAAAAGGAAATAGCCTACTTGCAGACCTCCAGCTGACATGGAATATTTGTTTTTATTTAGCTGCTAGTTGTGTTTGCTGGCGATGCTATGTGTGTCAGAGATAGATGGTTGATGGCTTTATTACTGTTTGAGGCTATTGGAGGTGTGAATACGAATTGATATGACTTTAACCTCAGCGAGCAAGGCTTTTCACAGAAAACTCCAGTAACGTGTTACAGTTTGTCTCAACATCACTCAAACAGTGTGGGCACTCAGGTCATGCATGACCATTGAACTGTGCAGTTTGAGCACATATATCACGTGCAACAGTTGTGCATAGTGAATGTACAGTCGCACAGTGAGAGCTGACATTACACCACTATCACTACCACTACCATTACTACTACTACTACTACTGCTACTACTGCTACTGCGGACTGCAGATCTGCAAAAGCACAGAATAAAGTTACTAAAGTGAAAGCAGAGCAGCAGGGGAGTGCCCCAGCTCAGTATGAAATAATCTTAAACAAAGACTTTTTACAGAATTTTCAAGAAAGGACGACTATGACATGTTCTATTACACTGATAAAAATGAAGATTCTTACTTTTGGGTCCTCGGGGAAGATGTTGTCCACCAGGCGTTTGTACCTTGGCCTCAGCGGCCCACAGCAGCCACAAACTCCTGCAACAACAAAGACATGAGGCATGAGATTGCATTGATTTGAAACAGACTTGCCACTAACGGCTGCCATAAGATCTTCTCTGCCATCTTCATTTAGGCAGGTCATCATTTTACAGAGCATGAATTCACCTTTATATTGTGCAAAACTTTCTTTCAAACCCTGCTCTTGCATGAATGTTGACCTGCTCTGATTGAGCACAGACTGTATGTTCAGACTTGTTGCATTGTACAGATTTTAATGCATAATTAGAGAGCTTCTGCACATTCGTGAAGTGTCTACATTTATATAATGGCTCTATTTATGCAATTTAGGATTAAGGAGAGAGTTATTTCATTCAGCATAACCCTGCCTGCATGTTTTTACATATAGCACACTAGCCATCAAGACTGAGAGTCTAGAGGATTTTTTGCCAACATGGCTCCACAAATGCAGCTTATAATCACAACTTCCTCCTATGAAGGAAGCCAGAAGACCTGATCATGCAATCGGCTGCAAGAATTATTCTCTGTTCCTCCTCTGAGTCATGTGGAGCGGTTTGAACCACCTATAGAAGATCCAAACTCACTCTATATTCAAGAGGCGGTGTGAGAGGTCATCTCCTATTGACCGACATGAATTAGTATTACACACAGCAGAGACTGAGTCAATACCAAGTGATGTGTCAGGGCTCGGTGGTGTGGGATGAATAAGTTCAAGTCAGAGCGGGAGTGATTACAGAGTGACCGACCGGTCAACCAGCTGAAAACTTCAGGAGCGTCTGACTGCGCTGTGCTCACTGACATTTGATTTAACGTGGGTCTTCCTTTTTACAGTCAGAGTGAGATGGAAACAGAGACCCAGGTTTGTCTTTTAAGGTTTGTACTACCAAATCAGTGAGTCATGGTCTCAAGTGGTTGTAACCGAGGTCATAAAATGTTAAAACATATTGATTAATATGTTCTATGAAATAAAAAATCTATGTCAACTGCCATTTTTCACTGGAAGATCTTAAGTTGTCTAACACAAGCCTTGTTTTTTAATGCTACAAATCTGAGTGCAACAGCCAATCAGAGCCGTTCAAAGAGCCAGCCTCATTCAGCTAGTAAGACAGAGAGAAGCAGCAAAGATACCAGCAGGAAACTTCTGGAAACTCAAGTGAAACATCCTGAAAGTCGCCTTCTTTGTAAATAAACTCATCCTGAGCCTTCGTCAACATGAAATGATGAGTCACAATTGATTGGCACAGCCGTGTTTGATTGTCGAGAAATAATGCAAACAGGTAGAGTAAAAAACATGCTTAAAGGGAGGGCTGGGCAATCAATTGAAAATTAGGTTAAATTGTCATATTGCCTGCTGCAATTTTTGAATTGCATAAGATGCTATATTTCTGTAACTTCAACTTTATGTCAAAATACCAGTTGAAAACTTTTTGCAGCAGCAGCAGCAGCAGCAGCAGCAGAAGAAATGTTATGCATTACATAACCATGCAATCATTCAAGTGCCACTGTTTTAGAACAGACTACAAAAAATCCTTCTTTCTTCTTTTTTTTTTGCTATTTTCTGATTAAATACGAGAATGAAATAAAAATGATCACTCCCTTCAATACAAATATTCATATCCAGTTTGCAATATGAGTCAACATCATCACAATAATGTTTTTTTTAAAGTTTAGCCCTTGTTTAGTCTAAAAGTGTGTTGGTTGTAATGTATATGTATAACGATTTATTGCTTGTGTTTTTTGGAAAATACATAAGATGAGGAACTTAAGGAATAATTGCGCTGATGTTGGACGAGAAGGCCTGGCTCTCAGTCTCCCCTCTAATTCATCCCAAAGGTGTTCTATCAGGTTGAGGTCAGGACTCTGTGCAGGCCAGTCAAGTTCATCCACACCAAACTCTCTCATCCATGTCTTTATGGACCTTGCTTTGTGCACTGGTGCACAGTCATGTTGGAACAGGAAGGGGCCATCCCCAAACTGTTTCCACAAAGTTGGGAGCATGGAATCGTCCAAAATCTCTTGGTATGCTGAAGCATTCAGAGTTCCTTTCACTGGAACTAAGGGGCCAAGCCCAGCTCCTGAAAAACAAGCCCACACCATAATCCCCCCTCCACCAAACTTGGCACAATGCAGTCAGACAAGTGCCGTTCTGCTGGAAACTGCCAAACCCAGACCCGTCCATCAGATTGCCAGATGGAGAAGTACGATTGGTCACTCAGAGAACACGTCTCCACTGCTCTAGAGTCCAGTGGTGGCGTGCTTTACACCACTGCATCTGACACTTTGCATTGCACTTGGTGATGTATGGCTTGGTTGCAGCTGCTCGGCCATGGAAACCCATTCCATGAAGCTCTCTACACACTGTTCTTGAGCTCATCTGAAGGCCACATGAAGTTTGGAGGTCTGTAGTGATTGACTCTGCAGAAAGTTGGCGACCTCTGCGCACTATGCGCCTCATCATCTGCTGACCCCGCTCCGTCATTTTACATGGCCTACCACTTGGTGGCTGAGTTGCTGTCGGTCCCAATCGCTTCCACTTTGTTATAATACCACTGACAGTTGACTGTGGAATATTTAGGAGTGAGGAAATTTCACCACTGGACTTGTTGCACAGGTGGCATCCTATCACAGTACCACGCTGGAATTCACTGAGCTCCTGAGAGCGAGCCATTCTTTCACAAATGTTTGTAGAAACAGTCTGCATGCCTAGGTGCTTGATTTTATACACCTGTGGCCATGGAAGTGATTGGAACACCTGATTTCAGTTATTTGGATGTGTGAGTGAATACCTTTGGCAATATAGTGTATTTTTGGATTACCTGCAGTGCAAACTCTCTGAAGGTCTGAAACAAGCAGAAAATATCGAAAGCTTAATTTTATCTATGAATTGTTCCCTTTGCATTTAAAGAGCTTTTGCTATATAGAGGAGGGATAAGTCAGTGAATGTTCATTTTTCTTAAATAACAGAAATGTGACAAAACATTATCTAAAGCTAACATTAAAACATCAACACTGGATGCAGAGAGCATCCATCATGGAAAGAGAAGTATGTGCAGTTGACTGGTAAATCAGAAAATAGTGCCACTGACCATCACGACAAGGACATAATGTCCATTTTTCCCTGTGTTTGCTCGGATTTGGGAGTATTCCTCTCTGATCAGTGACCCTGACTGTCAGAGCCAAGTGTCGTCGCTGAAATGTCAGTGCTTTTCTGTCCGAAGGAGCGGCTGACCACAACTGAAAGGTCACAGCAGCATTCAGCTACTCTGACAGTCGATCGATGAAGGAAGCCTTTTTAGCATCAGACACCAAACTTCATCCACAAACAACAGCAGAACAAGGACAAGAACTAGTGCCATCAATAATGTCGTCCTATAAGAGAGCAACACAAACATGAGTATTCCCTCTGAGGACTGACGTGAGTCCATACTGTTATTTCTACTGCCTTTAAAAGGCACCTTTCTCTCCTCTGGCTCAGAAAATGGACTCTAAAGGGACATGACGGACTTCATTTCCCAGGAGACCCTGCTCAGGCTGTATACAGAACTCCCAGGATACCTTTCACCCTCCACAAAGTCATCGTTGACGACTTTGGGTCACCTTAACACCTCCTGGAGTTTATTTCTCTTAGAGTTTGACAGCAGCCCGAGGGAGTCTGCAGATTAATCAACTTCTTCAAGACTCCTATCAACGGCCTGTCACCAAGGCAACCTTTAAAGAGAAGAGCGTTCATTATGGACCCAGCAATTAACCGCCACATTAGGGTTCAGAGTGGCGGGGGAGCTTGATGCCGTGTGAGCATGAGGTGAGACCTGGAGTGGTTAATGGAACGAGGCTCTGACTGTGAAGATCTGAGAAAACGCCTGGAGATAAAGACGTCTGCAGGCTGACTACTGAGAGGTTTAATGGAGGGTAAGAAATGTAGAATGATGCTAAATAAAAAAAACAGACAACAATTGCTTTAAGGCAGTAGGTGGAGTTAATATCTCTGGGTTTGTGGAAGGGATGTGAAGGTGTTTGTATTCATTTACATGGTGTCGTAAACATCTGTGATCATAAATGGGTCATTCTGAAGAGCTCAGTGACTTCAGGCGTGGTATTATGATGGATGCCACCTCTGCAATAAGAGTGTTTGTGAAATCTTATCCCTGCTGGATATTCCACAATCAACTGTAAGTGATATTATTAGGGAATTGGAAGTGTTTAGGAACAACAGCAACTCAGTGTTGACTCCAGGGTCAAGGACTGCTAAGGCCTATGGTGCATCAAAGTCTCCAACACGCTGCTGAGTCTCTACCTAAAGAGTTCTGAACTTCTACTGCCATTAATGTCAGCACTAAAACTTTGCAGTGGGAGCTTCATGAATGGGTTTCTGCATGCAAGCCTCACATCACCAAGTCCAATGCTAGGCGATGGATGTGTGAAGAACACTAATACTAACTGGTCTGTGGTCTGGGCCTGGTTGATGATGGGCAAACGTTACCTGCCTGACTGCATTGTGCCAACTGTATTTTTGGAGGAGGGGGGTAATGGGGCTGTTTTTTCAGGGTTTTAGCTAGACCCCTTATCTCCAGTGAAAGCCAATATTTATGCTTCAGCATACCAAGACATGTTGAACAATGCTATGCTTCCAACTTTGTGGCAACAGTTTGGAGAAGGCCCTTATCTATCTCAACATGACTGTGCTCCAGTGCACAAAGCAAGGACCATAAAGACATGGTTTGATGAGTTTGGTGAGGAAGAACTTTACTGGCCAGCATAGAGCCCTGACCTCAACACCTCTGAACACCCCTGGGATTAACTAGAATGAAGATTGTGAGCCAGTATCATTTGCAAGACTGTGTGTCTGATGTGCTCGGGAGAGCAGCGACGGGGAGCTGTGCAGCTGTGCTTCTACAGGTACCTGGTGCTTTTTCTTTGGTCTGATTCAGCTCACCCGGTGGGCTGGGCCAGATCTCAGGAGTGACCATGCCTACTCTGGAGGGTCCTGGAAAATAGCAATCAGGAGGCCAGAGCAGTACAGGACCAAACCGGCATGTTCTCCCATACTTCCTATGCCATCATGAACGGCCGTATACACAGTAGCCCCATCCTCTTGACTTTCTCTTGGGATTATAAAAGTAACTCTCCATCTACTTGACCTGACCTGCTAACTGGAGCTTTGCAAACACTTATTGGAAGAAAAATTTTTATTTTTGCTTAGTTTTCACAATAAATGCACATATTAATAATATTGTTGACATCCCTTTATTTTGAAAGAGCTATACCAAGCAATTGGGAGTTTTGAGGAATAGCAATATAACAAAACTTGGACATCTGAAAATACAAATGCTGTAGAAACAACTTTAAACTGCACAGATGAACCTCCTCTGATACACTGCAGATAGCACCAGCTATTACTGGTAATCCTAAACAAATCTCTATGGATTAAACTTTAAATGCCATTGCTGTACTTTCTGAACAATTTAGAGAAACTGATAAGTTACTATCTGGGGCTTTTTGTTGACTTTTTCTTGTAGAACCAAACTCCAACCAAACTTCGACCACATAACCAAAACTGAGACCCAAACTAAACCATGACCTCGTTGAGCCATTCCACCTCTATTCATTGGGACCTTTGCTGTTTTCACATCTACACAGGTGATGTAAACCAAGAATTAACCCATGGGAAATCAAAACTCTGTAAAGCTCTGGATTTGAATGTTGAATATAATCATAGGGCCTTGGAATTTCACTGTCAGAATCATCTTGGAGTTCATCCAGGTTTTTGAAAAGCTTTGTGAAAGAGTTCAAAGGAAATGACTGAAACATGAGCAGCAGGAACAGTGAAGCTGCAAGCGGTCCGTCTGACAACATGGTGTCACTTTACATGAAAACAACAAGAACACAGAGACAATGACGTGAAACCAAAATCAGCCTTGACTGGGAAGTTGCTGCAGATTTGGTCCAGCTGGTTTAGTTCCAAACTAAACCAGCTGGACCAAATCTGCAGCAACTTCCCAGTCAAGGCTGATTTTGGTTTCACGTCATTGTCTCTGTGTTCTTGTTGTTTTCATGTAAAGTGACACCATGTTGTCAGACGGACCGCTTGCAGCTTCACTTCACTGAGGTCGGTACTTCAACCACAAAGAGATTTGCATTTTAATAATTCCTGCATGCTTTGATCTGATTCAACCACCAGACTTCCTGGGCCTCATTTCAGAGCCAATAGAAAAGTCAAAAACTAAACCTTTCTTAAAAGAATATTTCAGTGTTTCTGAAGTGGGATTGTAAGAGTTGCTTGTTATTTGTACATAGACGTCTGGCCTGGTTATTTACAACCTTCACACTGTGGAAGGTGAAGGTGAATGGATGAATGCACAGTGCACGCTCATGTAAACACAAGCATGCTGGGCTCTTTCAGAGTCACAGCATGTGTCCGTGTAGATGCTGAAGATGAATTAAAAACAGCTGGGAGGCCGAGGATCCTCTTGTGTACTTCCTTCAGTAGATGGATCTGCCTGGTCTGACAGAGGTAATATGACTGGAGTTTGTTAGTCTGCACCTGGGTCCTCTGTGGTCACTAAGGGTAAAGAAACGAGGCTTAATGGTAGTCCAGTTAAACTCTGACTGTGAGAATGTGACTGAACTGATTATATGAGACAGCGGGCTGCCCATTAAATCAAATGGTACTGAGAAAAATTTTACCTAAACGCTTTATGTAGGCAACAACAGACCAACGGTTTATTGCACAATTAAGAAATAAAAAAGTATTTCATTAAATCTAATCAAAACGTAAAAAGGCATGCATATTAGGACTGAATCTCAAAGTTTTCTCTTTACCCCTCCAAACACATTGTGTTGAAAAATACCAGAATACCTGAAATTTTGTCAGCCTTGCTTGGAAAAATGAATATAAGGTCAGATACATATAAAGGGTTTCGATGGTTACTTTGACTCAGATTCATTTTTTTAAAACTCCATCCATACAAAAATCAAACAAATGTGACCATTTTTAACCAATCAAAGAGCATTTTGAGCATCTGTGGCATCATAAATAATACCTGCCTTGCTCCCTAGATGACTGCGATCAGCCGTGGTTGATTGTTTGTGTAGATTATAAGGAGTGGCAGAAAATGAATGGCAGCAGCTCCGAATTGCATTAAAACCCATTCATGCTAAGAGCATTCAGTTCTATAATAGAGGTGATGCATCAATTCGAGCTGTAGATCTGCAGAGGAGGCTGCATAATCACGACGCAGAAAGGGCCGCAGATCGAGAGATTCTGGTGGTCACAGGACTGATAAATTACAGCCCAACACGTCTAACTCAGCTGGCTGAGAGAAGGTCATTACAGGAGATCAAATCTATCATCCTGCAGCCACGAACACAAAGGCAGGGGGGGAATTATTAACATGTAAGTGCTAACACAACCTCCTGCTGTCACATGAACCAACGTATCATTGGAAATATGTACCATACAGGAGATTCAACGGACATTCTGTTTGTCTTCATGTTAAATCTATACCCACTATTTCACTCCTCAGTGGATCTAAACATCTTGTTAACACATGTTTTTATCAGAGATGCATGCTGGGTAGAGATTTTTCATCAGCAAGCAGACTGCTGCTCCGTCCCCACCAGCACCTGAGTGGAGTACTAACATAATCTTTATTCTCTATCGATCCCCACAGAGGAGAGCAGACGGCCATCGAACATACCGAACACTGGCAACAACACTGAGAGAACAAAACACAAACAGGAGCTCACGGCTAACTCCTAGAGAAGTTTGGTCTGTGAAATTTATGTCAAAGATTCCTGGGAAGTTCATTATTTGTAAACTGAAATCCCTGGGATCTGTCCTCCAATTTCCATAAACAGCAACCGCACCGCGGTCAAATGGTACTGCGGAGCACATCGCTGCCTCTCTAGTCCATCAGAACAGTTCCACAGACGGCCTCCAGTCCGGCCCCTGGAGCGACATTCCGATTGGTTTCAATCGTGATACGCTGCAGGTCTGTTTTTAGTGCCGGCTGCTGTCAAACCGTGTTAATACCCGTTGATCAGAAAGCTCCAACATGGAAGTTACAACCGTGGAATATCTAGTTCTTTCAAAATACAACACAAAGCACAGACTCTTGATCACAAATCATCACTATATCAACATTACGTCTCATCCTGCAGAGAGAGCAAAGGGTCACTGAGAGGTCAGTGGGTCAGAGAGCTACAACAGCGCTATTGAGGAGGAGAAGTTCACTTTTGAGAACACTTAGCCAGAGAATTTTACCTAAAAACCACAGATCCTTTAAGCAATCAATAACCTTTGAACTTCCTAATGTACTCACCCAGTGGAGGAAGCAACAATATCATGGACTTATATCAGAAAGGATGGTAAATTAACCACAAAAGGTAAAATCGTCCGCTGTTTAAATACTATTCCTATGTGAACTTGCAGTTTTCCCTTTACCTCTGCAGCGCTCTAGACACATTTCCAGTGGGCGAGGTCAAGCAAACTTGCTGCGCTTCAGTGCGCGGCACTGTCGTCTTATGTGGAAATTGTGGGTTAAAGTGAGATAAATGCCGTCTAAAGAAGTGGCGCCCTCATTCTGCAACAGAATAACAGTGTCAGTCTTAAATGTTGTGCTTTTCTTCATGATTTCACAGACTACGTCATTAGACCAGGGGTTACCAGACTTTTTACACTCAGGATCCAAAATAAGAATTTTATCTCCCTGGGACCCAAACTTAGAAAGGATACATATATTCTACATGTATAAATGTCCATATATTCAAGCAAAATTAAATATTTCAAGACTTTTACTGTTTTAATCTTGGTGATTACAGCTTATAGCTCATGGAAATCAAAACTGTGCTATTTGAAAATGTTAGAATATTGTAGAAAAGTCCAATTTGCAAAGGTTTGCTAAGCCTCTATTCCTTCTCTCTCTTCACTGCACATAACCACAATCATGGGGAAGACTGCTGACTTGACAAATGTCTAGAAGACTATCACTTACACCCTCCACAATAAGGGTAAGCCACAGAAGGTCATTGCTAAAAGGGCAGAACTTGTAATGTTTTAGATGTTATGTGTTGTACTCAGGGGTAAAAAAGTAACTAATTATATCTACTCAGGTGCGTTTTAAATCAGTACTTTTACTTCTACTTAAGTAAGTTTTAACCAGAATTACTGTACTTTCACTTGAGTACTATACCCGTGTACTTTTTCCAATGTTGTTGACTAAAATAAGCTCCGCCCACTGCTATTTTAAATCTGAGGACGTGTGTGTGGAGTTCCCCATCATGCCCTTGACTAAAGTGTTTAGTCATGTTTGGATGTTTCCTGTTGTACAGTGATCCCTGCTGGGGTTCTTATGCTCATGGTTCTGGTGGATTTTTGTTGCTTTTTTATGTGAGACACATTTGCACCATGAGTGAAGTTATCCACTGAGTCAAGAGTTCCTGCCTGTGACTTTATGTGATTGGACACCTAGTCTGTATTCTACATCAGGATGTATTTCCTTGCTATTAGGTTGACTCTGTTGTTACTGCAGCTCTGTCATACTGTAAAATATTTTACAAGTGTAGTTAACTGTATGTAATTTGGACCAGTAGAGACACCCTTAAAGTGTTAAATTTGACTCTATATGAGTTTAATCAACACTGTTAATGTTGCTGTGTAGCTAACTTTATTACAGAGGTGTGACTTACCTGAACAACCTGATTGTAGCTCTAGTTTTTTGTTGTTATTACCCAGAAAGAAAGATCATATGTTTAAGTATAACTCCTCCGTAGCTACTCAATACTCAGAACTTTAAGTTTAAGTCAAATACTTTTTACTTTCACTTGAGTATATTTATAGACCAGTACTTTAACTTTTACTTACGTAAGTTTTAATTAGAGTAACTGTACTAAATCATGTACGTTTTCCACTGGTTTTCGAGACCTTGGGACCTGAACTGCATGACCACAAGATCGTGGCAACCCTTCATCCCACCCAGACGGTACTCTGGACCATGCTAACTCACCACATCCACCTCTTACTCCACCCTAAAGGTGTGGACTTTGCTACTTTTTTGACAGATTTTTTTCCCATAACTCTGGTGATATACAAGGTCATCCAGAGCACAACCGGGGTTTAGTCAATCCTCCTCATCCGATGGTGACCTCAGGCACGTTACTCAGCATATCTATGCCTTACTTCAGCCTCAATTTATGGCCTAGACCTGCCTTAAAGTTCTGCACAGTACTGCATTTTATGATTTTTAAAGAATATGCTGAGTATGTTCCTCGTAAAGGTCAACTGTCATGGTTTTCGGGGGCAGTTATTAACAGTAGCTAATATTTGACCCACTATGCATTTACTCAGACAAACAAAATCTTAATGGGACACAATCAATATTCATGATTAGAAATAATAAAGCATTTGCTACTAGCTCTGTCAACACAGGAAACAACAAAGAGAGGCAGGAGTGATAAGAGCAGGAAGTAATGTCACTCACTCACTGCATCAATGGCACCCAGGCACTGGTGTTGATAGGCGAGAACCCAGGTGAAATCTAGCCAATCAGATAGTGTTGTGGACAGGACATTAGGTGAGACCTTGGAAAGTGAAAACGGAGCCAGAGGGAAAGTCGCACCGTGCAGTGGAGCCAACAGCATACTTTTTGAGAAATGTATTGACTTTTGGTAAAATAAGATGCAGATACAGATAGTCTGCCTAGGCGACATATTTTCCTCAATAATCAGCTCGACTAATAATCAGTCAACCCCTAGTTTCTCTGGAACATTTAGCATCCAATACTGAGCCTTTGGTTTACATGCATGCAGCTCTTCTTACCAAATGCAACAGAACATGTATTTGTTTACTTACTTTTGAGCTTAAGACTCAAAAATTAATTTTTAGAATATTCTATATTTCTATGGAAGAATATCCTTTCTTTTGTTAAAAATTCTTGATAGCAGGAAGGGAAATAGTGTCAGCAGAGAAAGTGTGGCACACCAGGTAGCCCGTTTGAGCTTATATGAGCAGAAACAAGACCTCAGTTTTAGAAATTTTAAAATGTCTTATATAACTCTTACCAAATGTGAATTACTGACAGTAATTTAAAACTGTGCCCGAATAAAACATTGGGACTTTGTGGGGTTTTTTTTCTGTCTGACATACCAGAATTGAGCAGGCCTGTCCTGTTTGAGGCTCGGCTGTAGTTGAACGCTCCGTCAGCCTCGGTCCGGGGTACCTGTCTGTACCTCCTCAGGATCCCCCGTCTCAGTGAAACGCAGAAAGATGGCATGACTGAACTCCACTTTATCCAAACTGTGTCTTTTTATGTCTCACAAAGCTTAAGACATGGAGTCAAAAGGGTACACAAGTTCTTCTAGAAGACTCCTGCTCCGGTGAGCCAGGCTGACTTTAAAAAGTTAAAGCACTTTTTGTTTCTCCACTTCACCTGCTCAGGTAAGACAACATCCCGTCCTCACCTCTCTCTGGATTCTTCCACCAGGTTCTTTAGAAACATAAGGACCGACAGACAGCAGGTTCAGCCAATGAGACGTCGGCTGGAGGTGTGTGTTTGTCATCACCTGGGATTACCGCTCATTCTGACTGAGAAGAAGAGACGCCGCTGGCTCGTAGCAGCAGCTCGAGTTACCGGCCTCTGTGTTCAGAGGAAAACGAGATCCAACAGTCAGATAGAGACAAAAACATTGAAAGAGAAAGGCCTCAAAGTTACTGAATTTCATCTGATCAAAACTTCAAAAATATCAGCTCAAATACCAAACTTGTTTTACTCTACCTCAACAGGACACACAAAAGAACATTCAGAGCACAATTTCACCATAAACTGTAATCTTTATTATTATAGACTGAGTATGTTTAATGAAGTTGTAACATGTCATCAAAAAAGCCTTGGCTGGCAGCTGCAAAAGCATGTTTGTTTAATCATATTTGTTTTATTTCTACTGAAAGAGTTTAAAAAACAATGGTTCATGAAGGAGAACTGGAAGGAAATCTTTCTTATTCCTGTAAATAATTCATCTTTACAGAGGAATAACACAAAGCCAGTCTGTGCTATGAGCTGATTATGATATTCTCCATCTAAAAGACTACATCCATCTCTCTATTCATACACAAGTGCCAAAACAAACACCTACACACACTCCAACACACCGCAGTGGTATATCTCACCTCCGGCAGTGCTGTGTACTTTAATCTACACCTAAACCGTCTGTGAGGCGCGTAATCTACAAGATTAAAGCGTGCCCTCAGCCCTGATGATTAATTCTCTGGCCTTTGACAAGCAGATGAAAGCCACAACAGCGCTCTCACTCCACGCTGTCAATCTGTCGCCTGACAACAGCGTTCCCACTGCGCGCTCGTTCAGCTCAAGTGTTTGCGGCTTTGAGACGAGTGCGCAGGTTGTTAACACGCCCCTGACGGGTGACACCACTCGCTGACGGGACGTCATCCTCAGAGATGATACATTGAAGATAGAGTCACAGGATGGAGGTGTGATTTAAATGAGCTGGGAGGCCTGAAAGAGAGTGACGAAAAAGCCGAGTGGAAGGAGGAGTCTGGTTTAGGGTTACAAAGGAGACCAGGGGGGAATAGTTCTGTATTATTCTTATAAACATTATATCACAAAAAGTTCATTAACAGACAACTTCACAACACCCACGGAGCTAAAGATGTATGGCAGGAGTGGATATCTGCATAAAGAACAGCTATTATATAGCTTAAGGTTTTGATCTGTGCAAACCAGTCAATGGGAAAGAAAAAAAACACTTAGTCTCCAGTCCTGAAAGTAGTGACAAACTGTATCATATTAAAATAAATAACATCTAATTGTACTGTATCATACCTCTAGGGATAATTGCTCAAGGTGTCGTAACATTAGGTTTTACCTTTAGGTGTTGCAACGTGAGTTATCATACCTCTAGGCATCATACCGCAAGGTATCGTACCTTTTGATATCATACCTTAAGGTAACGTACCTATGGGTATCACACCTCTAGGTATCATATCTCTAGGTATGGGACCTATGGGTATCAAAACTCTAGGTATTGTACCTATAGGTACGGTACCTATGGGTATCGAACCTTTAGGTATTAAGCCTTCAGGTATTGTACCTATGGGTATCAAACAGCTAGGTATCATACCTATGGGTATCAAACCTCTAGGTTTCATACACTTAGGTAAGGTACCTATGGGTATCAAACAGCTAGGTATTATACCTTGAGGTATAGCTTTTGTAGGTATGTAACTATGGGTATTGTACCTTTAGGTATCAAACCTTCAGGTATTGAACCTGATGATATCAAACATCTAGGTATCATACCTTGAGGTATAGCACCTTTAGGTATCGTACCTTAAGGTATCTCACCTCTAGGTATTGTACCTGTGGATGTGGAACCTCTTGGTATCATACACTTAGGTATGGTACATATGTGTATAGCTCCTTTAGGCATCATACCTATAGGTAGCAAACATCTAGGTATTGTTCCTATGGGTATGGAACCTCTAGGTATTATACCTTGAAGAATCTTGTCTTTAGGTATCATACCTTTAGGTTTCATACTTCTAGGTACCATCACTTTAGGTATCATACCTATGGGTGTGGTACCTCTACCTCTACCTCTTTTCAGGAAAATGTTCGCACCCAAGCAATCATACTTTTGTTCAAGTGTCTTAATGTGATTTTTAAATCCTGGCTTTTCAATAACCCTGGTGACATGTCTTTGGTGCCATTATCTCTGTATCATTGTGCGGCATATTTCCAAGATTACCACATTTAGTTCAACATCTTCTCTTCGAAATCTAATCACTGCCAGATGAAAGATCCAGTGCTATTTTCGTTGTCCATCCCTAAACGCCGATGATTCACCTTTGCGGACTGTTTACTTTCTCTGCTATGCCATGCTTCTCTTGCCTGTGCTGATACAAAAATGTGCATATACAGAGAGCTTTCAGGATGGGCAGGGGAGTAAGTGCTCTGCTGTATGAGAGACGAATTCAGGGACAATGGGATAAGCAAAACTCCAGCGAGAAATGCACAATGACAGCGCAAAACTTCAACATGATTTACACTTGATGTTCGTGATATAGTCATTTTACACATTGCGTGTTGCAAAAGCCGCAATCAAGTTCAAAATATCACCCAGCTCTATTTTAGTATCATATTGATTTCAATACTTACACAAAGCCTTTAGCACTGAATCTAAAGGTTCCAGAATAAACCTAGACAGATATCATACTGCTCAAAGATTAACTTACATACTGGCAAGGTACCGTGGCCTATCTTCAAGGCTAACTCTGTACCAATACTATATACAGTATATACTACACTATAGCTATAACGTTTCCAACCCAAACAGGACTCAAACTTTAAGACCAACATCAGACATACTTAAATAATTGCACTTTCCACATCTATCTCAACAACGTCTGCTGCTGTTGTCAGGGACACAAAAGAGCAGCAAATATGAAGAGTCATGAGTCTGCAGTTTTAGCAGAAAGTCAAACTTTGGCACCTAAAACTATCAGAGTTACTGCTGACACCCTCAGAGCCCTCTCATAAGGACTCAAGCTGAGTTTGTCTGTCACATTTATACATAGAACACAGAGAAAGATGGTCTATTCATGCTGTTTCCTAATGGCCTGAGTGTTCATTTGCTTTGAACGTCATGGCTCTGAATGGCTGGTGGGCTCATTGACTTGCATTATCACGTCTTGCTTTTGAACCTTGAAGGGTGCGTGCACAAAAACAGATGATGACCCATAAATTTACAGCCTCCCTGTCGTTCTGCTTCGGTCCTGGCCAGACGGATATCTAAATTTACACCATTTAAAAATCAGTTTTTGTCCTCTCTCTGTGGCCTGGAGCTTGGGTCTGTCAGCAGGATCATCTGACCTGATATGAGTGAGGAAACAAAGAGAAAGAAACACTAAAGGTATCTTTTTCAACTTACAAAATTTTCACGGCACAGTTGTGAGTGCATCCTCTTTAACAGTTTTCTGAAGTTGACCTTACTTTAGTACTTGCAATCAGTCGATGTAGGGCTTGAGGATTTATCCATTTCCTGTCTTAATTTGGGAAAAGATTAAAACATATCTGTTTCATATTGAGCCTCACACAGAAGTTATTCACGGGCATTTCCTATTATTCTCTCTGTGGAGTTGTTCAGATGGATTAGAGGCCGTCAGATGATATCTTCTTGAGTGTGTTCACCTTCCCTGTGGCACTGCCTTACAAATATTTAAGCAGCAAGCAGAAAACACTCTGCGCCTTGTGATAAATGTGTTATGTTCAAAGTGAATTATGATCCAACTGTAGATTGTGGAATCGTCTCGTTGGAGGCGGTGAAAGCTCAGTATTTCTCATTTAAATATTCATGGAGGGTAGACAAAGAGAGGAAATGGAAACGGAGTCACATGAAATCCAAGGGTTCAAGTTTCTGAGACGGAGGACAAAAAGAGGAGGGGGAGGAAACCTGAGACCTGTGGAAAAGCTCAGGTGGTAAGGTATGAAGGGATAATTAAAAACCAAAACTCGTTACAGACACCAGGTAAAGAAATGATTGCTATCTTATAACCACTGCATACTGAAGAAAACGATCAGGACTGCAAAAAGAAAAACGATCAGATAACATCCAAGACAGTAGAGTACTACTACAATTATCCAATTTAGTGTGTTTAAACCAAAAACATTCATCATATAATGGAATTTTTGAGTCATTTTTTAGGGCCGGACTGAAATCTCGAGTTTATCACAGTTTATTCATTCAATTTTTAAGACAAATTTGTTAGTGAATAACCAGAAAAAACAACCTTTTTCTCTGTATAATTCTTTTACTGTGTCAACTACTCAGGTTGTTCTGTTTTTCTTCTGCACAAACCTGTTGGCCAATGCATTAAATATTTTAAATTATTTTATTTTAAAGTACACTATATTGCCAAAATTATTCACTCACCCATCCAGATAATTGAAATCAGGTGTTCCAATCAATTCCATGGCCATAGGTGTATAAAATCAAGCACCTAGGCATAAAGACTGCCAACTCGAGCATTATAGATGCTCATGTTGGCAGGGTTCTTCCAAACGCCCATCCCTACTCCTAAATATTCCACAGTCAACTGTCAGTGGTGTTATAACAAAGTGGAAGTGATTGGGAATGACAGCAACTCAGCTATGAAGTGATAGGCCACGTAAAATGACAGAGTGGGGTCAGAGGTGCTGAGATGTACAGTGCGCAGAGGTCGCCAACTTTCTGCAGTCATCACTACAGACCTCCAAACTTCATGTGTCCTTCAGATGAGCTCAAGAACAGTGCAGAGAGAGCCTCAATCTGATGGGTTTCCATGGCTGAGCAGCTGCACCCATGCCATACATCACCAAGAGCAATGCAAAGCATCAGATGCAGTGGTGTAAAGCACGCTGCCACTGGACTCAAGAGCAGTGGAGACGCGTTCTCTGAGTGACCAATCACACTTCTCCGTCTGGCAATCTGATGGACGAGTCTGGGGTTGGTGGTTGCCAGGAGAATGGCACTTGTCTGACTGCATTGTGCCAAGTGTAAAGTTTGATGGAGGGGGGATTATGGTGTGGGGTTGTTTTTCAGGAGCTGGGCTTGGCCCCTTAGTTCCAGTGAAAGGAACTCTGAACGCTTCAGCATACCAAGAGATTTTGGACAATTCCATGCTCCCAACTTTGTGGGAACAGGCCTTCTCGTCCAACATCAGTGTGTGACCTCACAAATGCACTTCTGGAAGAATGGTCAAAAATTCCCATAAACACACTACTAAACCTTGTGGAAAGCCTTCCCAGAAGAGTTGAAGCTGTTGTGGCTGCAAAGGTGGACCGACGTCATATTAAACCCTATGGATTAAGAATAGGATGTCACTTAAGTTCACATGAGAGGCAAGGCAGGTGAGCAAATACTTTTGGCAATATAGTGTAGATTGGATATGTCTCCATCCATCTTGGCAAGAGCCTAATGAAAGTGTTAGGGAAAAGCAGAACCTTGGAGATAAATCTTGGAGGGTGACTAGACAAACAAATGGCACACGCTCCAGAGTGAACTTGACACAGTTGCCAATGTGGCAGTAAATTATCACTGGAGCCAGCTGGTGAAACACAATCATGCAGAAGTTGGTCAAGAGAAAAGGAAAAACCACTAAGAAAAGCTTCAGGTGGGACTCCTTGTTCTTCTTTTAAAAAAGAAAGGTTAGCTACAACCACGCCAATGGCAGTCACTTGCAGGACAGCCAAACTCCAAGCTGTAACTATTATAAACTCATGCTAAAGGGCAGAAACATCTTATCAGCGAAAAAGGGCTTTCAATGCAGTTCTTCCCACCTGTTCTAAATAAAGAAATGTGTTACCAGTGTCTGATAAAATCTATGGTAATCTATCCATCAAACTTGTTGCTGATTGGTCTGTTCTGGGCAGAATCATTTCAGATTGGAGCTTTGCAAGAGTTATTTGCCTGATTATCACTACCATCTTCTCAACAGAGAGTCAGGCCAAACAAAGCCATGCAGTACCAAAAAAAAATATACAGAGGTGCAAGATGACAACACGGCAAGGGCAGCAGCTTGTTTTCTCTTCACCCATTAGTAATCTGGCCACAGTGGAGACCATCAGGGCCTCTCTCAGTACCAGTGAGGTCTAGTTTATAACGTGGACTGTGGGAGTTCTTCCAGTGACATTTGGGCCTTTAGAAACCCATTAAAACAGTAGATGTCCTCTCTCCAGCTGGCGGTTTTATCAGTCTGCCTTCATGGGGAAACTAGCAGCGGGCAGCTCGAAGAACGGCTCCAAACGGTCGAGCCGGGAGATCCATCAAAAGCAGCGGGGGGAGGGGAATGATTGCAGGGGTCCAGTCCATCCATCTCTGAGCGAATTACAGCAACGGCGAGGGAGAAATCAGCCGCAGAGAGGAGGACGAAGAGCAGAGGTTGGCGGGGAGGAAGAGTAAGAGGGTGAGGAGAGAAATCAGAGGAGGAAAGGAAGAGGGTGGATGTACATATAGATAATAGAAGTAAGCAATTTAAAACATATATTTTTTATATATTTTATTGTAGTTCTGCAGTACTGCCAGGTGGTGGCCGTGGAGAATGTGGTAGCTCTTTGCAAATGGCCAAATAATAATAAAGAAGTTGAATATTTAAGAAACTAATTGAGCTTTTCTCAGTGGAAGAGGAAAATCACTGGGCCTCATTCACAAATGTCTAGAAAATACAAATATCTAGAGATTTTTCTTCATTTTTTTTCTTTAGAACGTTTCTAAGATAAATCTATGTGGAATTCATGACACGTTCTTAAACTGCTGAACTTTTCTCACAGGTGTTCTCTAGTTCATGAATGCCAGGTGCTGGTAAGCTTTTGCACAATTCTCCAAATTAGCATGGATGCACGATATCATTGGCATGATACCGAATCATTTCTGCCAGAATTTTCCACAGAAATCAGCTGTCAGTATCAGCCAATAACAGCTGTATGCACGAATAAGTTTGTGTCGTTTTAGGCAGGATCAACAGACCTATGTCATATTAAGTCTTTCTTTTTGTTAATCTTCATTCCTTAGTCTTTAAATATTTTATAGGTACTTAACTTTTAGGTCCAAAATGCATATATAATAAAGTTGTAATGGTATTGTTAATAGACGAAAGGTCTTCAGGGAAGAAGGTGTAGTTTTTTAGAGGAGCAGAGCTTAGGGAAGTGGGAACTACAGTTTCCATCGGCCCTTGGGCACCCATCATCCTTGGTGCTCTACTCCCCGGCTTTATTTAAAGCCAAGTTTAGACTAAAGACTCATGACTCAGTGAGACAGTTTTAGAACGTCGCTGGCGAGAGTTGCAGCAGTTTGCATCGAGCCATTGCAGCTCAAATCAAGCCGTCTGATGTAGTCGTCAGCGATCTAGCCTATCACTGTAGGGCAGTGTGCAAACACAGAGGGCACAAAGGAGTGAAATGAGAAGATGATAAAGTGTAAAAACAATCACAATACTCTGAAATACTTTTAAATTTCTAAAGTGGATGTAGTGCTGCTCCAAATGGCACCATGAGAAGATTATATTTCGAGCACCAATAATGGATATTGTAACCTTGCAAAGCAGATGGATTCACCATCCATGTTTCTCACAGGCAAATCCATCTTGCAAAGCTCCTGTCTGAACAGTTTGGGCCGGTTAGAAGGTGACAGGACCAATCAGTGACAAGGGGCAGTACATTCAGGTGCAGCATAGTCGAGACATAAGCAAGCAGCAAGAGGTCGGTGCAATTATGGTGAAAGACATTGGCGTGGATGTTGCGTCAGTTTTATCAGAACTGCTGTTGCTCTGATTGGCCCGTGAAGATGTGACACACAGAACGTTCATCCAATCACCCTTCTGAGATTGTTTTTTAAAGGCTCTGCCCTTTCCCAAATGCTGTCAATGGGAGGTTTTGTCAGGTTATGGATATTGAATATATGCTACAAACACATTGATTGGTTGAAAGCACTGGTCCAGATGGTGCGATCATCAGAGATGGCATGCAAAAAAAAGGATGCATTTCAGGTTTAATTAAAAATAAAGTCAAATTGAGGGGAGAGGGCTGTTTTAATTAGCATGCTTTCATTCTAATATTCAATTATTTTAAACCCTGGTGCTTTAATATGATGGAACATCATTTAAATATGCTTACATGCACATGTGCATGGATGGAGTATTACTGTTTAAATAAATGTGAAACTAAGAATTTTAAATTTTGCAGTTAAGATTAAACACTGACCATATTTCAGCTCATTTCTTGTATTTTTAAATATCATGTAATTGCATGAGCACTCAAGTTTGCTAAGAGTGCTCGGGGTGTTCTTATATCTTGTTCTCAGCTAAGAACAAACCAAAGAGAAGAAGACTTCAGTGAATGTCAGATTCAGAACTAATTAGTTTATAATAGTTTTTTATTGTTTCTTAAATTACACTTAGCAATGCTTCATCTGTTAGCCCTTAGAGCGATTAGCAATTTCTATTCTAAGCTAGCATCAAGCTAACAAACTCTGTGGTACACCACAGTCTGTTAGAAAATTTAACTGTCTTTGAACAATTACCAGTGACTTTTTGAGAAAAATGTCTTTGAAATGCACATCCTAGGAGGATGAAATTCACAGTGGAGAAACAGAGGAAATATAAATGAAAAGAAAGAAAAAGAAAGGACGTCATGAAGGATGTGAGGGAGGATGTGGGCAGATGAAACGTAGGAGGGAAAAGAAAACACAATGGCTCATAGAGAGAGGGAAGAGATGAAACTAGGAGGAAAGTAAGGATGGATAGATTGATGGATAGAGGGGAGGAGGTAGATGAAAAATGAGCCCAATATTCAGTCCCTCCTCCAGTCGCCCTCCACCTCCAGACGATGAATCTCTGAAGAGGCTGAAGACGAGGACATCGATCAACGACGTGACAAACCCCGACTCCACAGACAACACCTCATCCCAGAACTATAAAAACAACAGCGTCTTATTTATCGATATTTTCAAAAGGACCATGACCCTGAGCCATCACCTAAAACATCAAGACTGGACAACAAACACCATCTCCATCCCTAAACCAGCCTGCGCTTCAGGGGTGGAACTGTAGAGATGTGGGCAGATGAAACTGAGGCTGGTGGGCGTCCAGGAGGGGGAAGAGACAATTACCTGTCTAAGCCTTTTATTGACGGAGGGGCTTGGAAGGAGGGGATTTAGCAGGAGATTCCTCTCCAGAAATCCACGGAGAGCTCCAGATCCTCAGAGCAGTTAGAGAATTTCATAGAAAAGCATTTTGGTTCATCCTTTTACTCTTGGTTAAATGAGGATAGAGAATGTCCAGAGGTGACAAATCCAACAGTATTGACCTGTTTTCTTCCAACACTTAGGGTCTGTTTGACTTATACATGGCTGCGGTCTCTCCCTGACCAACCCAGATAGGCTGCAAAAGCTGGAAAACAATCTTTTGGAAAAAATGCATCCAATTAAGTTGCATCATATAAAAAGGGTCTACCAAAATACAGAATGATCTCCATGGAAACAGACCTTAATATTGAAGAGGAAGAAGATTTGTAAACTAGAATCGGCTTTCAGCTAAATAAAGCAGATAACATCATTAAAAACTGATCGGACACCACAGATAATCATTGGTAACCGATATCTGTTCATTCCACATCCTTTAGCTGTTGGATAATGTTTGTGAACAAGGCCAATACAATGTTAAACAATGCATCTGTGCCTACGCAAATACACACTCTTTATAGACCGAAGTATTCTGCCGCTCAGCATTTCACCACCAGGGACAACACTGTGGAGCTGGTCCCACAATGCAAAGCTATGACAGCCTCCGCTCTTCTTGAAAGGCTTCCCACAAGATTTTGGAGTGTTTCTGTGGGAATTTGTGCCCGTTCATTCTGTTGAGCATTTAGAGTCATTGGGACCGAGGGCCTGACTTGCAATCTCCGTTCTTAAATTCCCCTTGCCAACTTACCTACCCGTCCCAGTTCATCTCGAAGGTGCTGGATGGGGTTGAGGACAGGGCTCTAAGCAGCCAGTCAAGTTATTCCAGACTGAACTCATCAAACCATGTCTTTATAGTCATTGCTCTGTGCTCTGGGGTAAAGTCATGCTGGGTTGAAAAGAGCTTTCCCCAAACTGTAGCCACATAGTTGGAAGCACAGCATTCTCCAAATGTCTTGGTATGCTGACGCATTAAGACTGGCCTTCACTGAGATAACAGCCCCATACCATTATCCCCCCTCCACCAAACTTTACTATTGGCACAATGCAGTCAGGCAGGTAACGTTCTCCCGGCATCCGACGAACCCAAACTCACCCATCCGTAACTCCACAGAACACATTTCCACAGCTCCACAGTCCAGTGTCTGTGTGCTTTACACCACTCCCTCCGACTCTTGGCATTGGACTTGGTGACGTGAAGCTTGATTGCAGCTGCTCGGCCATGGAAACCCATTCATGAAGCTCCCACTGCACAGTCTCAGTGCTTACATTAATATCAGTGGAAGTTCAGCACATTTCAGTTGTGGAATCAGCAGAGTGTTTGCAACTTTAAAGTACATGATTGAACGTGGTCTTCTAGTGCAGTGGTTCTCAACCTAGGGGTCAGGACTCCCTCTGGGGGCACGAGACACTGAGAAGGGGTCTCCAGATGCCATAAAAAAACTTAAATTACACTGATGCCACTTTACACCAATTTTGTCAAATTTTTAACATCATTTTTTCCCACCAGTTTTAACAATTTTTTTTCATTTAATAATACCTATTTTTGTCAGTTTTAAACTCTTCCCCCAAAATTTTTTTCTGCCCGTTTTTGCCACTTCTACACCAATTCTTGCCACGTAAGCTTAATGTTGCCTCTGTTGACCCAATTTTTGCCACTATTATCCCCTTTTTACAGCCAATTTTCCAATTTTAACTACATATCACCATTTAATAAGCCCAATTATGGTAGTTTTGGCAATTTCTGCCAATTTTTTTTTTCTCAGTTAACCCTTTTTGCCAGTTTATATTAATGTTTCATCCCATTTCACCAAATTTCCACTTCAACCCATTTCTGTTACTTTCAAAATTCAACTTCAACACCTTTTCCACCATTTTTTGCCCTCATTAACCCACTGTAGCAATTTAAACCATTTCAATTCTTTTTTTGTAAAAAAAAAAAAAAAAATTGCAAAAAAGAATTTACTACACAAATGATCAAAAAAGATATTTGTTTCTTTGATAAGTGTGGTTATTATAAATATGAAATATGGATATCACAGCTTAACTTTACAATGGACCATGATTTTGCTGACCTCCATGAGCCCCAGGTTTGGCTGGGCTCCAGAAAGCTTTCCCCTTTACCCCCCTTTATGGGTGGCCTTGTCTGCATATGACTATTCTTAAATGTGCATTGCTGTGTTCAACCACCTTCAGGTACGATGGAGGTCCCTGGTCTTTGGCACCTTTATTTTGGGGTCACGGGCCGAAAAGGTTGAGAACCCCTGTTCTAAACCATGACTGAGTTGCTGTTGTTCCTAAACGCTTCCACTTTCTGATGATATCCCTCACAGTTGACTGTGGGATATCCAGCAGGGATAATATTTCACAAACTGTCTTATTGCAGAGGTGGCATCCATCACAGTACCATGCATGAAGTCACTGAGCTCTCCAAAACAACCCATTTAGGATCAGAAATGTTTGCAAGTAGACACTGCATGGCTACATGCTTGATTTTATCCACCTGTGGAAATGGCTCTGATTGCCTGCAACTTTAACTGAAAATGATTAGTCAAGCCAGGAACATCCTTTTAAGGTATCCTAATGTCTTTGTCAAGGAAGTCTGGTTGCTTCAAAGTGCATAATTAAGGGTTTTCTTCTGGCTTTGTATTTGAACAGCACAGACTGCAAGATTAACATTAGGAAATTGAAAAATAAAGACCCCCAAACATCATGATTTAAGTTAAGTTAAAATACTTGTGTTTCATGTTACAAGAGTTTGTCATTTTTGCCTAAAAGTGGACTCAAATCTTTAGCTTCCTGGATGAAGATCCTCAGTTTTACTCATCCAATCCATTATCCTTAACCTTCTCTTTTTAAAGTATATTATTAGCAACATTAAAACATTTTTTTCAGCGTTTATCAAACGTTTCCTATTTAATACATTGCTGACTAATGGCTGCATAGATAGAGTGAAGTCAAACTCCCCGCAGGTTCGTTGTTCTCAGCTTTGTGTTCACACCAAAAGAACGGCAGTTTCTTCGATCTGTTCAGGATTCACGAAGAGGATTCTACATCTTTTTATTTTCATGTAATTTCTTCTTTCTCTAACTGGAAGTACTGCCATCACATGAGGCAACAGGGATAGCCACATCCACTCAGGGATGATGATGTCTGTACAGGCATAATGGCCCCGCTCTGTAGAAAGAGTGCAAAGAGAACCAGACTTGTCAAAGCAACTAGAACTTTGGTCTAAAAATACTAAGATATGATACTCTTTGGGGTATATATCTGATCAGAGATCAGTTGCACAAACGGCTGTGCAAAGTCAGGTAGAGGTGGGATGTAGAAAGGCTTTGTTTTGGTCAATGAGAGTGGTCCTGAAGTGTTTTATCTAGTGGATATCTACTCTGAAAGTTGCATATAATACCGCCAACAAACTTGATTGCTCACACACAACTACCACAGCAGCTAGAGATAACTGTGTATCTATAATTGAAAACGTGTTGGTAAAAGTCATTACATGAGAGTGATTAGTTGTATTTTTGGCGCTGACAGTCTCCTAAATTAAGCTGGCAACGGGGTTAGTGTGTTCCTAAAGAGGTCCTGATCCATATTCTCTCCCCAGCTGTGTGTACTGCCTCATTCAGATTGGTTCTTGTGTTATCATCGAGTGGAAGCATGCTGTGGAGACCCAGTGACAGCGACATGATGAGAAAGTGTCCCGTCTCTGGAGGAGAGATAATTGGAGTGCCACAGCAGAACATAAAGAGCAGCAGAGCGCCACAGATTCAGTTATTAAATCTGACGGGACTGTGATAACCCAGACAAAATAACTGATTATCAGCTGTTTGATTCCCCACCTCTGCTAATTAAACTGCTGTCGAACAAACAACATGTCAGTCTCTAGTACTGTAATATTCACCAGGAAACAGCCGAGCATGAAGGAGGGTGGAGGGCTGGTTACTGGGGCATCATTAAACGGTTTATTTTCTGTCTTTTCTAAGCAAAAAGACTTATCCAATGATAGAGTGTGATGGATTTTAAAAGAATAAACATAATCTGAATGTCTGAGGAATCTGAAAGAACCTTAAAAAGGCAGATAACACAACATCAGTTAGAGGTTGGGCTGGACTGTCTCGCTGTCCGTGATTTTAATGGCTAGGCTTGTAAAGTTCCAACTACCATTTTATTATCCTTCATCTTACTTCTCTTTTTGATGGTGATGAAATATAACCTGATAAACAGCATTCAATTTATAAAACAACTTTATCACAAATCATGTTTTTAATGACAAATTTACAGTTGATGTATTTGATAAATACATGACGGCCCGCCCACTGAGCTCGACTTCCTGTCAGCTAGCTAGCTAGCATTCTGGTTGACAGAAACGTAGCCTCTGCCTGTCGAGCTATCTGTTAATCAAACGAGACGTGCCAATCAGTCCGCAGTGAGTTGTTTCCTAAGCATAATCTAAACTTTGTGGTTCAAAAAAATTCACCCTCCGTACAGCGAGAGCACATGAAGACACTAGCTAATGAGACACGTTTGGTTTTTGAACCAGGCTGTAAACCAGTTTATTTCTAGTGTGAAAACCGGCTTTTTAACAAGTGTCCAGACAGGACTTCTGGTGTTCCTGCAGCCAGCCTCAAGTGGACACTCGCTGTATTGCAATTTTTTGCTCTTCCGCATTGGCGTCATTTTTCAGGACCGGAGGTTACCGCTTGTTCTCACATGGCTTCTAGAGGTGTGGCCATACAGTCTGTTGGCCCAATAAAGCTGAACACGGTCGAAACCCGTTGGCTTTTTGACAGCCTTGGCCATGAATAATGAAGGCTTTTTAAGTATTTTAGGTAAGGTCAGGTATGGGAGCATATGCCAGTTCAGCACGTTGCCACGACAACCTTAGACCTCTACTGCTCTGGCCTCCTGATGGCCAGCACATAAATACTAGACACATGGTCTTGCCAACAATACCCAAAGATGTGCCAAAGAAGAGTCATCACAAAGGAGACCAGTTGCTGCCTCTGGCAAATAGTCAACATCCAGAGTACAGTAAGACCAGGAGGACAAAGGACTGAAAGACTCTTAACTTCATCCTCATGCTCAGGTACCAGGAACGCCACATTGTCTTCCTCTGCGAACCCTTCTCCCCATGCCTGAGTGCAAGTCTTCCATTGATCTCAGCTCCACTACTTCCACACTCTCACCATTCAGACACAGATTTGATGGCAGCATCCCATGCCTGGATCTTTGTTTTGGCCCAGGCGACATGCATTCCCATTTTAAGTATTTCCTTTCTCATTTTTTACATTTTTCCTCTTTGAAGTTCCTGGTTTCTTCTTTTATAGTAGGCATTATTTCCACCTGTTCTCCAAGAGCACCTAATGTTTTAAAATTCTTACACTTGGGTTAGCCAGTCATCCCCCTTTCAGCTAAAATTAGTTTGGAATTATTAGCATATCGGATAGCGACAAAAAAATCAATGTCATGCATCCCTGTCTATGCTCCATGAGACCCAGGCAGTCAGACTGAAACAGGAAGTGGGCTCTGACATCTACTTGTCTTTGTGCAAACATACTTATGTTTATCCAGTGCCTCCATGCCAGCATCTCTGCAACATTTCAAAACAAAAACACTTATTTGCATCCGTGTTTGTCATCTGAGGAGTTTAGGACAAGCAGAGTCAGCAGGGACGACCTCTCTGCTGCTTCACCGACGACAGAGAAAAAAAAAACATCAAAAGGCATCTTCCTTTTTCCATCTGCCAAGCCGTCAATTTCATGTCAGCTCACAATGGGAGTTTAGGCTGAGCGACACAGGCTCTGCGCCACACTGAGATCATCAAAAACCTCCAAAAACGGAAAAAGGGATGAGACCCATCTTTCCTTTCCCCTACGGAGCTCGGATTCACGTCTGTCAAAGACCAAGAAAAAGAAAAGTCACTGTGAAACAGGTTTTCTGGCGCCACTGTCTCGACGAATCCACCCTCATGGGTTTCATCCCTAAACCTGAGAATAAATTTTGACCGATAAAAGTGTTTCTTTTCAAGCAGCAGCAGCAGCAGCGCGATCAGGTGAACGGATTTTTACTGTAACATCAGGAAAGCTGAGACGCCGGTGAGTCCGGGAAGCACAGGGGGAATTCAATCCTAATCCTTTTAGGAGCTAATTCCTCCGATCAAATGGCTAAAATCTAGAAATGGATCATTTTTAGTTTTCTATTGTGGTTGTCAGAAATACACTTAAGTGTGACAACAGCTTTAGGGAGCCTTCAGTCTGCTGATGAATATGCCTGAATGGAAGAAAAAAGCTATCACACATGTGAGTATCCACACCCAAACCCAGGTGACAGTCGTACTTGTGACTGTTTGTCTGCAGCTGTTAAGTGAAGAAAAGCATCATACAAGCTTATGTCAAAAAAATTACAAAAAAGCTCTTTTACGTCACGAGAAAACAGATTTCTACAGAGGAATGATGTTATTACGTTACGAATTACATTACAAAAATATGCAACATAAAATAAGTGACTGCATAAATATTCCAGTCAGTATTTAGTAGAGTCACCTTTGATTGTGTGGATAGGTCTCAATCAGGTTTGCAAAACTGCTCAATCGCTGGCAGGTTGTACGGGGACTCCAGTTCTCCACAACATTCATCTTGTTGTCTTTAACCCATTTCTTTGTAGCTTTCACTGCAAACTTTTGGTGATTGTCTTGCTGGAAAAGAAATCTTCTTCCAAGCTGTAGTTCTCTTGCAGACTGAATGAAGTCTTCCTCCTATATTTAGCCACATTCATTTTACCCTCTATGTTTACAAGCCTACCAGGGCCAGCTGCTGAGAAGCATCCCCACAGCATGATGCTGCCACCACTATGCTCCACAGTGGGGATGGTGTGTTTGTAGTGATGTGCAGTGTTTGGCATCTTGCCTGATGGCCAAAAAGCTTCATTATGGCCTCATCTGAACAGAGAACTTTCTTCCTCTTGACCATGGAGTATCTCACATACCTTTTGGTGAGCTCTAGTCCAGATTGAATCTAAGTTTTCTTCAACAGTGGCTTTCTCTTCGCCACTCTCCCATAAAGCTTTGACTGGTGAAGAACCTGGCCAGTACTTGTTGTCTGCAGAGTCTCTCCCATCTCAGCGACTGACATTCCTTCAGAGTAGTCATAGGTGTCTTGGTGAACTCTCTCCTTAGTCTCCTTCTTGCACGCTCACTCAGTTTGTGAGGACGGTCTGATCTAGACGGATTTACCCCTGTGTCACATTCCTTCCATTTCTTGATGATGGATTTAACTGAACTCTGGTGGATGTTCAGTGGCTTTGAAATTATTTCCTATCTGTCCCCTGACTTATACTTTTCAATAACCTTTTCCTCCGAGTTGCTTGGAGTGTTCTTTTGTCTTCATGGTGTAATAGTAGCCAGGAATACTGATTAAGCAGGGACTGGAAATTCCAGACACAGGTGTCTTTATACTTCTTTGTAGAAATCTCTTTTGACTTTGATAAAAAAAAAAAAAAATGTATATTTTTTTTTCAAAAAAGCCAAATTAGATTGACCATGACTGTTTTATAACTTCAATTAAAGGGTAAATATCCACTGGGATGGATCCTTTTTATTGACACTGTAAACTGTTTTAAATTCAAATAGTAGAATTTAAAGAAAAGGGGGACTTATTGTGATTAACATTTACAGAACTTCTGTGACTAATCTCTATTCAAAAAGTAAACGGTAGATGATTTTAGTTAAGAATATCAAGAATAAGGTTAACCATGAGGACTTGAATTTTTTAGCTGGCTAATGGCACTCATCCCTAGAGAAAATGGGGCTCATAAATAAAGTATTAATGAACAAAATGTATATAATGAGGTTAAATACTGTATCTCCAGAGTGGAAACAGGTTATTTAAATGTCCCTCTCAGTCATACCCTGTTGTTAAAATGGAAATCTTGCCTCAATGTTTAACTGTATTTAAGCTTTAAGGCCAAAAGAGAAAACCAAAGGTTTACTGGACATTCACACTGATTAATGCACCGCCCAGAGGCTCGAGCAGATTTAAACTTTGGGATTTTTAACCATCAGTCTCTTACAGAACTATAAACAAGTCCTCCAAGTCTCTGACATGTGACTCTGCTCCTGATGACCATGAATGGAAACGGGATTTAGTGGAAACTGTGGCTCTGCTGCGGATGACTGAGCAGAAACAAGACGCTCTCTTTGTGTCTCCAAACTGTTCAGGATGAACGAGAAACAAACACAAACTGTGTTCATTACAATCTGTTCAGCATATTCCCTAGAACAAAAACACTCTATTTTAGCTGAGCAGAGGCACGTTTACTGGAACAAGTGGTCTTCACATGTTTATCCCCTCAGTTGTTCACTGGTTTTGAAAAGGACATTTATAGATGTGATCTATTTTGCTTGCCATGTTGTCTTTGGGTCAAAAATCCCCTCCCTGACTTTAATGGTCATGTTTTCTATTGCAGCTACTACTCTGATTCTGCTATGTAGATAAGTAAAAAAAAACAATGCATATTTGCAATATGGTGGTAGAAACACATCTCAAAAAAGTAGGGACAGGGTCATGTGTACTATGATGTAGCATCCCCTCTTCTAACAACAGTCTGGAAACATCTGTGAAGTGAGGAGGCCAGTTGATGGAGTTTAAGGAGAGGAATGTTGCCCCATTCTTGTCTGGTGAAGGATTCCAGCGGCTCGACAGTCCAGGACTTTCATTATTATGAGGCAGGCCAGTTCAGCACCCAGACTCGCCTCATGTGAAGCCATGTTGTTGTGGTGTGTGGTTTAGCAGATGGTAAACCTCTGCCCATCTTTACTTCTCAGAGACTCTGCCTCTCTAAAATGCTTCTTTTATACCCAGTCACGTAACTGACCTGCTGCCAATTAACCTAATTAGTTGCAAGATGCTCCTCCAGCTGTTTCATTGGTACCACTTACTTGTCCAACCTTTCCCTGTCCCATCCCTATATGTTTGAGATGTGTTGCTGGCATCAAATTCAAAATAAGCTAATATTTTTCATGAAATGGTAAAATGTTTTAGTTTCAACATATGGTATGCTGTTTGTGATTTATTGCGAATAAAAACGGGTTTATAAATTTTGCAAATTCTGTTTTATTGACATTTTACACAGGATCCCAACTTTTTTGGACTGGAGTGATGGTTAAAAATGGCACAGATAGATCAAATACATTTCAGAAAATCAAAAGTGAGAATGGACAGCTGCTGAAAAAAGCACACTTAGTTTCAATAACAAATACAATAAATCATAAAAGGTGGGATCAATATTTAGAGGAATGAGCTCAATTGTTAATCATGGCTCCACTGAATCTCAGCGTGCTCAGTCAATATCTGATCAATACCTTATTAAGTTCAATCAAGTGTGTTTGTGCAGGAATTAAAGAAATATATGAAGCAGTGAGGAGGTGGTGAAGAGGATTAAGATCCAATATGTGGTTCAGTTATTGAGCAGTACAGCTCTGTTTATTTTGATTGTTATATTTCTGTCTTAATGAAGCCAAACGGCTTCAATAATTGATTTATGTGATGATCTAAACTTAACAGCATTAGCATGTTCTCTGTCATGGTCCAGGTTTAATATGTGAGGCTGAACATTCCAGCGTCTGCAGGCACGTGTCGATGAAGCTCAGGAGCAGCGAAGCTTTCAAGTCTCAGCGAGCTTTTCTAAAAAGAAGTCGTGTGTCTTTTAAGCTGAAACGAATCCAATTAAGAGAGACGGCCTCTGAATGAATTTCTATCAGCAATCACATCTTCTCAATCTGCCGCAGACTGAATTAAACTGATCACATTAGGACTTCAGCCATGGGCAGGCATATCACTTAATCCTACAGCAAAGACTCCAGGAACTTAGTATTCTGGGAAGCACAGCGGTCTCAGTTTACCTCGATTTCATGTAGGTACGTGAGTCATCATCAGACCGCTGGAATTAAACACCTTCCCCAAAGGCTGTGAAAATGAGCCTCTGGCTCTGGAAATAAACGGTGTTATGAGTGCCTGCAGTGGGGTTTTTGTTTATGTCATGTTATTTCTTTGTGAAATAACCTCTCAGAGAGAGGTGAATAAATTACCAACAAGCAATCACAAATTTGAATAAAGCATCAAATCATGCATGACTTCATGACATAACATCGGTGATGCACATGCATTTACAGCAGGGGTGTCAAACTCAATCACAGAAGGGGCCGGATTCTGAATTTAGGTCTAACCTGAGGGCCTAACAAGGGTCCACATTTAACCAAACTGTCTACCTCATTTTTGCCAGTTATAAATTATGGGGGAAAAAAAATTGCACTCATAATAAATGATTTTGAGATTTAAAAAGTCAAAATGATAAGTTAAAAGGCAGAAAATCTGAAATAAAAAGTCTAACTTATTAGTCCAAAAGGTCAAAACACAAAATAGGATGTTAAAATATTGCTTTTAAAAGGCAAATATATAAAAAAGAATGTCACAGTCATGTTTTTAAGGCAAATGTATGACTTACAAGTTAAAAAGGTGCACCTAAGTTAAAATAATAAATTCAAAAGGTCAAAATATGAGATAAAAAGTCAACATTATAAATTGAATATGGTAAAAATATGAGATAAAAGCCCAAAAAAATCAGTTGAAGTCATAATTGTGCAATGCAAAATTGATAATATGAAATGAAAACACAAATGAATTTTGTTTCCCACTTTTTTTTTTTTTTGGTCTAATTATTTTTACTGTTTATTTTTTCACATTTTTATGACTTAAGGATATTTGATGTTATCAAGGTTAAGTTTAAGAATAGGATGCGATCTTGCGGGCCGGGTGTAACTGTATCTTGGGCTGGATTTGGCCCCCAGGCCTTGAGTTTGACACCCCTGATTTCTTAGAGTAAGTAATAACTAAAGGTGTTAAAGTCATCAGGAGTCATGAGTTATCAATAATCCTTGTGATATCTGCAGAGGTAAGTCTGCAATCAAAGGCATGAATGCATCAGGACTGAATGTCAGTAATGCACATGCATCAACCATGCCTTATTAAATACAGACATCTTTAAGATCCCACAAGGTTGAAATGCAAAAAGATTTCTAGTCAAGGTGAAATGTCTTCTGAGATCAATGAATCAGAAATCCGAATGAGTCAACAGAGCTGGAGCATCTTTGATTTAAAAGCTAAAACTCTGAGAGTAAGATTTAAGAGAGGTAGCTTCTTCTTGTACTCATAGGAACTCGTCATATTCTACACCCCAGCTAAATGACAAACATGACCTAAAGGCTGAGGGACACATCTTTATTTTTTACACTCCTGACCTGCTGAAGTCTAGGGCTGCAACGATTCGTCGACATGATCGTTTGTGTTGACTATAAAAGTTTGTCGACACAGGAATTCAAGTGTTGACGCGTCGTATTATTGTTTTTCATATTGGTAAAATTTAGTACCAGCCGATACTCATCTGTACTTGCAGTTCACTACAGGAGGTGGTGGGGGCAGTATCGCTCCCACTGTTTACATTATTCACAGAAACTGAGAAGAAGTTAAGCATGGCAGAAAGCACGGAGAACACACCAAAAAGCTGACCCAGAGCTTCTAAAGTTTGGGAACATTTTACAGAAAACAAACTGGCAAAACAAGTCAACTGCAAACTGTGTCAAGTCAAACTCTCGTACCATGGCAGCATACAGCAACGCACAAACACCTGAAAACATAAACACACTGTAGCTGCTGCGTCTTCAAATACCGCGAGTGGGTAAATTTGCAAGTTGCATGAATATCTTTTAGATCTTTTGTATTTAGTTACTGAGCCCTTTGTGCTTCAGGCACGAGGATTAATCCCAGTAGTCTACTTATAACGTTGGTGCCGTACGTTAATCAGTCAGAAAACCATCTTTGATATTTGCTAGGGTAACGGTTTCTTCAGTAACACTATTTAGTGTGCAGTTTGCTTTAGTTATCAGTTCAATACTTTTATATTAGAGGAAAAACAAACCTTGACGATGTAGCAACTTAACATGTCATGTCAATTTGCTAAAGTTTTGACAGGTGTGCATGCATAAGAAGGCGAGGCAAAACAGGGATCTAAAATAGTATGCCAAATAGCCACGATTAGTCGACAGATAAGTCGACATAAAAAATAATCATTTGTTGCAGCCCTACTGAAGTCCCAGTGTTTGAAAGCTCAGTTAGAAAATGAATTATTCTAATTTTAGCCTGACTGTGCAGAAATCCCTCCAGTTCTGCTTCCAGCTATTTTTACTTCTTCTTCTTCTACTCCTCCCTTTTCTTGTTTTCCTTCTGACCTGTACTTTACATGAATATTTTCAGACATTTTGCTGACATTTAACTTAGATCTCCAGACATTTAGCTGACAAAGAGCTGGTTTTTACCTCAGATGACTTTTACTAAGGCAGGGAACATCTGCTCCTTAAGGACGTCTTTTTTTAGTGTTTGTGTGAGTGTTTATATGCAGTAAAAGTTTAATTCAAGGCAAGGAGGTTGAAGAAAAAGTCATAATTGAATAGATATACTGAGTGGATAATGTTAGGGATGGAAATGAGCACTCAGGTACTTGAGTCTTTATTGCAGACATTGTTCAGCTGATGTGTCATGATTTGCACCCTGCACATGTTTAAGGTTACAATAGTTCAACTCTATTAGTGTAACCTCTTCTACCTAATCATTCTGGGTTCACCTAACTGAATATGCTGAGCAAAAACTAATAAGAAGTAAGAAAATAATGCACTTCAATCCGAGGTTTCAGAGGTTTTCATGTCTTCGGTAAAGCTTTGGATTTATCTGCACAGCAAGCTTTTTTACAGCAACAATACCCACAATCCACTGTGATTCCCTTAAATTACTGCTAATGATAGCTTTTCCATCATATTTCACACACAGACCTTTTCCTACATTTATCTTTATTGTAGTGTTTCTATTGTTACGCTGAAATGATGCTGTAGACTGCTTGTAAAGTGTCTCACAGTATGGCGGCGTTTATGGTCATTATTATAGTCTGACAGTTTGTTAGTGGGTACAATAATCTCTGTGGCACTCAAGGATTGTGGGTACCTTTTCGGGGGTTTTCTAGCAGCTAGAGGTTTTTCAAACTTACAAGCCATTCTGAATTTCCACTGGCCCCTTTTTTTTTTAAATTGGAAAATAACATTTCAATGATTTTTGCAAGCAAAATTTTACTTGCAATTTTACTTGCTTTACAGTTCTTTGCAATGTGAATACAGAAAAAAAATCCAACATTTGTGGACTCATATAAAACAGGCATAAGCAGGGGTGCAGGTGGTCTAGTGGTTTGAGGTGCGCCCCATGGGCATGGTCAGTGGTCTTGGTTCGAATCCCACCTGGGGCACTGTCGCAAGTCTCTCCCCAGCTCCCTTATCCGTGCTTCCAATTCTGTCCACTATCCTCAATAAACTCACAAAAAGCCCAAAAATAGATCTTAAAAAAAAAAAAACAGGTACAAGTGTAACACATACAAGATGAGACAAAAGACATGCTTAATTTATTCTCCTTCAGCTTGATCAAAGATGCACCAGCACTCTGAGAGGCTAGGGCACTTAGCAGTCATTTGGGAAAAATTTGCCTCCTTTTTGTGTACACTGACCTCATTGTGATAAACATCTATTCCAGAAATACTGGCCGAACATAATTAGAGTGAAACACAGGTTGCCACCAAAGTGGCTTGTAGAGTCACTGCAGTATTCACCATGGATGAAAGCCACCTGCATTTGGCATGTTGACGGGTGTTAACCCTACTGCCACCATTAAAGTTTCAGCCACACAATGGATTTTTGCAACCTCGTCATCACTGGTTTACTTCCATGTGTTTAGTTCTGCTGTAGTGCACACACGAGGAAAAAGCTCAGTCTGAGTTCAGTCATCAGCATGTTTAGCTACAATACCAAATATCAGCCAGGTAACTAACCAACTGTCCAAAGTTTGTCCAAAATTAATGTCTGTAATAACAGCAACATACAGCGAGTGTGTTGACTTTGCAAAGCAACTCTGTCAGCTTGTCTGGGGCTGCAAGCCGCAACAGATCAGCTTGGTTTGTCTTGCAGCAGTTTATATTCTAACAGCTTTCAAAAGGTGTGTTTAAAGTAGTGACTCACTTGTTCATGACAATTAAAAGAAGAGGTCTGTGGCTTTAAACATGACCAGAGCAACAGCTACAAACACCATCGCTCCATGTACTCTCCAGTACCTCTGCTAAAGTAACTCAAATGTGTTTAAAAGTGCTGTCCTGTGTTGACTTTTGTCTGAGGTGTCACAGAGACATAATTCTCAACATTTTTAGTAGATAAAGTACATTTCACTCTTAGTCAATGACCTGGCCATGACTGGCTGTGTATAACCAAAGCTAAATATGAGCTCATTTTTGTCTCCTCTTTGCTTTTCTGTTCAAAGCTACTCATCATCTTCATCTGATTTTTTTTATCACCTCCATGGTGAGCTCACACCCAGACAACCAGAGCACCGAATAACTTTAACAAGATGTGTGTGTGTGTGTGTGTGTGTGTGTGTGTGTGTGGGTGTTTTAATCTCAGCCTTTTAATTATGAAAATCATACAGACTGCTCTGGTGGAATCAATAAAAGCTGCACTCAGAGCTGCAGACACTGGGTAATAAAGGCTTGTAAGTGAATGGATTGGTTTGCATAATAATGTGAGAGCGCTGCTGTTCTTTTGATTACTGAAGCTGTTATTGATGATGGGTTTGAGTGAAGTGATTAGGTCTGCTGTGTAGCCCCACCCCCTCTTTATAGCTCACTCAGCCTCCTCTGTGTTCAAACTGTTGTTCAGTTGTTCTATAAACCAGAAAGGTCACGCCTGTCGTCCTCTGGTGTCACATGAATGTTCGCCTTTTTAATAAGGTTGTCTGATGTAAAGTCATCATGTCTGAGCTAGTATTATCACTCTGAAGGCTCATTTATGGGCACATGAATACGGACGGAGACTTTTGCCTGCATGACACATTAATTTTGTCTGCATTTTTGCCCAGTTTATGAAAGCTTAGGCAGAAAGGTTAAATGCTACACAAGATGACCATGGGAGCAGTGCCAAGCAATAATGCAAACAGTTTACGCCAGATGACGCCAGACCACTAAACCAGACTTACTCCAACACCCTACACAGTGAAATCATCAGTGTTAATTTAACTCGAAATGCCTTCAATTTACCACTTCTTCCAGGTTTCTAAAGGTTTATAATGCTGGTTTTAACTCCAAATGGAGTTAAATTTACACTTTAAGAGTTAAATACTGTGTGGCCAAACCACAGGTCATCAGTTGGTCTGTGGTAATACAACCCCATGGATAAAGAAAAGTTTACTTTTGAGATGGAAATCCACAGGATTTAAATTATACCACACAACCTTGGCATAAAATAATGAAGCTTCCAATTTCCTAATATACTAACCCATGACAGATGCAAAAGAATCTAGAAACAGTATCCCAGTCATGCTCGAGCAGGACCAAAATCTGCTTTTTCCAGTCCTCAGTCGGTCTATCTGTTAAATTTTGATTTAAGTGCACTCAAAAAAAAAAAAAAAATTAGCTACATGTTGTTTCTCCATGTATTTTCATTAGATTAGTCGATGTTGATTTGGACAGCTATTTTTAATTTTAGTCTTGGTCTTGTGATTACATGTCTTTTAGTTTTAGTCACATTTCAGTCATTTCTAACCTTTATAGTTTAAGTCTAGGTTTAGTCAAGAAAAACTCCAAAACATTAGTTTTAGTTCAAAGATAGTCCTCACATTTTAGTCTTTGCTTTTAGTCCAAGTATTTAATCTCTTGCCTAAATCCGGTACCAAGGCATGTTAAGGCCGGCTAAGACTACACAACTTCAGCCAGATTTAGCCCGACTGCAATGTCGCAGCTCACCGTCAAATCTCATCGAACGTCGAGAATGACAAACGGTCTTGTAGTGTGACATAATTAATGACACGTCTGCAACCATGGTTTAACAAGACAAGCATGTCAGAATTTTTCTTACATGGTCGAGTTTGACACCCTGACCTGACGTTAACCACATGAATCCCAACAGGAGATCATTTGCTTCTTATCTTTGCATCATTATTTACAAGAACCCTTTTTTCTCCCTTCAGAGAACTAATGTGTACATTTTTTAATTTTATTTACATTATGTTACATATATCTGAAGTTCTATCTGAAGGAGAGCCGGTCCATATTGTCCACCTCTTGATACATCCATACTTATCATTCATTATCCAATCCATAAGTATTTCTATACAATCACTTGGCGCTTCTGTTGTAGAGTCACTGACACTCTTTGACCCACCTCCCCAGACAACCTTTGAACTCTCATTCAGTCGCGGAGTCAGTGGTGACATCAGCATACAGTGAGAGGTCAGAATCACTCTTGTAGTGTGGCCACATTGTCAGCCAAGACAGGACAAGATTTTTGTTGCACAATCTGACATGGCGCTGTCGTGAACAACCAAAAAAATCATGTAGTCTGAGCCGGCCTTTAAGTGTGTTCTGTACACCCTTCCAAACCTGGGGTCCCTGATTTCTACACGAGAGGAAGAGAGATACAGATGCATTATTTTTTGATGGATTTACCCACTGTGGAGAAATATCACAGATTTTGAACGTCTGACAAAAACTATATTACATTTTAGTCTAGTTTTAGTCATCTCAGATCTATTTTTGTTCGTCTTCATCTAGTTTTTGTCATGGAGAAAAAGGCTTTGGACAAACATTTTTAGTCATAGGTTTAGTCGACAAATTAACACTGACATTAGTTCAAAACACTACATTAAAGCAATGCTTAAAACCTTGTAGAGAGAACTTCTAATAATTAGGTAACTTGGTCATTTTCATTGAATTAGAGCTATGAAAACTTCTGCATATAGGTTAAGTGTTAATTTAGGGACTAAATCACAACTTAAGTTGATCCTTCACATAAACTTTATTTGTTAATTCAAATGCACTAAATCAAACATGAACACTGACCTAAAAACTTTTAATATGAGTAGCTTCATTGCTTATCAGTTCAATGGGTTCTATGCCTGAATAGCTTCTGTATTTGACATTAGGCGACTCCCAAACCTCCAGTCAGGAGATTGAACACAGAAGAGAACGGCGTATGATGGCAGATTCGTTGCGGTTTACTCACCGTTTGCATGAGCTACCCGAGCTGACTGTCAATGACAAGTAAATTCAGCTGAAGATGTACATTGTAGCACACAGCAATGATGTCCAGAAGTGGATGCCATTATGATAAAGATATACACAAAAAAACAATCGAAACAAACAAACAAACAAAAAACTGACGAATAAACACAGTATAGGATGGTTTAGATTCTGTTTTGGCAAAGCACGTATCGTACCGTGTAAAGTGGTCTTATTTTCCACTGGAAAAATGTCATACCCTAACATGCATAGAGCCTATTGTGACATTACCTGAGCTATCGCAAATGTGCACGGCCCCCTTTCAGTGAAAGCTAGAGCAAACCCATCTGATCACACAGAGGTTATATGAATTGTTTTGAGTTTATACAAAACATATTCATGTTGGGTATGGTTATTATTCTTAAATAGGTGTGAACATTCAATTATTTTGAGTGTGGCTAATTGTTAACAAAACTGTAATAAAAGTGACTTTTCTTTTTGCCATGACCTCAGTGTTTCCCTAACATTCACCGTACTCTGCCTCGGCCGCCCAAGTGTAATTGCTGACCCTTTTCTGTTTGCTTTTTAGATCCATGCATCCAAGACAGACAGAGAGAGTGAAATAAGAGAGCATGGTGGAGGTATGTCCCTCCTATAAATCCACAGACTGAGATTCATGTCTCATGTTCAAACTGAAGCTTCTTATTCCTTCAATTTGATCATTTCTGCCGCTGATGCTGTAGTTCATGCACACCACCAACAAGCCTCCACACAAACAGAATATTTAATGAAACGTATGATTGTGAGTAATGTTATCTGAGCTACTTTAACATGCTCCTAATGACTACTGCTCCCTAAAAGATTACCTCTTAACTAAATTAGTTTTGTATTTAATGTTGCTGGTCTTCTTTTAAACCTGATAAACTGGTGACAGCCAAAGGCCAGTCATTCTAACAAATACCAATGAAAGGTCACGTTCTCTCCATTTTACTCCTTTTCCCCTTAAACGTCCATAAAGACTGAAGAACTGCCACAGTAAAGGTCAGATTTAGTGAGGAGTCCCACTTGGACTGTTTATCTGTGGAAAGTGGGTTAATTGTAATTATAACTTCTGCCACTTAATTCTGATCCCATCTGCACTGACCACAACGCTGGTTTTCCCCCTTGAGTTGGGCTCTAATTTCACCCGTCGATCACATTGCTGGTGTCATCAGGACACAAACTTCTGCTCTCATTTTTACAGAAGTTAGTGTCGCTCTACTTCACAGACATTCCAACTGTCTGCAAAAGGGGCCAGAGGACATTTAACATCAAATTTGGAGGCAAAGACAACCAAGAATACCGACTGTGTCATTCCAAACAGGAGAGGAAGAAGGTCTGAAAACCAGCTGAGAAATAAAAACAGACAACAGCCGGTTATAACCCAGTATAGTGAGACAGAGACGGTAAAGAAGGAGCTGATGAATTCACGCCACAGCGCTGTGAGCCTGCATGTAAAGAGACGTCCTCCTGCTCACTCAGCTGTTTGTTGTGTATGTTTGGGAGCTGTGTGTCCACGACTGTATATTTAACACTCAGCTATTCTGACAGCAGGAAACTTGTGTGTAGTTCCTGTGTGTGTTGTTACTGTGAATGTGTGTATGTGTGAGGTAGCAGGCCTGGATGCGAGGGATTTAATTGAGCGTGAAAGACAACAGATGACCTCTGGTGCTTCAGCGCGGCCGCCAATCAAACATCTGCTGGCCCGAGGCTCAAGGACGACCGCAAAGCGCCCCAACATGGAAACAGCCTCCCACAGCCCTTCATGCCCACATTCACCTGTGGACCCAGTCTGGTACTCGGCAGGCTGAGGAGGATCTTTACTGTAGCGTGTTCAAATCTGACAGCTAGAGCCAGAGAGATGAAGAGGTCTGCTGTTGTGGTTTTCACTCAATATGAGCATTATGAAAGGAGCAATGGAAAAGCTGTGAAAGGTGCAGGAGAGTAGGAGATGGTTTGACGTTTTGCTGTCAAACATCTGAGTTGTGTCTGTTTGACAAAGAAAACATTTCCCGGTATGACCTTTTTCAATAGAAAAGGCTTTCAATAATATAATAACAGGGGAATGTTACTGTAAAGAGCTTGTTGGAAACAAATGTGCTTGTCATCAAACTTCACTTTAGCAGAGCAACGATAAGACGAGGTCTACCATGACAATGTTGGGAGTTACAGTATTTACAGCCGCTCCTTTGACTCTGAGTCACAGCCACAGCCCACTTTGTTGAGTCATTTTTGACCAAAGACAAGCAAGTCACTTTAAACACACCCTCAGACAGCGACAGTGCCGTGAAACAGAATTTGCTTTCTTCCTGATCTCTTGTGTATTTTTGCACATTTGTCACACTTACATTTTTCAGATCATCAAACTAATTTCTAATAATACACAAAGATAATCTGAATAAATACAAAGTGAGGGTTTAAAATTATGATTTCATTTATTAAGGGGAAAAAATCCAAACCTACCTGGTCCTATGTGAAAAAGTCATTGCCCCCTAAACCTATAACTGACAGTGCCACCCATGTCCACAACAGCGAGCAAGCGTTTGTGATAACTGGAAACGAGTCTGATGCCAGCCTTACACCAGAGGACTTTGCTAAAACTCTCAAAAACTGACATCTAAGACCCTCTCACATCTAAAGACTTGTCAACAAGGCGTTGACTTTTTAGTCTCAGCCCAAGATTTTGCAAAGACTGGTGGTCACTAACTACAAGACTAGAATACGATTCCTTTTGAGATCATTTCCCATCATGCATCTGGTGGAAATTCACAAAATTAATTTTTGAGCAGAGAACAAGATATAGAATGAGATGGAGATCACATCTGATTTATTATCTCTTATAATCTGATGTTTTTAAATCATTTACATCAAGTAGAAACTAAAGGAAAGTTAAAAACCAAAGCAACTTTGCATGCAACAACTGAAGAACTATCCGGGAAACACTTCAGAACAAAAGTACCGTATGAAAACGTGAGTAGTCTCACCACAGAAACAAACTGATCGAGCTTTTACTTTGAAAATCTCAGTGGTGGTTTACCGTACCTTTCATGTCAGCCTGGAATGAACTGACAGACAAACACACAGGTGCAGAGATGTGACTGCAGCTCTGAGCAGAAAGGTTTTCCACCTCTTGAGTTCTGAGCGAACATTCAGAGGCTCTAGAATGATCTACACTCACGTTCATATTTTGAAGAATGAAGTGATTTAATGTGCCAAATGCACAACACCGGCTCCCATTGGTCCGGGACAACAGTCGCATCATTGAGAGACACAATTTGCATACGACCAGACTTACAACAATATCAAACACATTTGATGTTGTTGTAATGCCAAGACTGAAGAAAGACTGCTCTCAAACAGCAAAGTCTTATGATCACCTTACACCTAAGGACTGAGACAACAGGAGCAAGCTGCGACTTTAGAAAGACTGTCATAATTTTACTCCAACTTTTGAATTTTGCCTGCAACTTTGAAATCGGAGGAAAAGTAATTAGGTGTAAGGCAGCCTTTAATCGTCAATGTGGAGGAAGAATTCAATGTTCCATCAATCACAGCAAGTAGTCCAGGTCCTGAAGCAGCAAAGCAGCCCCAGACCTTCACACTACACCACCATGTTTGACTGTTAGCATGATGTTCTTTTGATGAAATGCTGTGTTAGTTTTACTCCAGATGTAACGGGACGGGCATCTTCCGAAAGGTTCCACTTTTTTCTGAGAATATTCTCCCAGAAGTCTTGGGGGTCATCACGATGGTTGTTATCATATATGGGAAAAGCCTTTGTGTTCTTTTTGGTCAGGAGTGGTTTTGACCTCAGAACTCTCCCATGGATGCCATTTTTGCCCAGTCTCTTTCTTATTGCTGAATCGTGAACTCTGACCTTAACTGAGTCAAGTGAGGCCTGCAGGTCTTTAGATGTTGTTCTGGGTTCTTTTGGGACCTCCTGGATGAGTCACTGATGCGCCCTTGAAGTCGTTTTGGTAGGCCAGCCACTTCTGGGAAGCTTTGCCACTGTTCCAAGTTTTCTTCACTTGTGGATAATGGCTCTCAGGAGTCCCAAAGACTTAGAAATGGGTTTGTAACTCTTTCCTGACTGATAGATGTGAATGACTTTGTTTTTCATCTATTCTTGAATTTCTTTAGACAGCACCATGATGTGTTGCTTTTTTGGATCTTCCAGTCTTCTTCACTTTGTTAGCAAGGTTCTATTTAAGGGATTTAACAGGTCTGGCAGTCTTTGAGCCCGCGTGGAACTGATCTCAGCTTTCCACAAAAATAAGTGGTTAATCATAATTCATAATTTAACGAGGGGGCAAGTCATTTTCACATGAGGCCAGGTATGTTCAGATGGCTCTTTCCCCTTGATAAATGAAACCATATATAAATCGTATTTTACATCTTCTCAGGTTATCTCAGACTAGAATCAAAATGTGTTTGATGATCTGAAACATTTATGTGTGAAAAATAAGCAAAAAATAAGAGATCAGGAAGGGGGCACATACTTTTCATGGCACTGTATCTTTAAGAGTGAGAAAAGTTTAAAAGAGTTTAAATTAATTCATGACTACTGGGATGCTCTAAAATCATGCCCTGTCCCTACAAGGAGCTGGATGTTATTTCAGGTGTAATGCTGTAACTATCCAAGCTGGTGGTGATAGTTAAATCACTGTTGGTGGTCTGTTGTTGCAGGCTACTTTTGATTGTGCAACCAAATCACAGCTACCACGAACAAAGTAATGAGACCTTTGAGGATCTTTACCAAAGGACTCCTTGTCCACAGAGAAGAAAACATCTTAAGCAAGCACTTCAAGAAATAATGATAGTATTTTAGACACTGAGCTCAAGATTAACCTGGTCAAATTTGACAGATTTTAAACCCCACAAGGGCTAAAACGGTTTAAAAACCTTGCAAAGATTGGCTTGTTTCATGTAAAAATAGCAAGAGTTCACATCAAAAACACTCCAATATATGAATAAAAAGCTCCATCTAACTGTATCCTCTATACCACGAGCATGATGAACTGAAATGATCAGGACCTTATACTCCAGATGAGTTAATCCCAAACAGTCACAGCAGCTGCTGGAGTCAAACAGCTGCTTTAATTCACAATAACAAGTAAATGAGCCCCAGATCAGCAGCATCACGCCGTGGCCCATCCCTCTCTGGCTATGACAATGTGAAATCTGTGTCGTCTCGCTGATTGGTCTTTGGCTGCATCACTCGAGCAGAACTGGGTGGCTGATTGGTCGATCAGGTCCGGTGGGCTCGAAGGTTCAGACAGAGAGCAGATCAATGGCCGCCGCCGTGCAGGCTTGCTCACCGACGCACAGACGTGGACTCTGTTAGACTCTGTCACTGTCACACACAAACACAGCGGGGTACGGCAAGGCTGCACGCACACAAACACAAGGCGAATTTAAAAAACAACCCCCTACCAGACTCGTTGTTCTCTGAATCCATCCTTTTAGAGGCGAAGTGGAGGACGGCCTGCCAGGTGGACCTCGACGTCTCTCTCTCCCTCTCTGTTTGTTTCCACCCTTTCTCCCCCTCTCTCTCACTCCCTCTCTCTCCCCCCTCAGACACTGTCTCTCATCTCTGACCTTGCAGTGTTTGTGTTTCCCCTCGCCAGCAGCAGCAGAAGCAGCAGATCGGCTGCAGGTGAAGCTGCAGAGTCGAATCTAAACGGCTACAAACCCCCCGTCAGAGCTGAAACCCCCACTGGAGAGAATCGTAGGGAAGAGAGGGAACATGTCACACATACACAGACGCACCAATACAGATCGACTGGGACTGCAGTGGTCTGTGTTTGTGTCTGTGCGTGACGGGTTGAAGGTGTTTTAATCATCCTGATTGGAGTATAATTATGCAGATTAACAGAGAGCAACGGCTGTTGCAGGAATTCAGCATTTTTCAATGCATGTCTGCAGACCGTCATGGTTGTGTAACTCAACGTCACTGATTCAAGAAGAGTCCGTGCTTCTGTCAAGAGTTTGGATCATAATTTTAGCTTCTTTTAATCATGGAAAAAGAGAGAGACTAGACAACTGCTATCCTTTATGCCATAAACACTCATTTTACCCATGGGTTAGGGGAAATGAAGCCCACCATCCCTTCCTTTGCAGCACAGCATGAGCTCTGCCCCGTCTACCAAAACAGCTCTCATTTTAATTTAAGTGAGGAGCAGAGAAACCATCGCACATCTCCAGCTGATGACAAGAAGTCAACAGTGGCTGCCCCTCATTGCAACATGACAAACTGATTTAATCAACGGAAATTCAGGTACAACAAGACGATAATTATAATCTCAAAAACATTCAAAACAATAATTGTGATTTTTGCCATAATATAGCATTTCTGAGACTGTACTGTTTAAACCAGTGGTTCTCAACCTTTTCAGCCTACAACTCCAAAATTAAGGTGTCAGAGGCTGGGGACCCCCACTGTACCGTAGGTGTAAACACAACCATGAACAGTCAAGAACGGTCATGTGCAGACAAGACCACATAAGGGGGATAAATAGGAGAGCTTCCTGGACCCAGCCAGACTGGGGGACCATGGAGGTCAGCAAAATCATGGTACATGTAAAGTTCAGCTATCCATATTTTACATTCACCTGAATAAAAGCCACTCTTACCATATAAACATTTATTTTTTCATTCTTTTGTGCTGTAGTAAATAGCCTTCTCAAAAATGTAAACTCTTTTTCTTAAAAAGAATTAAACTGTGTTTAAATGGCTAAAATGGGAAAAAAAGCCAGAAATCAGTGGAAAAGGTGCTGAAATGTAATTTTGAAAGTAGCACAACTGGGTTTTAAGTGGCAAAAATAGATAAATGTGGCAAAATAATAAGCAAAAAATGGGTAGAGGCAAAAATTGGCATTAAGGTGCTAATAGGGGATTAAAACATGGCTGAAATTGGTTTAAACAGGCAAAAATGGGTTAAGAAAGGCAGAAATATAGGCAGAAATTGGCAGGAATGGGTCAAACTGGCAAAAAATGTGCATGAGGTTGCCGCTTGGTCGTAACGCAAGCAAGAAGAGACAAGAGGCCAGTTCAATTATGGTGGAAGACATTAGCGTGGATGCTGCTAAAGCTCCAGTTTTATCAGAACTTGATGACATTTCTTCGTTAAAAGAAGAACAAAGAACAGCAGTGAGTTGTTTTCTTTTCAAAAATGACAAAAGTCGTGTACTGACATGTCTACAGTCACCAGGGTTCACGCTATACAGTTATCTATGGAGTTCACTGCTCAGTAGTGGCTATGACGTCATGTGTTCTGTTGCTCTGATTGGCCTGTAAAGATGTGACAGATCGTTCATCCAATCACCCTCCAGGTTTATTTTCAAAGGCTCTGCCCTTTCCCAAACATCTGTCTGTGGGAGGTTTACCAGATGGATGTGTGAAACAAATCCATCCGGCGTGTCAGGTTAATCAAAGTATCAAAGTATTGAACCTTTCAACTATTTCATGTTTTTCACTCTCCTGTTGCTTGATTTTTAACAAGTTTGGTCATGTTTTTCTAACTGTTGATTTAACTTTACATTAACGTTGTTTAGACTGTACATAAACACGGCTCATGTTTTAGTTTGTTTTTATATCTTAGGCAACGAGTAGGAGTGCACGTTTTATTGGATTTTGATTAAAAAAAAGCTTTAGTTTAGGTGCTTTTAGATAATCTTGTAAAGAAGATGGATTGACCAGATAACACGTTTGTCATTAGGCAAAGCTCCAGTCTGAAACGGTCACCGTGTTAGTGGGTGTGAAGTGAGCCTGATATACAACGTAGCTAACATAAGCAGTTAGCTCTGCTGCGGAAAGTCTATGTTGGGACAGTGTCCTCTGAAAGATTTCCCCAATTAGGTGGCAAAAAGCATGGAAGAACATGGGACTAGGTCTGTTAACCACAAGTGTGGCATCTGGATTTCAGCCCAAAAAGTAGAAAGACTTTTAATATTACTTTTGTGACAATAGACTGATTTTTTACACCTTTTCACAGTCTTATCATTTTTAATTTTTCCATCCAGTGAGATTTACCCCAGAAATTCCTTGTCTGTCACTCATACTAGCTGTTCATTTCATCATTTGGCTACTAATAAAATAGGTGTCAACAAATAAACCAAACAAAGCCTCCAGTGGAGCTCTGGCTCTTTCTCCTGCTGAGAAACTCTCCGGTCGGCGTGATCAGACATTCTTTCCACAGACTTTAACAAACATCATCTCACATCCAAAAAAGGACAGACTGCAGAGCGAGAGGATCACACACGGTGAGTGTGAGGACTGCTACTGAGTTAGCCACACAGCCTCTGAAAACAAAGACATAAAGAGGAACAAGGTGAGCTGACATTCACACCAAACTTGGATCTTTATGTTGGACTCACTCAGTGTCTGTACCTGATGAGTGAGCAGCAGGAAAAGATACTTAAAGCAATGTCCCTGAGACGGAGGGCACTGTAAGAGCTTCAGTTTTACAAGAGCAGGAAAAGTGGCATACACACTTAGAGTTGCAGCTAAACCAGATGAAAAGAGACTTTACTGAGTTTAACAGGAAACCTTTAAGTTTGTGTAACACCAGACAGTTTGACAGTAACCCAGAAACTTTCTGGACACTGACACTGGACTTCGCCTTAGCACAGGGGTGTCAAACTCAAGGCCCAGGGGCCAAATCTGGCCCGTGGTAAAGTTAGACCCGATCATATCATGTTTTTACTTTAACCGGCCCACCAGTACGAGGTCTGCAGATTTCCTTCAGTAACATGTAAACTTAACCTGGATGATTTTAAATATCCTCAAGTCAAAAAAAATAGAAAAAGTAAAAAGATAAATAATGAAATAAATACTCAGAAATGAGGGGAAAGAAGTCAATTTGTTTTCAGTTAGTATTTTGTATCTCACCATTACGCATCAAATTCATGAATTGAATTTTTATTCCTATTTTGCTCTTTTAACTCATGATTTTAACTTTTATATCATATTTTGACATTTAAAACTCGTAATTTTGAGTTTTATCTCATATTCGGACGTATCAAACTCACAATTTTGAATTTATTTCATATTTTGACCTTTGAAACTCATGATTTTAAATCTTATCTCATATTTTTACTTTTATAACTCATGATTTTGCATTTCATATCAGATTTTGACCTTTAAATCTCACAATTTTGAATTTTAACGCATATTCTGACCTTTTACACATAAATATTTTGAATTTTATTCCATATTTTGACCTTTAAAACCCACGATTTCAAAGACTGCCTCATATGTTGACCTTCGAATCTCACAGTTTTCAATTTTATCTCATATTTTGACTTTTAAACACTCACACTTTTGAATTTTATTTCATATTCTGACCTAAAAGACTCAAAACATTCAATTTTATACCATATTTTGAACTTTAAAATTCACAATTTTGAATTTTTTTTCATATTTTGACTTTGAAACTCATGATTTTGCATCTTATATCAGATTTTGACCTTTAAATCTCACAGTTTTGAGTTTTATCTCATATTCTGACATATTAAACTCAGGGATTTTGAATTTATTTCATATTTTGACCTTTAAAACTCATGATTTTAATGTTCCATCTCATTAATTTACCTTTAAAGACCATTATTTAGACTAATAATTTCGTGTTTTGACCTTTTATAACAACTAAGTTGGGCTGTGATTCATTGGCACAGTTGTCCTCAGCTCAAAGCAAGGACTTTTCTGTCATTTTAATGAAGAAATTATTTCTGCCCCCAAGACCCTATAATAATTCCCCTTAAATGTCTAAGATAAAATAATGTCCCTTCACACTAAAGATTTCAAACTGAATATCCTGGTCAGCACTTTCAGTCGTTCTTATTGTAAAAAATATGTTCACTTAGCTCTCGGCCTGATATATTATTAACTGAATCAACATCAACGTATCAATAGAAATGACAATGTCTTACCTATATGGTCAATTAAACTACAACAATATCTTTAAAGACTAATATGCCTCCCAGTCCTGGGGCAGATTATGCCTTTTAAAGTAGATGAGCCTGTCAAACCAGTTTCTTTAATGGTGGGAAAAATCCTGATCAGCATATTAAAACTAAATTAACAGTGCAGGCCTGATTTCCAGTATTAGCAGGTATCAGCCCTGCTGACAGAAGTCTAATGTGCATGCCCTGATGTTAGTGACAGATGTACATCTGTTACTGGCCAGCTAGTTCACCTCACTGCTGATTCAGTGGAAAAGTCATCTTTAGACAAGCAAAAGCAAAAGTCTGTCAGCAATCTGGGCATCTAAGAGCCTCTCTGACACTGATCAAGTACATGTTCCTGTGACGTTTCAAAAGAAGAGACTACTAACAACTATTCAGATCTCATTACTCATTTGAAAAACAGATAAAAATGTACTAAAAAAAAACAAGAAAAAAGCATTTAAATCTGCTCAGCTTCACTGTTATTTTCAACACTGTTCTTGAAACATGAGAAAGACACAGCTCTGTATGTTTGAAAAGTTTCCCACCAAGTCTCATGAGTTTACCAGCGAACAACCGTGTTTGTTTGGACTTCAAAAGCCCGTCACTTCCTTTCACTTCATTAGAATATCCAAAGGAATACTGCGCACATACAGGCGTGTTTTAATTCTATCACAGAGAACACAAAGGTATGGGCTCAGAAATTTCACATGCTGCTGCCGTTCTGCAGCCTTCACCTGCTCAACATCTCAGAACCGACGGCTGTCTGATGTTGATAGAGATGCAAACAAACATCCGAGTACAAACCAGAAGAAAACAGTGAAATCCTTCCAGAGGTGCAGGGAAGCAGTGAGCCGAGTGTGTCACAACAAGCAGACAGAGATAAAAGCTTCTCTCTCTGCAAAGATGCGACCGGCAGAGGAAACAGAGGGAGGCGCTTCTCCTTTGAAGTTATATTTAGGCCAAATCCTCCTTTGCAGAACAAACCGTCTTCCACTGTGCATACAAATCACGGCCAACAGCTGAGGGAGGAAACCGCTGCACACATACAATTAGCAGGCAGAGCTTCAAAACAACGGCGGCCCGCTGGGTTTGATCCACTTTGATTCCTCCTGCATCCCAAACGCTTCTGTTCCACCTGGGAGACCGATGCATGCTGGGTGGCTGGGATCTCACCGGACCCAGGGTTTAAGACGTGAACACACAGAAAGCTCGCTGCAGGCAGACCATGATATCAGCCTGGAAATGTGAAGCACATTACACCGGTGTGGCATGTAAACATTTCAGACAGAGTCACAACAGCATCAGGGACAGAAAACAGGATTGTTTCTGTTTTACTAGATCTACCAACATCTACCAAGCTCAGCAGCAATCCATCTGTGAGCTGGTGCTTCAGATACTCTCCAAATAAGAGCAGAATATGTTGGAAAGTGAGGACATTTTAGCATTCTGCTTCTCAGTCTGTGCTCAGTCATGTTTAAGAAAGAACTGCTCAACTGCAGAAAAGCATTCATGGAGAGGGCTAGACAGGTGAACCGTGTGACCATAATGGCTGTAATCCCTTAAAATCCACCACTTAAATTCTATGTGAAATATTGCATGGCTGAGTTGAATACTAAAGTCTGGTAAGATGTGTAAATTATTGCAAGTTGCCTTGCTTTGAGGAACACGGAAGCCAGCTAAAGGATTTCAGTGGGATCCCTAAGTAGCACTACATAGCAGTAAAATCAGTCAGGCCCATAATTCTAGTAAACAGCTCTATCTAAATTGTAACACAGCCATGTTCCACTAGAAGCCACTGTAATTCCAGTTACAGATACTGCATGGCTGCTATAATGCTCCACAGCAGGGATATAAACAAGCACAGTGAACAGGCAGCATGGATAGCATGTCATCTAAGCAGTGTGGTTTTGCAGTATCTTGACCCAGAAAATGAGGACGAAGTTCTTTGTAAGCTTTGACAAGACATACAATCCCTCAATCAGAGCAACGAGTAAGGACTTTCAGAAACACTGCTTTCCCACTAAAATTAGCGTGTAAAAGCGGGTTTTTTTAAACGCGGGTAAACCAGCGAGCAATCGGCAAGTGACTCCTTTCCCATTGCTAGCAGACCCGGGTCTGATCGCCAGCAGACGAGCTGCGTGGCTGTTTTTTTGTTTTCCTCTGGTGCGTCATCAGCGCAAAGAAACACAGCTAGGTAAACAATGGAAAGGAGCATGGAAGCCATGGTCAACTATTTTCTGTACTTTGTACTTTTGTCCCTCTTTCAAAATATACAAACTCAGCACAGACTGAACGACTTTCGAGGGCTGATGATATGAAGGTGGATGGAAAAGAGTCGCAGAAGTTACAGACGGAGGAAACAACAATGACGGAGGAGACAACAAGGCTCGTCCCTCTGCTGCTGGCGTCCTTTTGTTGCCCCAAGTCAGGGGCGCGATATTATGATGTAGGCACGTTACGCCAAAGTCATCCCGCGTTCACCCTTACCCGACGTTCCCACTGGGGCCGATCGGAGGCGAGCCGATAAAAGGGTCAGTTGCAGGGTCAGTCGACGCGCTGAATGCCTTTCCCACTGCCAACAGGAGCTGATTGTTAGCGTGTTTAAACAGGTTTTTCAGCCAGTGGGAAAGGGGTACAAGAGAAAGTGGACACTGATCAGCAAGAAGCAGCAATACAAACACTAGAAAAGGAGGATATCTTGATTTTTACAGTTCTGAATCAATTCAAAATTTTAAAGAAACTACATTTCCCGGCTGTTTCCAACACCGATACAGCTGTAGGATGTGTTGATTGTAAGACAAGATTGAAGATAATTTTGTATAGCTGATTAATGCAGTGTACAAAAGAGTCGAAGCATTTTACCACAGAGAGCCTTCCTACAGCTTTAAGTGACAATGGATGGATAAGAACTTGCAGCATTTGAGTATGACAAAAGGATTTAAAAAGTTATTTGTTTAGAAAGTAGATTCATCAGTGCAAATATGAGGTGAGGCATTTTACCAGAGAGCACTCTGACAGCAGACTGGAGCAGATGCTGATTCACCTGATACCTGAAATTTGTATCAAAACACTGGTTTAAAAGTCTTTTTTTGCAGCAGAGATGTTATGCTTTAAATATCATGCAAAAACATGGACAATATATAAATCTACAGGGTCAGTACTTGCTTTTAGGTCAATAACACACAAAAGGGGAAGCCTGGTGGTGTGCAAACGTCTGACGGAAAAACGGTAGAACAGCCATTTTACTGAATCACCGGGGAACAATAACTGGGGGCCGGTCTCATGCAGTCATAAACTATCAGCCAATAGTATGAGGGATCTCTTCTAAACCAATCAGAGCACTGAACACATAATACAAACTGCTAGACTGAAATCTGACCTGAAAACAGTTTTGTACAATTCCAGTACCATTTTATTTTAGAACAGTTTACAAAAAAAATCACACTTTCTTCATTTTTGTACATTTTTCTGATTAAACATGAGGATGACATAAAAAATGATTACGTTCAACACAACAATTCATTTCAAATTTACAAAACGAGTCAAAATCATCACAATATATTTTTTCAAAATTTTTCAGCCCTAGTTTGATCTAATATTGTGTTGGTTATGATATAAAAAGATTTGTTGCTTGTGTTTGTTGGAAAATACATAAGATGAGGAAGTTAAGGAATAATCGCATATCAAATCGCAATGGCAATAATCAAGAATAAAATCGGAATTAGATTTCCCAAATCTTTCAGCCCCAATTCAGAATCAAATAGTGACTCTAGAATCTGAGTCAAGTCATTAAAGATTCACATCTCTGGCTATAGGGGTGTAAATCACCAGTTTCATCCTGATACGATATAAATATTTTGGACAACGCTATAATATTTTCCGGTATCACAAAATCTGCCACGATACGATTTCGATTCAATTCGATACGGGGCCCAGGATTAACATCAGGCAATTTCAAAATAAAAGCATAGCTTGAAGCATTTCGATATTTTGACTTTCCATCGATCTGATTGGATCATCAATCAACCAATCGATATCTTGATATCCACTGATGAATCCTTACACCTTTATCTGGCTAGCACTGTTGCCATTAGCAACCATTACCCAAACCAACTTCCTGTTATTAACCCGCTGATGTTTAATAAGAAGTACTTGATTTTCAGTTTTCTGACAAATTATTGTTATTTGGCTATAGTGTTGGATAAATTTATTTGTAAAAACTGTGTCATTATTTTACTGTCTTTAAATGTAAAGAAATAAGATATTAATATAACACACAATACTTACAAAAAAACAGGAAAAAAAATCAGTTTAAACACAAAAAAAATATGTTTAAATTTATTGTGAGAAGACTTCTAAAAAGTACCTTTTTGAAGCCTTATCAGTCAAATGTCAGATATCACATCCCTATCTGCATTCCCATTATTTTTTCTCCTATAGCAGGGATGTGAACTGTCCCACTGTGCTTCTCTCTGTCTGCTTTCACTGTTTTTCTACCATCACAGTGCAACTGTAATGATGTAACATTGACATCTACACCAAATCTGCTTTCGGACATCATGGTAGCAGATAAACACACATGCACATGCTAACAGTGCACGCACATGCAGGTGCTTGCAGAGCCATGCACAAAATCCAGTACTATAACTGCCATGTCAGTTGCTGCAGAGCCCTATTCAGTCAGAACTGTAAGAGGAGATCCAGGAAGTGTCCCTCTAACTGCTATTTATCACTTTATGCAGACTTAGGTGGAGATGAGGAAACAGTTTCAGGATAGAAATAAGAGGAGATTAAAAACAGCTGTTCTCTGGAGACAGCTTACGCTGTACAAAATGAGGAACACAGAAAGGTCTCAACACAATAACAGAGAAGTAACACAGCATTTCCCCACAGGCTTCCCTCCATGCATCCAGTTATTGTCACAAATCTATAACCGTGTGCTTATCAGTGGGCTCATTCAGTCTGAAGGAGCTGCAGCAGAGACAGCCCGTTTGTCCTACATAATGACTTAATTGAGGTGGTTAACACTTTGAGGATAATGAGAGCCTCTAGACCACAACAGACCCAGAAGTGAGGGCTATGAAATGGAACATCACACACACTCATACACGGACACACATGCGGAGGGAATCAGTGTCGATTATTAATAGCAGTGACGCTAAATGCAGCACTCAACAAAGTCACCGCAGGTCTGTGAGTGACTCAAATATTCTGCTGAATATTGAGTTTACTGCTCCAGGGCTTCATTTTAATTTCACACTTTCAAGTTAATCAGAAAAGAAAGCTTGAAGACCATGTCCGTTGTTTATCCAACAGCAGTGATTGCATTTCTTCTGTAATTTTAAGGTCATTTTCACATTAGGCACAGATGTTCTCCCCCCCTCCCTTGCTGGTCTGCTTTCACACCTCTGTTTTATTTAAAAAGGTGGTGGTAGGCACTGGTTGCTTTGCAAATCCACCAAGAAGAAGAAAGAAAAAACATGGCGATTAATGCCCACTGGACTGTTAATGAGGGAATAGTGATATGAAAAAAGTACGCAAACTTTTACAATAAAACAAATCCATGTAGCAGTTTATAAATCACAATGTGCAAACCTCTGCATGCTGGAGCTTTGTGCACAGGTTTGTTTGATATGGGTTATGACTTTCATAGAGCTTTTTATTTTCTGAAGCTTCATGTTCACAAGAAAAAATCTCAAGGAACAAGTAGACGTTTTACATGAAAATACACACATGATCACATGTGAAATTTTTTTCACATGGATTTGCCCATGCAGGTATGTATTTCTGATGTGTGAATCCCTCATTTCCACTTCACACAGGCTCTGTATTTACTAAAGGTGCCCTTCCTGTGGTAAAACATGGAAACCTGTCCTCACCCTACAAGTGGTTGAAACTTGATACAGTGCCCTCTAGGTGCTCTACCAGTGGTTAAAAGATGCTAAAGTTCCTTTTTGCTGCTCTGTCAGTAGTTAAAACATGATAAAGTGCCTTCCAGTGGTTTAAACATGAAAAATTGCCTTTTAGGGGCCCTGCCAGCAGTTGAAACACAATTTAGTGCCCTCCAGGTGTCCTAGAACATGAAAGGTGCTTTTAAGGTTATCTACCCATGGTTAAAACATTATGAAATGCTTTCTAGGTGACCTTCCATGACTAAAACATGATAAAGTGCTGTCTAGGCACCCTTTGAGTGGTCAAAGCATGATAAACTGCCTTCAAGGTGCCCTATCAGTGCTTAAAACATGATAAAGTGCACCCTAGACACCCTTCTTGTGGTTAAAACATTATAAAGTGCCTTTAAGGCTATCAGTGGTTGAAACATGATGAAGTGCCGTCTAGGCACCCTACTTGAGCCTAGGTGCCATTTAGGTGCCCTTTCGAAGCATCCTTCTGGTTCTTAAAACATAATAATGTGTACCCTAGGCATCTTACTAGTGTTTTAAACATGATAAAATGCCCTCTAGGTGCCTAACCAGTGGTTCAAATATGATAAAGTGCCATCTAGGTACCCTTTGAGTGGTTAAAGCATGATAAACTGCCTTCAAGGTGCCCTACCAGTGCTTAAAACATGATTATGTGCACCCTAGGCAGCCTTCTGGTGGTTAAAACATAAGAAAGTGCCTTTCAGGTGCCCTACCACAGGTAAAAAAAAATGATTAAGTGACATCTAGGCACCCTGCTGGTGGTTTAAACATGATAAAGTGCCATGTAGGTCCCTTACCGGTGATAAAAACATGATAAAGTGCCATCTGGGCACCAAAAACAGGATAAAGTGCCGTCTAGGTACCCTCAAGTTGTTTAAACATGATAAAGTGTAATCTAGGCCAACTACTAGTTGTTAACACTTGATAAAGTGCTGTCTAGGTGCCCTACCAGTGGTTGTAATATGATAATGTGCCCTCTAGGTGCCTTACCAGTGGTTAAAACCAGTGTTAATTTCGTAGGCTAAAACTATGACTAAAAATGTTCATTGACAGCATTTGTATCTATGACAAAAACTAGACTAAGACTAGCCAAAAATAAATCTTTGATGACTAAAACTGAAAAAAAGGTTTGTTTTCTTTAAGATGACTAAAACTAGATTAAATGCAATGTAGTTTTTGTCAGGCATTCAAAATCTGTGATATTTCTCCACTGTGGGTAAATCTGTCATAAAACTATGTACTTCTACCTATTCTGCCCTTTCAGCTGTAGAAAGCAGGGACCCCAGGTTTAGCAGGGTGCAGAGAACACACTGCCATGATTTGGTACCAGATTTAGGCAAGAAAATAAATGCCTGGACTAAAAGCAAAGATGAAAATGTTTTTGAGTTTTTGTCAACTAAAACTAAAAAGGATAGAAATGGCTAAAATGTGACTAAAACTAAAATGCATTTCATTTAAAGACTAAAACTAAGACTAAAATTTAAAAAAACTGCCAAAATTAACACTGGTTAAAACATGATGAAGTGCTGTCCTTTAGGTGCCCAACCAGTGGTTAAACATTTTCAAGTGCCTTCTACACTAGACCCCTAAAACTGGATTCATTTGATTTACTTAAACTCTAGTGTACTACGCACGGTACACAGGAAATGTAGGAAGGTGTTTTTTGTCTTTAACATAATTAAAACTTCTATAGTAGCCTGAATGTAGACTCCACTGTCTGCACAAATGTTGACTCAACTGGTTGCCATGGCAGTCTCTTCTTCTTTGCAGGTTTGGAAAGGTCTCCCTTGAAAAAGAGATCTTTGATCTCAATGGGACTAACCTGGTTAAATAAAATAAATAAAATTAACTAGGCACATCATGCCACCATCTGTATTGGGCAGAATACATGCTCTAGTGTGCCTATGGCTTGGAACAATGTAAGTCTTGTGAAAGCAGACGTGGGAGAAGGGAAGGGGAGACGAGGGAAGGATCGCACTAGGGCCCAAGTTACAGAGTACAAAATTTGGTGAACAATAACCTAACTAATCTCTAAGCTGGGACATCTAGGAATAATCTGTCAATTTTCAGCAAGAAAACTCAGGAACAAGTCAAGATAGTTAGATCATTTGCAAACTTTTCCTCTCATTATCAGAGAGTCCTCTAAAGCCAGCAAAGTCACAGACAGTTCTCAGCATGATCAGTGTGTTTGTCTCACTAACATATTCACACTCACTGGCCCATTGGCTCATCAGGGATCGATGCTGAAGGTGTCACATTACCGCTAATGTAATCAGCAGTTTACCACTGGGAGTAATTACAGAGCAGACAGGAGGCCTGCAGGGCTGCACAGTCCTTGAAGCTGCAGACGCCTCCTGCTGACACACACATCAGCAGCTTGAAACACAACCAGCCACCGGTTCAAACTCTACCAGTCAGTTAGCAAAGGGATGTTTTAGGTCACAGACCCAGATTCTTTCCGAGTCCCAGCAGCCAAATGGGTCATTAGGGAGAGCATCGTCCTCCAGTAAACAGCAGCTGGTTACCTGTCAGAGCAGCTGCTGGAGAAGAAGAGAGGAGAGGGCAATCGGAGTCCAACTTTCCCAAAATAGCAACATAGACATGACGGCACGCATTTACTTGCTTTATGAAGCATTATGTCTTGTTTTTTAACCCCGCGCTCCACTGAGTCGTCTGTTAAAGATTAGAGAGGTTAAAGTCAGGACAGAGGAAGAGGGTTTAGGAGCATCATAAATCTACTTTGTTAAAGGGGAAAATAAACACCACAGACACTAACAAAATATGACAATTGTAAAATTGTTAACCACTAAAAACAACAAGAATTCAGCTGATAGAGATTAGACTTTCTCCACCTCCACACAGAAAACAGAAGTGCAGTCAGATGGCTCTCCCTGAGACTGAAGCTTCACATTTTCCATCTGACTGATCTTTCTATTTAAAAACAAAATGCCTGGACATCCCAGGCTTTTTATAGCACTTGGAGAAGCTCCAGTATGAAGCAACTGCAATGTTGGAACGAGTGTTTAGTGAGGGGTGTTCAGCTGAAAGTGAAGCGAATATTTGACTTTTTTTACAGCATGATTTAGACTGCAGAGATATTTCAGTTCGCTTGCATAACTCTTATCCCTTTGAAAATTAACCCTGCCAGCAACATTGGAGACCAGAACCTGCAAGACCTTGGTCTGCACACATCAAAACTTGGAGATAACATGAGTTATCAATCCTTACATAAAGTCTTGTTGTGTACTGAACAACTTTTTACTGTAATGCTGGGGGAACCATAAGCTCCATGTTTTAAAATCATATGGGTAAATGTTTATTAGTCAAGGCTGGCCATCCAATTTTAAAAACATGGGAGCACAATTGTAGTCTTACCACAAGTGAAAAGGGGATCACCTGAGTTCAGTGAATGCATCTCAAGTGATTGTAGTATAAAGACACCTGTGCCTGGAAGGTTCAGTCACTGGTTCATCAGTATTCCTGGCTACCATTACACCATGAAGACAAAAGAACACTCCAAGTAACTCAGAGAAAAGTTTATTGAAAAGTAGAAGTCAGGGGATGGATACAAAATTTCCAAGGCATTGAACATCCCCCAGAGTTCAGATTCATCTATCATCAAGAAAAAGAAGGAATATGTCACACGTGGCCATCCTCACAAACTCAGTGAGCGTGCAAGAAGGAGAATAGTGGCCACCAAGACACCTATGACTACTCTGAAGGAGTTCCAGGCTTCAGCAGCTGAGAGACTGGGAGAGACTCTGCAGAAAACAACTGCTGGCCAGGTTCTTCATCAGTCAAAGCTTTATGGAAGAGTGACAAAGAGAAAGACACTGTTGAAGAAAAGTCAGATTCAATCTGGACTAGAGTTCACCAAAAGGCATGTGGGAGACTCCATGGTCGGTTGGAATAAAGTCCTTTGGCCCGATGAGACCAAAATAGGGCTTTTTTGGTCATCAGACAAGATGTTTTGTTTGGCAGACACGACCACAAACACACCATCCCCAATGTGAAGCATCATGCTGTGGGGATGCTTCTAGGCAGCCAGGCCTGTAAAAGTAAATGAATGTGGAAAAATACAGGAAAATCCTGACAGGCAAGCCTATTTAGTATGCAAGAGAACTACAGCTTTGAAGATTTGTTTTCCTGCAAGACAGTGACCTGAAGCATACAGCAAAATCAACAGAAGTGTAGGGCCCGATGATTTCCGTGTTAACGGAATCGCGGCATTGGCCAACAAAAACAGAAATTACAATTTCACACGGAAATCGCAGAAATTGAATGAATTTGAGTGAAAATGCTGTGTTTTTAGAAAGAGGAACGTTCATTTGAGGAATAGGTTCTGAGGATCACTACAGCGTGGCACAACTTGTGCCTCACTTCATAAACACTCACCCCGCCCCCTCCTAAACAATATAAAGAATGTCAAAGCAGCTGCATGAAAAACTGGCAAACATCACATAGCTCAACACGGGGCAGTACCGTCGACATAATGTTGCACCTACAAGAAAACTCATCTGTGCTTCAAGTTATTTTACCTCACCTCACCAGAGAGTCACAGAGAGAAAGAGAGAGAGAGGTGTGTCTGAGCACAAGGCACACAGCTGAAGTCACAACTTGAAGACCTACTCACCTCTTGGAGGCTTCAAACTCAAGTCAGACGGACTTGAAGTATTTGAGTATCTATTAGCTTAACAATTCATCCCGTAGATACTGTAGTTCCCTTTGGTTGCTGAACAAGCCAACATGTGTCTGCATTAACGTAGCGATGAGGCAGATGGACAGACAGCAAGGATGGAGAGAGATGAGGAGAGAACTGTTACAGTCAGGAGTAAAAACACAATGCAGCATCAAACTGCATGGACTGTTAAAGACTGAGAGAGTGAAGAACATTTAGGTAACAGGTTTACTTTTAACCATTTAACTTTAATGTTACCTTCTTATTAAGTTAATATCACTGTGTTTGAGAGAAGAGAAGGATTTCTTCATTAACATTATAAACCTTAGTTAGGATGTGATTGTACACATGGACACATCTGACTGTTACACTGGTTAGAACTATTTTATATCAGGGTTATCCAAACAACGGCTCCTGGGCCAACTGTGGCCCCTTTTCAATCAAGTTAAGGTTATTTCTATTTAATTAGTGAACATTTTATTCATTTACATAAACAAGACAATCTCTTTTTATGGTAAAATTAGTGGGAATGTTAAAAAACAGAATTCCAAAAATTAAAACTGAAAGAACAGAAATTGGCAAAAAATAAAACAGATTTCATAGAGCCCTAGAAATGGTTTAAAGACAACAAGGAAAATGTTCTAATAGAGAATTTCTGGCTGGGCTTGAAAAATCTGTTCACGCCAGATCCCTGTACAACCAGACAGAACTTGAGCAGTTTTACAAAGAAGAATGGAGTAAAATAGCAGTGCTGTGATTGCAGCCAAAGGTGCGTCTACTATATACTGACTTGAAGGGGGTTAAAATTGATGCAATCACTTATTTTGCATTACATATTTTTATTTGATTGACTTAACTTTGTAGAAATCTGTTTTCATCTTTAAATAAGAGTTTTTTTGTCAATAAAAGCCAAATTGTTTGGCCACGATTGATTTATAAAATCAGTAAAAAGGTCAAACATCCAAGGGGTTGAGAGCTTTAAACAGGCACTGTAAGTTGGAAAACTTCAGCAGCTCCTTGAGGCAGACCAGGTCCCACCATGATGAGCTCTTAACTCGGATCAGTAGCAGGATTTATCTGATGGACACCAGCAAAAAACATCCTGTTCCTTCCATCTCCACTGACTGACAGCTTCACTTTCACACATCAGCTGGAATCAGGCTTACTGCCACACTATTAGCTGAAACAAACAGAGTTTGATGAAACTGAAGGGATATAAAGATGCTCTAAAACTAAATCATACTGCAGATTTGGAAAAGGTCAGAATTCCTGCTTTGCCAGGTCAGTGTGAAAGACAACAGCAACCTTTCTGTTGCACAGTCATGCCTGAAAATCAAGACACAGTATCACATAATTTCACACCCTGGTTATAAAATGGAAAGTGAAGGCACACTCCAAATCCTCCACTCCAGAGATCCGTGCAGAAACAGGAAGTACCAACTTCAGTTTTCAGCTAATGGTAAGAAACTCTTCATGATTCAACAGGCAGTTTAGTAAGGCTGAAAAACACTCAATCTGAATCAGGAACTGTTTGATAAATGTAGAAGTGAACAAGATTATTTCAACAGCTTTCAAAACCAAATTCAATGTAATGACCCTAGCAAACAAAAACATTTCAGGGAGCTTCCTTCCTATCTTCTGGCTTTTACTAACGTCCCCTCTCAGGAACACATAAAACATCAAAATAATATAGGCAAGAAGTAGCCTACATGAGAAGTGAATCATAAGTGAAACTAAGCTATAGTTTTGTGAGTCCTTGCAGATTTCAGAGTGCTGCAGATGACACCATGTCCATGAAATTATACTTTTCCATTCAAAAGCATGCATAAAGATCAATTCCACATATTCATCAGCTGATTACGAACAAAAAGGCACCAAAGTCTCACCATATGCTGAACTGATCATTGTCCATAAATCCATAGGAATCATATGAAGCTGTCTCGTAAAAACAGCAGACTTCCTACGAGGACTTTGAAGCTTGTGCCGAGTCACGTTACAAGAAGCAACACAGAGGAGTTAATGGCATGAGATGAATTAATGATTCACAAACAGCCTCAACAACATATGACCATAAAAACAGCGCTGAGATTTAAATACTCATCCAGTCTGTACATGCTCTACAACCAAGTCTGCTCCAGCTGGCTCTGCTGTTTACTGACTGTAACTCACATGTCCTCCTGAACTTCTCCACAGGGACAGCTTAAGTATTTATGATATTAGCGTTGATTGGTTTGTGCACTCAAGAGTCTACTAGACGCTTCAAGCAGCATGTGCAGCTTCATTCAGCTGTGTTTACACCTGGATTTTCCCAGCAGCACTGAGATAAAAAAGTGGCATCTGAAGAGCAGTGACATATTTACAGTTTTGTCTTTGCTGACGGAGTACACACAGACCGACATCTATGCCTCTCATAAATATGCCTGTAAACACAGCTAAAGCTGAGTTGATAGTAACAGGTAAACCATTCAAAGTTAAGGCAGAGGCTGGGGATGCAAAGTGGGATTGCACTCTTCCTGGTAGTGATCATTTAGACTGACTGGCTCAGATAGCCTTGAAACAAGCTTTGCTATAAAGTTTATTCAGAACATAAATAGAGTTTATTAGCAGGCATCATCATGAAGGAGAACCTAATAATTCTCGATACACATTTATGTTGAGAACATCACTATAATGCATTAATGTAGTCAGTCAAACTAATATGCCAACATTTAACTCACTAACATGTGCATCATGGTGATGGAGGATGAGTGGTACAAGTCACTGGCCTCCTTGCAGAACCCCACTGGACAACTTGGCTCATGCCGCTTCATGCCAGAAGCCACTTCTTGTCTCCTAAAGCACACTGATGATGCACACTCTGGATAGCTCAGACAAATATATTTTGCTAAGAACAAGTCTTATTGCTGTTGGGATATTATCAACAAAATCCAAAACTTATATAAACTTTTGACTCATGCTACAGGAAAACAAAAGCATGAGTCCAAAGCTAGTCGTCCTACACTTCTGAGGGATGTAAACAATCACAGAGGGCATGCTGCTGACACCAAACAGTCCGTTAAATCCTCTGCTACTTGTCGTGCTCAAAGTTATCCCACCTTTCAAAACAAAGATTTGACGGAAGACTTTACACCTACTAGGTGGTACGTGTATCTAAGTTACAACTTAAGTCTACTCTAAAAGTGTCAAAGCTGGTGCAACACTTGAAATGTGAGTAAATCATAACCTCTGTAAGTAAGAACTTGAATTTAGATGAAGTTGTGTTTTAGCCTGCACAGTGCTGGAAGTTTTTTCTGTTATTATTTCAATTTTTTCTGAGCTGCAAATCTGGAAATATGTAGCACTTGGCTTTAAAAACAGACATTTTGTTTTCGAAATAAACATAATTTAGTAGAATGTACACTTAAATCTTCTTGGTGCTCTAATAGAGTGTTTCCCTACATTTGGGTGATGTCTTCAAGTCTGTGTCTTCTTATCTTAAATTCTGGATTGATAATTCTTTGACTTTTAATCTTCATACTAAGCAGTTTGGGTTTGCGGCTGGGTTATTATTGTTCAAAGAAGCTCCCTGGGTTGGTCAAGCAGCTGCTTTGACTTTCCAGGAAGCACATATCAAGAAACCCCCATATGGATAGATACATTTATGACAATGTATACTGAAAATAATTAAAATTAATTTAGAATCAATTAGTTCATAGTAGCATGAATATTAATATGAGGATGCTCAAGATTTAAGCTATAAGGGAGGCAGCTGGGGTGGGGGAGGTGAAGCTGTCCCAACAGCAGCAGCATTAATACAAGCAGGGATTAGTGAGAAGTACGTCATGTCTAAATGGGCCGCTGTGTTAAGAGGAAGAGCTGTGATTGGCTGTGGAAGGCAATAAATGGTATCAGCTCGCCATAAGTTAAGAAAAACATACAGAAAACACAAAAAGGAGAATTTTTGTAAACCAGTCAAAAAAAAAAAATCAACACTTGAATGTTTGCATAAGGTGCATAAATTTCTACTGCAAAAAAGAATGTATTAAACTGGTATTTTGGCATGTTTCAAGTTAAAGGAATATTGCAACTATTACAATATTACTGTAAAATTGCAAGCTATATTGCAATTTAAACTTATTTGCAATAAATTGTGCAACCGTTGTGGCGGTATGAGGACTGTTCTGAATTTATTGTTCAAAAGCACAAAAATGTGACAGTGAAGTTTTAACTGTGCTCAGGTCAGAGACAACTTTCTGCTGCTGTGAACTCTGCATCAAATCTTTTCAAACACCAGCAAAGGCAAGGCTAGTTTCATTAGAATTTTTTAAGTGATTCTTTTCAAAAGTCATGTCTGATTTCCGTTAGTTAATTTTCAGTTAATTTTTTTATCATTACTTTTGCCAGTTTCAGGTTAATTCAGTGACCCCTGTGTTTTCCTCTGTTTAACAGAAAGGTACCAATAGTTTTGTCCACGTGTGTATTTGGCTAAGTTTCCTCACCCTGACGTTATGAAGTTGTGCACTCGCCACCGCTGCAGTTGCATAACTACGGTGACAGACAACAGAAGCACCCAAATGCCAGCAGTGACAGTGAACGCATCACTGCACTTTTTCTGAACTCTAATCTTCACGTCAACGTTTACAGCAGCCTAAACTCTGACATGAAACACAACACTGTCGTGTCATTTCTTCGGCATATTTACACACATACCCACTGTCTCTGTCACACAGCTTACCAGCTGGCATCCTGCTCTAATGTTCCGCAGTTCCTCTTCTGAGCTCAGACTGGTCCAGGGTTAGTTAGCCTCCATGTAGCTTCTCCTGCCGTTTCACTTCACCTGGAACAGGAACGACGACTCTGTTAACATTTAAAGGTTAATGACTCCAAACGAGGAATATCAGAGTCGGTTTAAGTCAGAGCAGTGAGATAGAAATCCTCATTAACGAGCTAAAGCTGCTCGTTGTCACACTACCGTACAGTCTGTGAACGTCACACTCAGAGTACAGAATTAGCCTGAGAAGCTAACTGCTCAGTTAGCGTCCAAACAGAGAGAGGACAGACAGACGTTAGAGTCATTAGAGGGACATGAACGGTGGACATACCTGTAGGTAAACAGCAGACGGGCAGATTAACTCCCACACATTACTACAGTGCTCCCTGCTTTACGGTGACAAAGTGAAAACACGGAAGTGTGCAGCAGCTTCAGAGAGAGCAGACACACTCCGCTAATTATAGCTGCAGGCTGCAGGCTGCACCAAGGTGTACTGTCACTGTGATTAGATCCACTGCACAGGCGTGGGAGTGGGCATGTGGAGCCCAAATACCCGGGACGATTACCTTTATTATTTAGGATTTTTTTTTTTTTTTTTTTATATAACATGCACATTTTTTGAACATTTGAGGAAATTAATAGCCATTCTCATACTCCCAAATTTGGCTTTTATTGTCTAATAAATAGACTTCTCCAACTTTGAAGGCATTGTTTACTGATAATTTAAAGTCAGCTTTCACTCATGTTGTACAGTCTCTCCCAGCCACTCTTTTTCAACCCCATTTCCAAAAAAGTTTGGGCGCTTTGCAAAAGATAAATAAGAACAGGATGCAATGATTTTAAAATCTCATAAATCCATAATTATTCAAAAAAGAACATAACATATCAGAAGCTGACAGACATTTTACCATTTCAAGAAAAATATTAGCTCACTTTGAATTTGACTGAAGCAGAACATCTCAAAAATGTAGGGACAGGTTATCATTACAGAGCATCCACTCCTCTTTTAACAGCAGTCTGGGAGCTGAGGAGATTTGGGAGAGGAATGTTGTCCCATTCTTGTCTGTTTGATTCTAGCTGCTCATCAGATGTTGAAACTGAGATATACACTCATTTTGAATTTGACTGAAGCAGAACATCTCAGAAAAGTAGGGACAGGGCAACAAAAGCTGAGGAAGTAAGCAGTACTAAAGAAAAACAGCTGGAGGAGCACTTTAATTAAGTTAACATCTGTAATATGAAGGTGTAAAAGGAGCATTTAGGAGAGGCAGAGTCTCTCTGAAGGAAAGATGGGCAGAGGTTCACTAATCTCGGAAGAACAGTGTCTAAAAATTGTGGATTAAGTTAAGGAAATGGAGACCAGTTGATGGAGTTTTGGGAGAGGAATGTTGTCCCATTCTTGTCTGCTGTAGGATTCTAGTTGCTCAGCACTCTAGGATTTTTCATTTTGTGATGCACCAAGGGTTTTCTGTTGGTGAAAGGTCTGGACTGCCGGCAGGCCGGTTCAGCACTCTTCTCCTGTGAAGCCATGCTGTTGTGACGGATGTGGTATGTGTTTAAGCATCGTCTTTACCTTTCCTGAAGAAGACGTCTGGATGGGAGCATATGTTGTTATAAAAGCTCTCTCTTCTTCTCAGCATTGGTAGTGTCTTTCTAGATGACCACAGCATATGCACTGATGCAACCCCATGCCATCAGTGTTGCAGGGTTTTGATTCCAGTACGGAATCATGACTGTTTTAAACGCAGTGACAGCTGAGAGTCCAAAAATCACGAGTACCCAATTTTGGCCTTTCGCCTTGTCCCTTGCTCACAGAGATTTCTCCAGATTCTATGAACTTTTTGGTGATTTTATTTACCAGCCCCATCGTCCCTGGAAGAGGTTACAGTGTCCAATTTTGCACAAAGCATCATATACTGTCCAGATGAACATTTTAGGGAGGTTTTGTACACACTACTTACATTAAAGCACAGATCTCTCTACGAGAACAGTTTTATTTTCAATTGAACTAATTTTGAAGGTAATTTTTTCACAATAATTTATAAAATACCATGTAAAAATGCCAAAGATTCTTTCTGTTTTGGAAAGGGTCCTACAACCCCTGTGTAGTGTCTTGCAAGCCCCCTAGGGTCCCTGAATCCCTCTTATGAGAGCCATTGCTGTAGATGGTGGGATACTCAAAGGCTGCAGGTTTACATTGAGAAATATTTTCAGAAATTGATCCACAACTTTTAGGTGCAGTTTTTCACAGATTGGTGAACCTCTATCTCTGCTTCTGAGAGACTCTGCCTCTATTAAATGATCCTTTTATACCCTGTCATGTGACTGACCTGTTGCCAATTAACCTAATTAGTTGTGAAATTCTCTTCCAGCTGTTTTTCATTAATATCCCTTACTTTTCCAGCTTTTATTGCCCATCCCAACTCTTTTGAGATGTGTTGCTGCCATCATAATAAAAATGAGCTAACATTTTTCATGAATGGTAAAATGTCTCAGTTTCAACACTGATACGTCCTTTATCTTCTACCAGGAATAAAATACGGGTTTTTGAGATTTGCAAACCACTGTACTTTGTTTTTATTTACATTTTAATGCCCCAGCTTTTTTGGAAAAGGGGTTGTATTGATGAGCTTAAAAAATACAGGGGAACAGCACAGTGTAGGGAGTGACACCAAAATTGATACATGGCAATTTGCTTGATCGTTGCACAGGCGGAGTATGTGGAATTTGAGGGTTAGTGTTCTGAGCATGCTCAGCATAGCAGAGGTGGTTTATGTTTTCACCACTCAGTATAGCAGTGTTTCTCAAGTGGAATGGAAGCACACATTATTGCTGTACAACAACTTAAGTTACTGTAACATGTCTTAAAGAGGCTGTTCGGTATGGATGTGGATTTGGTGTGCCTTGAGATTTTGGCTTGATCTTAGATGTGCCTTGGGCAAATACATGTTGAAAACCCAAAGTTCCTTACTCATCAGCTGGTAGCCTGAAAAAGGTTTCCTAGAAACTAAACTGCAAGTAGGGAGCCTTGCCTACCAGTGCAGTGGAGGTTGACATGCTTCTGTGAATAAACCAGTTCTCCAGCAGTGGTCTTAAACTGGGACAAGGATAGTTGTCCAGTTATAAGACCTGATAGAGCCTAGCTGCTCATGTGAACGTATTGAGTGCTTTGTAGTTCAGTGGGTTGATCAGTAAATCTTCTATGTTTAGGCCACTTGTGCTAAATCTGTGCACACTCTTGATGTATGTAATCTCATTAGAACCACTGGACTGAATCTTCCACTTTGTTATTGTAATGCAGAAAACAAATGTGCCTGGTGCATCATTAATGAGGACGTATTGTCATTAAGATCACCACTGAGACCGAAAGTGTCCAGCAGACGTTAATTACCCAGACCGGGACTAAAAATATCCCCCACAGCTGATGTTTGAAAGTGTGCTGCTTGTGCTTTTTAAGCTCTTAAGGACCTTTGCCGGGCCGGTCAGTGGACTCAGATCTGATTAAAGGCTTTAACCTCACAGATGGTGTGCCAAGCGTCTGTTTGAGTCAACTGCAGCCAACACTCCCACTTGACAACAAAAACCCAACAATGTGGGGGAAAACATCATTTCTCTGTAATCAACTAATGCAGGGATGTTCACATGAAGCCGATGTGCACAAGGGTTAAAAATAAAGCAGAGGGAAGGGGGTTAATGTCGTCTTTAATGCCCAAACATCAACAGATTATGCAGTCAGACAGCAGTGAGCAGACAGGAACACGGTGGCTTTATTTAGTCACATTCATGTTACATAACCAGGAAGGTGTTTCTCTCTGCTTAATGAGATGTATTTACAGTTCAAACAAGACGAGAGTGAGCATTTTACACATTTCAAATTCTAAGAAATCAGATATAAATCAAACAGTGTGAAAAGAATGGGGTGATTTGCTTTTAACTCAGTGATGGAAAAAATAACAAAAATACCTCCCAAAAGGGAAAAAGATCAGCTTTATTGATCATTAGTTTGAGCAGTTTAGGAGTCAGAATAGATATCTTGCACCAAAGCCAGTCTTAGGGCTGCACATTGGAGCAGGGATTAGCACTACTGCCTCACAGCAAGCAGCTGCTTTTGACTGACTGGTGACCAACCCAGGGTCCAGCCTCAGTTTCCTGCACACCTCAATGGAATAAGTGTAGAAGATAATGAATGCATTTTTAGATATTCAATGTTGAGGTAATCATAGACTCTATACATTTTTGGAAAGTCTGAGTTATGTCCCCTCATCTGTGGTGATCAGGAGTTTGGCCTGAACTATCACAATTCAGGGGTCATGGTTGGTTACACACTGAAAAAGTCTGAATGGAGAAAATTATCAAACAACAGTAATCTCATGCCATTCTAGTTGGCGGCAACCCTCTTGACTGTTTTCTAACTACTATCATTGAACAGCAAATGAATGAAAAAGCAGGCGCAACTAAACATGCAAAGAAGAAGAGTGGCACTCAGAAGCAAAGCAGAGGAGCTACTCAAGCTACAAGACCTCCCCTCTTCTCAACTTCACAGCACTGTTTGTGAAAAGCCACTGGATGTGAAAGTGGAGAGGGTTGAAAACTTTGCCAATGCCGATAGATTTGAAGGCTATAGGCAGATATGCAGAAGTAGAGAAGAGCCTCTGAAGAGCCACATGTGGCTTGAGAGTTGCAGGTTGAATATCACTGGGCTAGAGAGGGGTGTTTTGTAAAGACAGATTTCCAACATTAAAAAAAAATTGGTTTTTGCATTAATAAATTTGATCTAAAAAGCCTTTAAAAGTATTATCCCTCCTACCTTCCCTTAGAACTTTTGTCAACCCCCATGTCTCTGTCAAAAAGGTTTTGTCTTGCTGGCATGTGCATGAACTCATTTTCATTACAAATGCAACTTTTATTAATAAATACAACAGTCTGCAGAATTCATAAACAGATTTAATGAATGTATTTATTGCAATATATGATTAATAACTGCAGGGGGTGTTTTTGATATTTGCAGTCAAAAATCTTCATCACTAAACTCTCAGGAAATGACTGCTACAGTTTATTAAAAGAGAGGGAAGTCATAAACATGAACGTCTCCAGTTTTCAGCTCACGTCTGAAATAAACCAGTTAAAGACGAGCTGAGAGGACAAACTGATACTTGATGTTGTTTCAGCTCAGAGGCAGCAGAGGCACTGATACTCGGCTGAATATTGACGAGTGTAATCAGCAAACAGGTGAAGTCAATGAAACGTTCAAACACTCCGAGTTTCCTCATTAGCGGGAAAATGGCTGCTGATTGTTTGTCTGCTTTGGGAAGTGTCGGTGCAATCTGTTAGGAGCAGTTTACTTCTTGATGAGTGGATTAAAAAAAAAAAAATAGAGACTCTTCATCATGTAGAGAAACCTGCAGGATTGTAGGTGAAAATACACTGGCTTTGTATTTTGTCTGGTGATCCAACTCGTGCAAAATTAACTAATGGTTCAATTAAACTATATGGATGATACTGTATTTAAAAATTTGTTTTTTAAATATGGATTAACATGTGTGACCAAATGTGCATAATATTCGGTTTTTTGAAGACTCTATATTGAACAACCACAACCATAACTTTATTCCAACACAGAATAATCTGCAAGAATCTAAAACATTCAAGCTAATGTCTGTAGCATGGCATGCACATGATACAGACTCAAATACATTTCATTATTATTTATTCTGCAGCCCTTTCCTCTCTGACTGACTCTATCCATTTTGACCAAATTTGTAGTCCAGGCTGTATCGCACAATCAGAAATAAGCAGAGAAATCCATATCCACTCCAGAGGTATAAGGCTCTTATCAGATGATGATTTCTGGTTATTTCAAAACAGTTATGAGATTGGTCCCCTATTATTTCATTTTACAAACCTGATTTTTTTAGTATCAGACTACCAGTGAAAAGCTTCAGAGGACAGTGAATGAGGATAATAAAATAATCCCTCCATTATATGAATCTATAGAGGAAAGAACGTTCTCATCATTTACTGAAACACTTTGTTCAAGTGCACTTGTATTTGCTTCAAAGCTTTAAGAGAGAATCATTCACTCTAAAGGGAATAAAAGACTGTGCATTAAATAATACCTTCAATCAATCTGTCTCTCACTTAAAACATCACCCTCGCTCACGCTCCTCCGCGTGCTGTCCAGAGGTGGAGGTGAAAAGTGCTGTGGAAAGCCTCGGTTTGCACTTCAAAGGGCTGTGTGGGAGGAAGACAGCTGCCCATCGTGAGCTGCAGCCCAGTCATGGAAGCAGCGACTGCTGGAGTTTAACCTCCACTGAAATGACCTTGGCGCCCCACATACATCAGATCAACTCTGACCGACGTTTTACACCCAGCCGGAGGGAGGCGGGACGTTTTGTTGGACAGGTCAGCTGTCCCAGAGAAAAGATCAATATGTTGTACGGCCTTCATGTTTTTTTCCCAGGAGGGGGAGGAGATGGGAGGATTTAGAAGCTGAAAAGGACCATCTAGGTACCAGTATGAATAAATGATCAAGCTGCTTTCATGTTGTGTTTAGAGATTCCTTTTAAATGTAAAATGTTTTGTTTTTTTTCCTGGGGGGGGCAACTTCAGTGGTTAAAGAATGACATCAGTTCAATTTCCTTTCAATTCCTTCCAGCTACAGTGCCTATGAAAAGTTTTCCCCTCCTTGGATGTTTTACCATTTTATTGGTTTAATAAAGCAACAAAATGATGATCACCAATCAATATCATCTGGTTTTATTTTATTCAAAAAACGTAGAAAGTTTCACAATTATTGAAAGGTGGATCAACTGAGTGTAGTGAATGTGTCTCAGGTGATTGTAGTATAGAGGCATCTGTGTCTGGAAAGTCCAGATACGGGTTCATCAGTATTCCTGGCTACCATTACACCATGAAGGCAAAAGAACACTCAAAGAAGAGGAATTACAAGCTTCAGCAGCTGAGATAGGAGGGACTCTGCAGAGAACAACTGTTGGCCGGGTTCTTTACCAGTCAAAGCTTTGTGGGAGAGTGGCCAAGAGAAAGACACTGTTGAAGAAAACTGGACTAGACAGACCCGGCAGCATGGGGGGGCATTGGGGGGCGGTGCCCGCCCACGGAGTCAGCCGCACCCGCCCTGGGACCTGAAGCTGTCCATATTTGAGTTTTGTTGTTTTTGTCAGAGTAGCCATCTTCTATTAACCTTGCAAAGCAGATAGAGACGCCCGTTTCCTTGTTTCTCACTGGCAAATCCATCTTGCAAAGCTTCCATCTGAACCGTTTAGGCCCGGTTAGAAAGTGGCAGGACCAACCAGCAATGAGGGGCAGTACTTTCAGGCGCAGCAGAGTCATGACTTTAACAAGCAGCAGCAAGAGCTGGTGCAGTTATGGAGGAAGAGATTAGCATGGATGCTGCTCAAGTGCCAGTTTTATCAGAGCTTGAAAACATTTCTAGATGGATGTGTGATCCTACAATTCAACCAATCCAACCAACAAACAAAGGCAATGTGCCAGACAATTACAAACAGAGGGGGGCGGGTCACTGAGTCATACTGAGTCACATTTTAATGGCGTTCACCATTGCTAGTGCGCAGTGAACTGAACATGGATACCCGGAATTATTTCCAAAAAATACAAAAGTACCAAGGACAAGTGACGACGTGGAGGGGAGTGAGCAGAGAGCAGCACCATACAGCTACACCTTTATTGGAAACATAAGCACCGAAGTCAACAGCCACACTGGTGTAAACATTCATGCTAGGAGGGTTAGCTACAGCAGCTAGGGAGCACAAGGAGCAACGCCAAGCAGCGTAACTCATCTGCATGGAAGAAACGTGACAACGTCAACAACAACAACACCATGGAGATTCACGGTAACATTACAGCTGCGAGGAACAGCAACAGGCCATTGCAGCCTAGTGACCCTGGCACAGAAAAGCCCCAAAGACCACTCATGCAGAGCTTTCCTCCTTTTCTCTAGGAAAAAAGGTCATTCTGCAGTTCCTGGTATGATATCGACACATAGCACTACACTACTGTTTTTTGTTTGTTTTTTTAGATTTTGGGATGAACTGCCCCTTTTTAGTGAGAGAAAAATGATTTCTCAGCACTGTAGAAGTGGCTACAATGTCACTGTTCAGCCTGAAGCAAATAAAATTAAGGTTTAAAAGCCCCCCCCCCCCCCAAAAAAAAAAACAAAAAAATGTAGTGCCCCCCTCTAATTTGTTTCTGCAAAAGGCATGTGGGAGACTCCATGGTGAAGAGTCGAAAGTTCTTTTGTATGATGAGATCAAAATGGTGCTTTATGGCCATCAGACAAGACGCCAAACACTGCACATCACCACAAACACACCATCCCCACTATGAAACATGGTGGTGGCAGCATCATGCTGCAGTGATGCTTCTCAGCAGCCAGCCCTGGTCGGCTTGTAAAAGTAGAGGGTAAAATGAATGTGGCAAATTATAGGAAAATCCTGGAGGACAATTTTATTCAGTCTGCAACAGAATTAAAGCTTGGGAGATTTATTTTCCAGCAATGGCAGAAAGAATACGGCTCAAGCAGTGGTTCTCAACTGGTGGACCCAAAAGTGGGTCACGAAGCTCTTTCCAAAGGGGTCACAAGGAAAAAAATGAGGCAGAAATTCTATTTACAGAAGCCCTAAGTAGACATAGGGTTAATTTATAAATGTTTATTAAATAATTGTTTTAAGCTTTCTACTCATTTGTCTCTTTTTCTTTAGATAACACTTCTGGTTTTCCAAAAATAACGAGGAACTCTTTAGGACATTACAAAATATCTATGCTGTATTGAAAAAAATTGAGTAAAATAAGATGCATGCACGTGTTTTCTTCTGTAATGGTGCACATTAATCCTCTTTTTCCTCAACTAGTTGAGAACAACTGGTTTAAAGACAACAAGGTAAATGTTCTTGAGCAGCCAAGTCAAAGCCAAGACCTTAATGTGATAGAGAATTAGAGAATCTGAAAAAAGACTGTTCACGCCCAGTCCCTGTGCAACCTATCCACACAGACTCAGTGCTGTGACTCTATAAATATTGACTTTTAGGGAGTGAATATTCCGGATGACTATAACAAATATTACAATCCTGATATGATGTTTTAAGGCGCCAAAGATCACAGCAGAGTTGTGTCTAGACCTGACAAACCTGCAGATCAACTCCATGAATGATTAGAGCTTATTTAATCTCTTTCAGGACGTTGGTTACACCCAGGGCAAACAAATAAAATGAGGATGGGCGTGAAGAGCAGATGAGGAACCATAAAAGAAATGAGCACCGTTGCAATGCATCAGCATCCGCAAACCGACCATTATTCATGAATTATTTGCCTTGCTATATTCTCGTTTGCTCACTCAGTTACTCTCAAAATGACCATAAAGTACTAAATTCAGGTTTAATGTGCTCATTTCCTCCATTTTTAATTGTTTTTTAGAGATACACTATATTGCCAAAAGTATTCACTCACCCATCCAAATTACTGAAATCAGGTGTTCCGATCACTTCCATGTCCACAGGTGTGTAAAATCAAGCACCTAGGCATGCAGACTGTTCCTACAAACATTTGTGAAAGAATGGCTCGCTCTCAGGAGCTCAGTGAATTCCAGCGTGGTACTGTGATAGGATGCCACCTGTGCAACAAGCCCAGTGGCGAAATTTCCTCACTCCTAAATATTCCACAGTCAACTGTCAGTGGTATTATAACAAAGTGGAAGCAATTCGGAACGACAGCAACTCAGCCACCAAGTGGTAGGCCACGTAAAATGACAGAGCGGAGTTAGCGGATGCTGAGGCGCATAGTGTGCAGAGGTCATCAACTTTCTGCAGAGTCAATCACTACAGACCTCCGAACTTCATGTGGCCTTCAGATTAGCTCAAGAACAGTGGTAGAGAGCTTCATGGAATGGGTTTCCATGGCCGAGCAGCTGCATCCAACCACACATCACCAAGTGCAATGCAAAGCGTCGGATGCAGTGGTGTAAAGCACGCCGCCACTGGACTCTAGAACAGTGGAGATGCGTTCTCTGGAGTTTCTGGGTTTGGCAGTTGCCAGGAGAACGGTACTTGTCTGACTGCATTGTGCCAAGTGTAAAGTTTGGTGGAGGGGGATTATGGTGTGGGGTTGTTTTTCAGGAGCTGGGCTTGGCCCTTTAGTTCCAGTGAAAGGAACTCTGAATGCTTCAGCATACCAAGAGATTTTGGACAATTCCAGCTTTGTGGGAACAGTTTGGGGATGGCCCCTTCCTGTTCCAACATGACTGTGCACCAGTGCACAAAGCAAGGTCCATAAAGACATGGATGAGAGAGTTTGGTGTGGATGAACTTGACTGGCCTGCACAGAGTCCTGACCTCAACCCGACAGAACACCTTTCGGATGAATTAGAGCGGAGACTGAGAGCCAGGCCTTCTCGTCCAACATCAGCGTGTGATCTCACTGTTGCGCTTGTGGAAGAATGGTCAAAAATTCCCATAAACACACTCCTAAACCTTGTGGAAAGCCTTCGCAGAAGAGTTAAAGCTGTTATAGCTGCAAAGAGTGGACCGATGTCATATTAAACCCTATGGATTAAGAATGGGATGTCACTTAAGTTAATATGCGGGTCAAGGCAGGTGAGCGAATACTTTTGGCAATATAGTGTATGTTTGGGCCTTTATTTATTCACTGAGAGATACGACTGTAGATAGAGTCTGACTGGAATCATAGGTCTGATTAATCCAGTGCTGCATGCTTTTTTCTTAATAATTGTCTCATGCATCAGTGTCTAAATGACTGTTGTAAAAGTGTGATACCTTATGCTTTGTCTAAATGCGTGTCTTATGTATCTACTACCTTAATAATACAGGGTTTCTGCACATTTATTGAATAAAGGAGAACAAAAGTCATTTCCATTCAAACTTTCAGCTTTGTCAGCTTTAACTTTCCAGGAAGTTCAATTTTACAAAGTAGAACCCATTACAGACTGTAACCTAGCATTACCTGCTAACACTTAACAAGAAGTTTCAGCTGTAAAACTTTAATAAAAAAGAACAAAACAAGTTGGAAGCTGTCATTTCTGTTCCTTCTGATGTGAGGGTGTGACGGCGCTTGCCTCTCTCCGCTGTGGGCTCCGCTCTTCATCAGACAGCTAAGAATAGCAGCGTTTAGATGAAGGTGAGACTGGAGGTGTGCGGGGATGAAAGCAGAGAGAATCTGCACAGAGGAAATCCTCAGAAACTGGGAGAGGAAGCTGAAATGAGGAATTATAAAAGATTTAGTGACAGCAGCGTGACTGATAATCGTGCTGAACTAAAAACACAGATTCTCTTTATTTTCACTGACATGTCATCTTTCTTAACAAAGCTTCTTGCAGGAAATGAGTTCAATGTTGTCAAATTTCAGAGTCCTTTTCATGTGGTTGATTTCCCTGAAAGTGTCAAATATGGCATTTCAACTCTCTTTTTGTTGCGATATCTATTAATCCACGAGTCCTGAAATTCATAAACTAGGTTGGCATTCCTCAAAACTACTGGTAGAAAAGCTTTCATTTATAAAATGGAGCCTAACAGGGGAAACACTGTAAAATAAAACTGTTTCTTGCTCATTTAAAACCCTTTTCTTTTGCTTACCAAACCATCCCTCCAACCCCTGCAACATTTTCCCCCACCGCCACTGGGATTCTGAGGTGTTCACCAGACCAGATGGGATATTAAATCCCTCCAGTGACGTCTGGATCTACCCTGGAAGACTTCCAAAGGGAGGTGACCAGGGAATCACCAAAACTGGCTCCTCTCAATACGAAGGAGCAGTAGCTCTCCACAGAGATGTCTGAGCTCCTCTCCCTGTAGACCAGGGGTGTCTAAACTCTTTTCACTGGGGGCAACATACAGAAACATAGAAGGATGGATACCTTAAGAATATTAAAATCTAACATAGCTTATGATATTCCTAATGACTGAGTATGCTTTTGGCGGACAAGGCAAAAAGCAAATCCTTGTCAGGATTCTGGGCAGTGTTGCCAGATCTCAAGAGACAAGTAAGCAACCAGACCTGTGAAAACAAACCCAAAACAAGCAACTTTTGCTACGGAGCCCCCCTAGGTTCTGGGGAGAGAAAAATAAATAAACTGTGCATGGTTTTACAGCCCGTGGGGATGGATTGTAAACTGTGGGTACAATGCCAATTTACATCCATGTGGACAGATTGGTAAACTTTGTTCTGCAAAACTGTACCCACAGTACAGTTTATTTTTCTCCCCCCTGAGCTTCAGGACAATGACCACAAGAGGGAGAGACCATGGAGACCGTGAACCCAATGTCCATAAGCCTCATTGTGGAGTAGCTGCTGCATCTTAAAAAATGTTTTCAGCGCTAGTAGTATGTTGGTTCAGGTTTGCATGGTGTGCACCTATTTCGCACTTAACATACTCTGCACAGGGCTTTCGAGTTGTCCCCCACGACAGGTTGAATCCATTCTTTTAATCCATTCTCTTTCTCCCAGTCTTTGCTGTATTTCTCTCCATATTTCACCCACTTTGTCCCGGGCATTGTTGCTCAAAAAACTCTCCTACAGCCCACTATCAGTCGCGCTTTTCATTTAAACGTCATTCGTGTTTTCCTTGACAGAAAAAAAAACGGATTGCCCTGCTCTGCCTCTGATTGGCTAGTACTCGTTGCCATCAGGGCCAGAGCCAATTAGAAGCAGAATGCAGGTGGGAAAAAACTCTGCTGTCTCCTGTGTGTGTGTATGGGAAGAGAGGAGGGACAGAGGGAACAGTCAGGACAAACTATCCTACGCTTAAATAACATCAAAAATATCTGCTTGAAAACTCATAATGGAACAAGCCCAAAGGCGCTTGACATAAGCGGACTTGGCAACAATGATTCTGGGGAGACTGATCAGGTTTTAGGGGTCCCTGGCTGACCCGGGATCTGCCTCTGGAGTGCAGAATTTTCCTCCAAGCCAGGAGGGCCAACCAAATCTGGGGGCAGAGCTAACTCTCCACATGACATCATGAGGGGAAAATCTGAGACTGGTTTGTTTCAGCACACATTTTCTGAAAGCTGGAGAAAGGGGGTGGATATTTCTGGTATTTCAGGGGATTGTGGACAGGCCAGGGACACATATTTTTGTTAGAAAAGCCTGAAAAAGTGATTTTTGCATAATATGTCCTCTTTAAGGCTTTTGAAACAAACAGAAATACTGAGCCATCCTATTTTTTTTTTTTTTTTTTTTTTTTTTTTAGTTTAATTCCTCAACTTTTTAGGTTTATTACTGAGTTACTGTCCTTTCCTCACACACAAACAAAGACTGCAGAAGACAGAGCCTTAGCTCCAGAACTTTGAAGGGATCTGACATAGATCCTGTTCAGACAGGCATTCAGGTAATGATCCTTTATTTGCACTCCGTGTTCAATTGTTTATGACAGCAATACTGAACACGTGGATCTTTAGCCACATGTGGCTCTTTGTGATGATTTGTGGCTCCTTTATGTCTCAATTTGAAATATTATTCCCACAGAAATCCTTATGAAAAAGAAACTTTGTGTGATTAGTGGATGAGTGGGGGGTGTTTGAACCCAGAATGCAGACCAGACTGATGACGTTTTATCAGTTTTATTGAGAATAGTGCACACTGGGGGGGGGGGGGGGGTCTACAGGTCCAGGGGTAGTGAGGGGCTCCAAGAGAGTGCGCTGGGTTTGGGCTGATGTGAGGCAAGGAGTCAGGCACTGGAAGAGAAGAGAAAAAGTCAAAGTGACAAAAAGTCAAAAATAGAGTTCATGACAAAGTTAATCAAATAATCTTGGGAATGGGTTCAAAGGTAAACCAGAGAGAGAGCTGAAGTACCGCTGAGAGGAGCGAACAATACTCTGGCGCTGAGGTGTGTGTCTGCAGCAGTCTTGAAGGGTGCGTGATTGCAGAGCGGCAACAGGTGCGGTCTATTATCCTCAGCGCCGTGGAGGAAGGGAGCAGCCTCAGAGACAAAGTGAAGTTAGCCACAAAACAGACGACACAGGAAATGGAACCTACCAAAGTAAAACATGTGCAGAACAGAATCACCACAACTTTGACATCAGAAATTATCCATTGCAAGTCACATTAATCAGTTTGTTTCACATACAGTTGGCTTTAATTGCCAACCTTCATTTTTTTGTCTGTATATTTACCATTTTTTGCTTTTCGTTAAATTTTTTAATCATTTTTTCCACCATTTATGTATTTTTAATGCCACTTTAACCCTTTGTTGCCACTTTTCACTACTTACATTGTGGCTCTTGCAAAGGCATCTTTCAACAGTTTGGCTCTTTGGTTGAGCAGGGTTAAGTAACTCTGGTTTATAGTATTCAGTGACTGTTCTATGCTCTCATCTGTGGCTCTTATGTGAGTCTTTCTTTATTTTCTGCCGTGTTTTCTATCCTGTAATCACTGCTGTAGTGGTTACATTACTGCCTCTGTTTTATATTCTCTTTCATATCCTGGTACTATTTCAGTCTAAACTCTTCGTACCCCGTGACTCTGAGAGAAACTGCTTCCGTTTTGACTTCTTCCTCCCTGAAGGCTCTGACGGGTCGGTGTGATGGGCCGATCGGTGACATAAGAGCTAAAGAGCCGTGATGTCCCACCGCACCGAGGGAGAAATACACTCCAACCTGTGTGTGGAGGAAACTCTGAAAGCAGTGAGTCATCCTCCGCTGAGGGAGGAGACGGAGCAAGGGAGGATGAAAGAGCGTGACGGTGGGAAACGTTGGTCCTGAAACAGACAGGTGGAGGGACGGCGGGTGTGTGTCTGTAGGCTGTGCGGCTGTAGTCAAAGTTCTGCGAGCTCCAGAAGCTTTGATGCCTATGAAGCTGTCCATGCTCATCACTTTAAGCATTAGAATGTCAAAATAAGCTCATTAAACTGAAGAAGCATTCATGAATACTCTTTCTGTTTTCAACATCTTGTTAGGTTGAAAATCACCAGAAAAACTGTCACGTTTTAAACCGTAACACCGGTGAATGTGGTCTTAGCAGTAACCCACTCTGTGCTCCAGCTGTAAATGAGACGCTGGTGTGGAAAAATCATTTATGTTCCATAAAATGTTGTGCAGGTATGAAATACCAACATGTCAAGCTTGTCAAACTTTCCATGCACAGAATGTGCACTACACAGATCACAATGGGGAATTGGAGGACAAGAATACTTAGTATCTAGCCAATCAGTATCCACTAGTATCCAGAAAGTCCCTTTGTCTGTCGACACAGGGGCGGGACTGGATAGACATCAGATGCTACAGGACTAAACCAGTGGTTCTCAAGTGGTGGGTGGGGACCCAAAAGTGGGTCGCGGAGCAGTTTTCAGTGGGTCGTGGATGTGTGTCTGGAGAAAAACTAGTGGCAAAAGACTATGAAAACCAGCAACCATGCTGTTTATTTTACTCAGCTGGTAAATTTAAATGCTTTATTAATTTTTCAACTCATTTATTTCTGCTTTACCATGTTAATGATGTAAATTGGCTAAAATATATACGTTATCATGGGGAAAGAGGGCATACAACATGTCAGTTTTGCCCTGTTTCTTTTTCCAATCCTAAATTGTGTTTTATCCAAGATCTCAAGAGCAACATTTTTATTTGTCAAACTTGCATTGTTGAAAGTTTGTGGAAATTTGGGTTGTGATTTGTCATCAAAGATTTTGGTGGGTTCTGAGGCTAAACCAATGGAGAACTACTAGTCTAAACATCCACCTCTTATATGTTAAATGCAGCTTTCTTCTAACCACCCAACCATTCTGGTGCACACAAGAAACTCACCAATGCTTTGAAGAAAGTTTGCTGCACTCAAGCTTAAGAGCTACACAAACCCAAATTGCATAAACCTCACCTGACATGCCAGATAGACATCCGAGGCTACCAATAAGAGGGGATAAAAGGGGGAACTTTCTGGGGCCCAGCCAACCTGGGGGCCCATGAGGTCAACATACTGAGACAAAAAAAGCAAAAAGGGGCCAAAATGGGAAAACGGGGCAAACGTGTAAAAAGAGGCAACATTTTATAAGTATCACTGAAAAGTTTGCAAAGTTGGTTAAAAGTGGCAAAAATGGGCAAAAAAGAGCAAAATAAGTGGCCAAAATGGCCAAAATGAGGTAAAATGGGCATAAGACAGCAAAAAAGGTTCAAAAGTGCCAAATATATATATATATATATATATATATATATATATATATACAACAAAAATGGGAAACAAAGGGCAAAATATGGCTGAAAAGTGCCAAAATTCCAAAAAATAAAAAGTGGCCTAGAGAAATTGAGGAAATGGATGGAAAGTGGCTAAAAACAAAAAAATGTGCAAGAACATTTAAAAAATGGTTAAAAACTCTATAATGCATGGGTCTGAAGGGCAAAAGTGAAAAATGGTTAAAAAGCAGAACATATGGTTAAAACATGACAAAAAAGTTGTAGAAATGGGCAAAAATTGGCAAAGATGTGCAAAAAGTTGCAGCAACATTACAACAACGTTTGAAACGTATGAAAAAAGTGGCAAAATGGGCAAAAAAGAGCAAAATTAGATGTCAAAATGAACAAAATGGGGCAAAATTGACATTAAGTGGCAAAAATGTTGAAAAATGCCAAAAAAGTTGCAAAAAAATGGGCAAGAAATGACAAAAAACGACTGAAAATTGTCAAAATGTACAAAATAAATAGTGGCAGAGATATTGCAGGAATGGGCGAAAAGTTGTTAAAAATGGCAAAAATGAAAAAAAAAAAGTTCAAGAACGTTTCAAAAAAGGTAAAGATTGCATACTGGGTCTAAAGGGCAAAAAATTGTGTATGTAGGGAAAAAAAGGAAAAAAGACAAAAATTTGCCAAAAAAGGGCAAAAAGAGAGAGAAAGGCACATCAGTTCCAAACAGAAGGCCAAAAAGATCCAAAAATTAGACAAAATGGGGCAAAAAGAGAATTCAAACATCAGAACCTAATAATTGCTTGGCACTTTTTTTCAGCTCCAACATGATGTACAGTGCTTAACAAATTTATTAGACCACCCTAACCCTAACCAAAGTAAGGTTTATGCCACAGCTGCCCTAAATTAACAGCATTGGTAATTACCAAAATCTTTTTTTATGTTTCTGCAATGGGTAATACACCAACATGTGGAAGCTCTTTAACCCAAATGATATTTTTAATGCTAAAATAAATTATTGTTGTTATCCATGAATTTTCAAATCAAGATTCAAGGTTCACTTTATTATCCATGTGAAGGGCAATTTGTTTCGCAGCCAGCAGTCAAGACATACATTCAGATCAATCATAAAAAGCAGCATTGACAACATAATAAATAGAAGCACAAGAGACTGTGTGCAATGCAACAATAGTGCAAATGTACTGATTTACAAAAAACCCTGAAAAAATAGTGAAGCACATTAATATTTCTTGATTATTATGTCAAATTATAGTTATTTACTTGCATTCCTGAACAGAACAATGAGTTTTAGTGGTTGAATGTTATGTTTGATTCATTTCTGACTTCTCAGAGAAGCCCAGTGGGCCAGCTCAAATTTGGGTGAATTCAGTCTGAAATTCCTCATTCCTGTTCCTGGTAAAATGTGGAGAGCTCACTGAAAATGAAAGAGTCCGCATTAAAGCACTTCATGATGCTGGATGGTTTTTGAGATGGATAAGACTGGTGGTCTAATAAATTTGTTAAGCACTGTAGCTGTTAGCCAGGATGCTACTGATCCAACACACATGCAGTGACATCATCAGTAAATCACAGCTGGGGAGGGCCCATTGGCTTTTTTAGGGGCCTAGCAATTTCTTGGAGGGAGGGGGCTGGTACGTTGCAAAGTATATGTTTTCCTATCTTGGCAACACCCTATACAAAGTGTTTGGGAAGGTTGAGCCTTTTGAAAACTTCTCAGAGGGTGATTGGATGTCTGTCACATTCATTACTGGCCAATCAGAGCAACAAGTTATAAGATGTGGTATGTGAGCTGTTCTCAATCCATGGAGGCAGGTAATAAATCCAACTCTTGCCAAAGATGGTTAAGACTAGAGCAAAAAAACATCTCTGACAGGGGTTTAAAAATTGTTCAGTGTTTTATTTATTTTTTTTTTTGATAAAGAAATGGTGTTCAATTCTGGAAAAACATCTGCTGCTATTTCTGCTCGCCTCACCAGCAGCCGTTATTAAACCAGCTTCCAGTACAACTAAACCCCACCTGTAACCACTGCAAACTCATTACTGCTCATGAGCCAGTCACCTCCGCTCATTTAAATGGCAACACTCAGACCAGCATGAGTCCCCGAGGGCGTTCTGGCAATAACACAACAAAATCTGATTGGCTGATGACACTGTCACTCAGCGTTGGAACCCCAGTAGTAACACCCAGCTTTAATTCAAAGCTTGCAATGCGAAAACCGCTGGCAGAGGAAAGAAGCGGTGATGCGTTTAGGACGTGGGAAATTTCTGTACAGCACTACAAGATATAACCATTCATTTTCCGGATAGAGTTGCATACAGTGCTAGCCCTGCTGCTGCACACCTCTGTTGGAGAGTGGTTTACAGTATCAGCAATGTCATCTGCAAAAACATCATGTGTGCTATTAGTGCTTTGTGTAAAGAAAAAAAAAAAGAATTTGCAGAATGTCAACGATAAAACTTTTTTATTATCTTTCCGAGCTCATGATATATTTTTTGACTTCTTACAGCTCTTGGGTTATTCGTGTTGGTTTGGTATGTTAATATGGGTTATTTAGATAAATGTTGGGTTTTTTTGTTGGGCTTTGTGTTAGCTGGTGTTTAATTCATGCTCCATCTTCTCCTTTGGTTCTGATTTAGCCTTACATATGAAGAGGAAACTTTTAGAAGTGCTATAAGTGTGACCTAATGAGGGTTTTTTTTCTTGTTAAAAACAGAAGTGTTGCCCACAGTGATTTTTCTGAATCTAGATGATATTTACACAAAAGATTTCCCCAAAGATTGTGAAGAAATATCATCAGTTTGTACCATTTCTCTCTGCAAACTCCCCCTCTCCTCAGGGGCCTGAGGTTTATTTGTCTGATTTTTTAAATTCAACACTACCACAAACAGCTGCTCTGCTGTTTGTTATAATTTACTAAACTAATAGCCACTGAGATTTCTTTTCACTGCAGAAACTGTCTTTTTAAATCCTTGTTTAGTACTAATGAAATGAAATGAAAGAAATTCTTCATATATAATGGTGTTAGGCTTTCTAAACAGAGTATAAAATGTTACAATGCACCATGAATTAAAGACAGAGGATCTCAGAACAGATGTATTTGATCAAAAAACTTTACCCATCCTGTTTATCCTCTTTTCATCCCCTTATTACAAATCTTTCATCAGTCCAGAGGTAAATTATAAATCAGCCATCCTTCCTGCACAGGCCTACAGTTACCATATTTCTTACCTTAGAGGGCAGAGTTGAGCTGCCGTCCTGCTGGGAGTCTCTGCTCTCAGACTCATCCTGCAGATCTAACAGCGCGCTCACTGTGATGAGATTACTGTGGATGTAGAGCATGAGGAGCGGGTAATAAAAAAGGAAAACCTGAAACTCTAAAACAGACAGATACAAGACACTGAACAGCAGTTTTAAGTTAACAATGCAGACATATCTGTATCTTTCACTGACATTTTTTATCAGCAATATTGGAGGTATTATTCTGCATCTGTAGATTTAAATGTCCTGCTGACATTGTTTAAGGAAGCTTGTTGGACCACTTTAGGACCCCCTTTAGGGACTGTGGTCGTGCCACAGCATCTCAATTGGGTTTAAGTCCGGACTTTGATTCACTCCAAACCTTCATTTTGTAATATGAATCCAGTCAGAGGTGGACTTGCTGGTGTGTTGGGATCATTGTCCTGCTGCATAACCCAAGTGCGTTTGAGCTTGAGGTCATGAACTGATGGCCCGACATTCTTCTTCAGGATTTATGGTTCCATTAATTCCAGCATGTCATCCAGGTCCTGCAGGAGCAAAGCAGCCCCAGACCATCACACTGCCACCATCGTGTTTGACTGTTGGCATGATGTTCTTTCGGTGAAATGCCATGTTAGTTTTACTCCAGATGTAACGGGACTCACCTTCCTAAAAAGTTCAACTTTTGTCTTTTCAGTCCACTGAATATTTTCCTAAGGCTTCACAGTCAAATAATTGCACCAGGTTTGCCAAAATCTCTCAAAAGCAGCCCAAATATACAAATACATTCATAAAAAATAGCAGTATCACAATCTTTCCATGCTGCAAAATAACTAAAGCAATTCAATTTTTGTGTAAGCTATCTAAGCAAACATGATAAAAACGTACACATATATGCATTCAGTTGCACAATACACACCAACGTTTAACACAAACAACAGCACTTAGCTTCACATTAGCACCATTAGCTCTAAGTTAGCCTGCTAGCACATTAGCTACTGCCATAGCTCACTAGCTTACAGAAGCCAAATACCACCCCCCACTGAAAACACCAACAAATCATCCAAATAACTAACCATCTCAACCCTCACCTATAGTCATGAACTCTGACCAAAAGAATAAGATCGAGGGTAAAGGCAGACGAAATGAGGCTCAACGAAAGTTCAAGCAGAAAGACTGTACCCCTTTTTGACTGACGGGTTTCACAACGAAGTCTTACGCCAAAGACACTCGATTTGTCATAAAATATTATAATAAAATTTTCTTTTTAAATAAAAGAGTGATCACACTTCTATTGTCTCTCCTGATTGAAATGAGATTTCTTAGGAAGGTGTGGCTGGGCTCAGCCATAGAGATAGGGTGAGGAGCTTGGATGTCTAGGATTTTGAAGTAGAACCACTGCTCCTTCAAGTCAAAGGGAGCCAGTTGAGGTGGTTTGGGCATCTGGTTGCTTCCTGGGCGCCTTTCTGCTGTGAGGAGACCCTGAGGCAGACTCAGAACTCACTGGAGGGATTTATATCCCGTCTGGCCTTGGAGTGCCTTGGAATCCCTCAGGAGAAACCAGAAAATGTTGCGGGGAGAGGGGCATCTGGGTTGACCTGATTCATCTGCTGCCACCGCGACCCGACTCCAGATAAGTGCAGGAAGATGGATGGATGGATGGATGGATGGAAATAACTAAGCGGTGCTCTGTGAAAATTGAATCTTACCATCAGTTGTCGTGTATAAGTTCTCATATACTGATGATCTCAACTGTAACCTCCACTAAAACATTCAAATCCAACCATTGTTGTTTCTTTGGAGTAGGCCTGAAGAAAGACAAAAGCATCCACTGTGGATAGTTCAGACTAGACCTCCTCTCATTTATGGCCCTTCCCCCACCGTTGCTGCTGATTGGCCAGGAAGCCCTGAGCATGAACACCTAACTACGAGGAAGTAAGCGGTCCATACTTTTCTGCATGATGTGATTCTATGTTGACAATTCCACTTTATCTTACAATTGAACATGGGTAGATTTACCCTCTTATTGAAGTCCACTACAACTCTGTGCTCAGACAAGGCCTGGCCTCATCCCAACCACTACATCTGTGTTTATGCCACTCAGCTATCTGCAATTCCCTTTGTTTTGTCTTCTTTATTACCTGCAGCTATGACTATTTCAGAATCCATCCATACCACAGATTCTGTTTAACCTTTATTTTACCAGGAAAACCTAGGCTTTGTTTGACTTCATTCACACTGATCACATGATGATTCACTGCCTACATTAGCCATGTGCTACCTGACGTAGCTTAACAACCCCTGCACCACATGGGAAGTAAGAAAGATTACTTTGAGTTTATATTGAATGATTCTTGACAACATATCTTCTAGTTAAAACATGCAGTTATCCACACTTTACTCATTTGGTAATTGGCATATTTTTCAGCCTGACATTTTGGCCGTTTATATTTTTATCTGCCGGACTTCCACCCGTGAGACCAGCCAAAAACCAGCAAATGCCAGCTCAGCCTTAGAATAACAACTGGAGCCTCTACAACACCTTTAGAGATCTTGAGTTGATTGGACAATCTCTGCCACTGTCTGAAGCAATCTACTGGATCATTTGTGTCATATTCTGTCTTTCAGAGCTCAAAAAAGTCAACAACTGAGGTCCATGTTCAGATCTACCATATTTGGTATGTCCTGGTGATTGGATGCCAACATATATCAAACGTTTTGTTCAGACTGATTCAAACTGACGCAGCTTTAAAAATCAAATGCTCAGTCTATAGATTCTATGTCTGAATGAAACCAGATATTCTTCGGATGGCTGCCACACAGAAACTGTGTCACACTTCTCTCCCAGCATCCTTGTTGAATCAGCTGACATTATGAGAGCAAGGCGGGCAGTTTGACAGCCCGTCAATACCACAGATTCTCCTCCAGCTGCTTTCTAAAGACGAGCACTCCGACTGCTGTCTTTACATGCCTCATGTGGATTTCTGTTGTGGACGCATTGAAGTGCTGGGAAAGGAAGATATCGATTACGTATTTTTCATATTTCTTTTCCTGACTGTGGTTTTCTTATTCGTGTTGTATCGGCCGCTAAGGAGCCCTTTGATTTCTCATCCCAGAGCTAGTTGACATTTATTTCACAAACACTTGACATTTGGAAATGGGCTCCCTGTGTGAGCACTGTGTGTGCAGACTTGTAACCCAATGTCCTCTCTCTCTCTCTCTCTCTCTCTCTCTCACTCACAGAGCACTGGGCCATTAGTCGCCTTTGAATGGAGCAGCTGGACCGTCGAACCCTCAGCTTGTGGTCAGAAATCAAAGTTTTAGCCAACTTTGTGCTAAAACAAAGAACACCCATCTGAGGCCTCCTCATGTCAATAAATCAATAGATTCTGATCAATTCTGACCAACACAGAGACAGCCAATATTTCCCTCTGTAACTCAGAGGAGCTCTTAGCCCAGAAACCAGACAGAACTACAAATTATTTCTGCTTTAGGAACATCTTGTGCCCTCATTCGGACTGATTTCTTCCTGACTTAATTCTGCTCAGGCTTATCACAACCAGTCATTGAATTTTGGGTTGGCTCTGGCACTGTTCAAGCACTTTTATAAACAACCAAAATGCCCATGGCTAAACCCTCATGTTGTCAGTCAAATATTGTGCCAGTACAGGCCAACTTGTCACGATAACATCACCATAACTGCAGGAAGAGAGAAAAAAGATGAAATAAGCAAAGACAAATCTGTTCATAAGAGAAAAATAATATTTTGTGTAACTGGATTAGTAAAAATTCAAAAAAGAATAATCAAACATGACTTCATCTGCATCATGTGTCCATCCATGTCCATCCATCCATCCATCCATCATGTGTCATGCATCCATCCATCATGTGTCATGCATCCATCCATCATGTGTCCATGCATCCAGCCATCATGTGTCATGCATCCAGCCATCATGTGTCATGCATCCATCCATCATGTGTCCATGTGTCCATGCATCCATCCATCATGTGTCCATGCATCCATCCATCATGTGTCAATGCATCCATCCATCATGTGTCCATCCATCCATCCATCATGTGTCCATCCATCCATCCATCCATCCATCCATCCATCATGTGTCCATGCATCCATCCATCATGTGTTCATGCATCCATCCATCATGTGTCTATGCATCCATCCATCATGTGTCCATGCATCCATCCATCATGTGTCCATGCATCCATTCACTATGTGTCCATGCATCCATCCATCATCTGTCCATGCATCCATCCATCATGTGTCCATGCATCCATCCATCATGTGTCCATCCATCCATCCATCATGTGTCCATCCATCCATCCATCCATCATGTGTCCATGCATCCATCCATCATGTGTTCATGCATCCAGCCATCATGTGTCATGCATCCAGCATCATGTGTCCATGTGTCCATGCATCCATCCATCATGTGTCTATGCATCCATCCATCATGTGTCCATGCATCCATTCACTATGTGTCCATGCATCCATCCATCATGTGTCCATGCATCCAGCCATCATGGGTCCATGCATCCATTCACTATGTGTCCATGCATCCATCCATCATGTGTCTATGCATCCATCCATCATGTGTCCATGCATCCATTCACTATGTGTCCATGCATCCATCCATCATGTGTCCATGCATCCATCCATCATGTGTCCATGCATCCATTCACTATGTGTCCATGCATCCATCCATCATGTGTCCATGCATCCAGCCATCATGGGTCCATGCATCCATCCATCATGTGTCCATGCATCCAGCCATCATGTGTCCATGCATCCATCTATCATGTGTGCATGCATCCATCCATCATGTGTCCATGCATCCATTCACTATGTGTCCATGCATCCATCCATCATCTGTCCATGCATCCATCCATCATGTGTCCATGCATCCATTCACTATGTGTCCATGCATCCATCCATCATGTGTCCATCCATCCATCCATCATGTGTCCATCCATCCATCCATCCATCCATCCATCATGTGTCCATGCATCCATCCATCATGTGTTCATGCATCCATCCATCATGTGTCTATGCATCCATCCATCATGTGTCCATGCATCCATCCATCATGTGTCCATGCATCCATTCACTATGTGTCCATGCATCCATCCATCATCTGTCCATGCATCCATCCATCATGTGTCCATGCATCCATCCATCATGTGTCCATCCATCCATCCATCATGTGTCCATCCATCCATCCATCCATCATGTGTCCATGCATCCATCCATCATGTGTTCATGCATCCAGCCATCATGTGTCATGCATCCAGCATCATGTGTCCATGTGTCCATGCATCCATCCATCATGTGTCTATGCATCCATCCATCATGTGTCCATGCATCCATTCACTATGTGTCCATGCATCCATCCATCATGTGTCCATGCATCCAGCCATCATGGGTCCATGCATCCATTCACTATGTGTCCATGCATCCATCCATCATGTGTCTATGCATCCATCTATCATGTGTCCATGCATCCATTCACTATGTGTCCATGCATCCATCCATCATGTGTCCATGCATCCATCCATCATGTGTCCATGCATCCATTCACTATGTGTCCATGCATCCATCCATCATGTGTCCATGCATCCAGCCATCATGGGTCCATGCATCCATCCATCATGTGTCCATGCATCCAGCCATCATGTGTCCATGCATCCATCTATCATGTGTGCATGCATCCATCCATCATGTGTCCATGCATCCATTCACTATGTGTCCATGCATCCATCCATCATCTGTCCATGCATCCATCCATCATGTGTCCATGCATCCATTCACTATGTGTCCATGCATCCATCCATCATGTGTCCATCCATCCATCCATCATGTGTCCATCCATCCATCCATCCATCATGTGTCCATGCATCCATCCATCATGTGTTCATGCATCCAGCCATCATGTGTCATGCATCCAGCATCATGTGTCCATGTGTCCATGCATCCATCCATCATGTGTCTATGCATCCATCCATCATGTGTCCATGCATCCATTCACTATGTGTCCATGCATCCATCCATCATGTGTCCATGCATCCATCCATCATGTGTCCATGCATCCATTCACTATGTGTCCATGCATCCATCCATCATGTGTCCATGCATCCATCCATCATGGGTCCATGCATCCATTCACTATGTGTCCATGCATCCATCCATCATGTGTCCATGTGTCCATGCATCCAGCCATCATGTGTCCATGCATCCATCCATCATGTGTCCATGCATCCAGCCATCATGTGTCCATGCATCCATCCATCATGTGTCCATGCATCCATTCACTATGTGTCCATGCATCCATCCATCATGTGTCCATGCATCCATCCATCATGTGTCCATGCATCCATTCACTATGTGTCCATGCATCCATCCATCATGTGTCCATGCATCCAGCCATCATGGGTCCATGCATCCATCCATCATGTGTCCATGCATCCAGCCATCATGTGTCCATGCATCCATCTATCATGTGTGCATGCATCCATCCATCATGTGTCCATGCATCCATTCACTATGTGTCCATGCATCCATCCATCATCTGTCCATGCATCCATCCATCATGTGTCCATGCATCCATTCACTATGTGTCCATGCATCCATCCATCATGTGTCCATCCATCCATCCATCATGTGTCCATCCATCCATCCATCCATCATGTGTCCATGCATCCATCCATCATGTGTTCATGCATCCAGCCATCATGTGTCATGCATCCAGCATCATGTGTCCATGTGTCCATGCATCCATCCATCATGTGTCTATGCATCCATCCATCATGTGTCCATGCATCCATTCACTATGTGTCCATGCATCCATCCATCATGTGTCCATGCATCCATCCATCATGTGTCCATGCATCCATTCACTATGTGTCCATGCATCCATCCATCATGTGTCCATGCATCCATCCATCATGGGTCCATGCATCCATTCACTATGTGTCCATGCATCCATCCATCATGTGTCCATGTGTCCATGCATCCAGCCATCATGTGTCCATGCATCCATCCATCATGTGTCCATGCATCCAGCCATCATGTGTCCATGCATCCATCTATCATGTGTGCATGCATCCAGCCATCATGTGTCCATGCATCCAGCCATCATGTGTCATGCATCCATCCATCATGTGTCCATGCATCCATTCACTATGTGTCCATGCATCCATCCTCCATGCATCCATCCATCATGTGTCCATGCATCCAGCCATCATGTTTCCATGCAGCCATCCATCATGTGTCCATGTGTCCATGCATCCATCCATCATGTGTCCATGCATCCATTCACTATGTGTCCATGCATCCATCCATCATGTGTCCATGCATCCATCCATCATGTGTCCATGCATCCAGCCATCATGTGTCCATGCATCCATCCATCATGTGTCCATGCATCTATCTATCATGTGTCCATGCATCCATCCATCCTTTGTCCATGCATCCATCCATCATGTGTCCATGCATCTATCTATCATGTGTCCATGCATCCATCCATCCTTTGTCCATGCATCCATCCACCATGTGTCTTTTTCAGTTCTTCTCATAACCGATCTGTTGTTTCTGACGTGTTTTTGTTGAAATGTTTTTCATTGACTGTCCTTTTCTGTTTGCTGTTTCGTTTATTATTCTACTTGATTGGCCTTAAACTAATCTGGCCTTTCAGATCTGAATTCAAAAAGTTGTCTGAATATTTATGTCCACCTCTTATAAGCATAGATTTCTTTGGTACTGTTTAAAGAGGTGGCACATTCCACTTTGTTCCAGTTGGATTTCCTCTCCTCTCCCTGTGTTAGCAGCAGCGAGACGCTGGCTGATGAAGTGATAATAAACTCAACCACAAATAGAAATGTGAAGTAATCCAACAGGGGAGGGAGACTGTGAGTGAGAGCTAACACTTAACAAGGTGTTAGGGTGTTAGCATGTGTGTTGTCTTTCAGGGTTAACCTCGGAAGCTTTGACTATGACACCTGAACTGAGTGTTATATCACAGCATTCATATTTTAGAGACAGTGAGCTCAGAGATTAGAGATGTTTAATGTTTAATAGCAGAGAAATTCATTTCATGGTGCAGCTGAGCTGGAGGAAAGCCTAAAAAGTGGAGAGAACAAAACTATCTCTGTGATACATTTACATATCTGTATCACCAAGAGTTAAAATTGTATGGTCACACCTTGAAAAGGTTTGAGATCTGATAATAGAGACTGTGTACAGAGGAGCAGGACTACTCACAGAGTTGGCTGGGCCCCTGACACACCCAGAGAATGGACCCCTGACAAACCCAGTGAATGACCCCTGACAAACCCAGAGAATGGACCCCTAACAAACCCAGAGAATGGGCCCCTGACAAACCCAGAGAATGGGCCCCTGACAAACCCAGAGAATGGACCCCTAACAAACCCAGAGAATGGGCCCCTGACAAACCCAGAGAATGGACCCCTGACAAACCCAGAGAATGGACCCCTGACAAACCCAGAGAATGGACCCCTGACAAACCCAGAGAATGGGCCCTGACAAACCCAGAGAATGGGCCCCTGACAAACCCAGAAAATGGACCCCTGACAAACCCAGAGAATGGACCCCTGACAAACCCAGAGAATGGACCCCTGACAAACCCAGAGAATGGACCCCTGACAAACCCAGAGAATGGGCCCCTAACAAACCCAGAGAATAGGCCCCTAACAAACCCAGAGAATGGGCCCCTAACAAACCCAGAAAATGGACCCCTGACAAACCCAGAAAATGGGCCCTCTGCAGTTGAAGTTTATCAGTGATGTCAGTGTATGTGTGTTGGATCAGTAGCATTGTTGCTAGCATCCTGGCTAACAGTTACCTCATTTTATAGCTCAAAAGTGAGTGAAGCTGTTCTTGGGTTCTGATGTCAAAATGATATATTTGTGCCACTTTTAAACCTGTTTCACCACTTTTTAAAATCATTTTGCCTGTTTTTAACAAATTTTGGCATCCATTTCTTAAACCTGTTTTCACTATTTTAAACCATTCTTGTCCTTTATTTCTGCACTGCCACTTTTTTGTCAATTTTTGCCCTTTTTTGCCACATTTTCCCTCTGTGAACACATTTTGCTACTTCTTTTCACTACTTCAAACTCCTTCCAGCTACGTTTTGCCTGTCTATGCCACCTCTTTTTACACCACTTTTTTACAGCTTTTAACCCATTTTTTGCTTTTTTGCTGATTTTTGCCACTTAAATTGCCATGTTAACCCATTTTTGACACTTTTCAACCGTTTTTGTCCATTTTGTCACTTGTTGCCCTTATTTGCCTGAATTAACTAATTCTTGCTTCTTTTTGCCCATTCTGGAACTATTTCGCTTCTTTTTCTAATTTTCTGCCACATTTTTTGCCTCGTTAAATGATTTTTGGCTACTTTTTACCTATTTTTTTGCCACATTTTACCCATCATTGCCATTGGTTTAATCACTTTTAACCATTTACTGCTTTTCAACTATTTTTTTAATCACTTTTTGCCCATTTTTGGTAACCTTGCAAAGCAGATGGATACGCCCATTTTCATGTTTCTCACAGGTGAATCTGTCTTGCAAATCTCCCGTCTAAACCTTTTGGGCCCTGTTAGAAAGTGACAGGACCAATCAGTGACGAGGGGCAGTTCTTTCAAGTGTGACGGAGTCGTGACGTAAGAAAGCAGCAACAAGAGGCAGGTGCAAATATGGCGGAAGAGATTAGTGTGGATGCTGCTAAAGCGCCAGTTTTATCAGAACTTGATGACATTTCTTCGATAAAAGACAAACAAAGAACAGCAGTGAGTTTTTTTTTTTTCAAAAATGACAAAAGTCATGTACTGACATGTCTACAGTTGCCATGGTTTGCGACATGCAGCTCTCTGTGGAGTTTATTCCTCGGTAGCGGCTTCATCATGTGTTTTGTTGCTCTGATTGACCCGTGAAGATGTGACAGAACATTCATCCAATCACCATCCAAGTTTTTTTTTTTTCAAAAGGCTCTGCCCTTTCCTAAATGCTGTATATCAAGGTTTTCCAGATCTGGCGTGTCAGGTTACATTTCTGGCTCTTCTTATTTACCATTTTTGTCTCTTTTTTAACCAATTTTTCTTCATCTCTGCTTATCTTCACCACTTTTAAGCCATATTTGATGCATTTTGCCTGTTTTTGTCACTTCTGCTTGCCACTCCAACCCATTTTTGCCAGTTCAGTTCGGTTTAACCCTTTTTTTTTCATTTTTCTCCACTTGTTGCCCATTTTGCCATGTGTTCCACTATTTTTTATCACGAAATGACACACTCAAAAGGTTCAAGTCCGTTTAATACAATCAGGGTTCGGTACACAGGAGATCAATCACACAGGCAGAGGTATCCAAATCAGCAGGCTGTAACACGAGGAATCTAATAACAAAACTGGGTCAAGTCACGGGGAATCTATCAGAATAATAAGGCTCGAAAGTAATACACACAAGGAAACAAGACAATCTCGCACAGAGGACAGGGAGTGAATGAACTAAATACACGACAGGACGACAATCAGCCGGGATCACCAGGTGCAGCCACTCAGACAATCAACACAGGTGAGACATATGAGGATGATCAGGACACGGAGAGACAGGTAGGGATGGGCAGGAAGGAGTGATCTGGAAAAGAGATACAAGGTAAGTAACCAAAATAAAACAGGAAATGACAAAACTAGAAACAAGAGGGAAAAAGTCACTTAACTTACTCAGCCTGGGGATGTGACAGTACCCCCCCCTCCACGGCCGGCTCCTGACGGCCCAGGAATGTCCGGATGTTCGTCATGGAGGTCTTAGATGAGCTGGGGGTTTATGATGTCCCTCCCAGGAACCCAGGAACATTCTTCGGGGCCATAACCTTCCCAGTCAACCAGTTACTGAAGACCCCAGATCTTCTTCTGGCAGCGAGCAGTTTCTTGACTGAATAGACCCTTTCTCCATCGACGAACCGGGGGGTAGGAGGGGGTTTGGAGGCGGGAACCAGAGGACTAGTCTTGGTGGGTTTGAGTTGAGTGACATGGAAGGCCGGGTGGACTCTCATGGTTCTGGGGAGCTTGAGTCGAACAGTGACAGGATTAATAATTTTGGAAATAGGGAATGGACCAACGAACCTGGGAGCTTCTTGGAGTCAGAGGGAAGGGGCAGGTTCTTAGCGGAGAGCCAAACTCTGTCACCATTGCGATATCTGGGGACCTCGGACCTTTTGCGATCTGCGGCTGCTTTGTATTTGGCAGAAGAGCAAAGGAGGGCTTGTCTGGCTCGCTCCCAGGTCTGGCGACAGCGTCGCACTAAGGTCCAGGCAGAGGGAACAGCGACTTCTTTATCTAGGGCAGGGAAAAGAGGAGGTTGATAGCCGTACACACACTGGAAATGGAGACATGCCAATAGATGAATTAACAAGGGAATTATGAGCGTATTCTACCCACACGAGTTGACTGGACCATGAGGATGGGCTCTGCGAGGCGAGGATGCGGAGGCCAGTCTCCATTTCCTGATTCATTCGTTCAGTCTGTTAGATTGAGGGTGATAACCAGATGAGAGACTGACAGAGGCTCCAATCAGGGAGCCGAACTCTTTCCAGAACTTGGAGGTGAATTGGGGACCCCCCAGGTCCGACACCACATCCTTAGGAAAGCCATGTAAACGGATGGGACAGCATTCCCTCTGAAATGATGAAACCCAGGAAGCTTACTGAGGAGTGGTGAAACTCACACTTTACCACTTCAACATAAAGCTGGTTCTGTAGTAGACGATCGAGAACCATCCGGACATGGCTGGTGTGAGTTTGCTCGTCACTCAGACAATCAACACAGGTGAGATACATGAGGATGATCAGGACGCGGGGAAACAGGTAGGGATGGGCAGGAAGGAGAGATCTGGAAAAGAGACACGAGGTAAGTAACCAAAATAAAACAGGAAATGACAAAACTAGAAACAAGAGGGAAAAAGTCACTTTACTAACTCAGCCTGGGGATGTGACATTTTTAACCGATTTTTTGCCACTTTTCATCCATTTCTGTCATTCTTTCACTTGACAATATTTTTGCCATTGTTTGTTTCTTTTTACCATTCTCTACTGCCCATTTTCTGCCCTTGTTTTTGCCTCTTTTAATGCATTTTTGCTGCTTTTTATTATTGCTACTTCTTTTCCCCACTTTTAAACCTTTTTTGCGATGTTTTGCCCATTTTTGACACTAATTGTTTTTACACCAATTTCTGTCCCTTTTCAACCATTGTTATCTGTACATGCCTTCCCCCTAGGCCTTTTTTGCCCATTTTTACTCATTTTTGCTTCTTTTAACCCATTTTTTCCGTGTTTATCCTGTTTTTGTCACCTCTTTTTAACCCTTTTTTGCCAGTGTTAATCCAGTTTTCTTTTTTTTTGTCCCTTTTAAAATTAATCAGTTATTTCCCATTAAAGTTATCTCATATTCTTCCACTTTATTTTCTAGTATCCTGACATTAGTGCACATCATGGCTTTGATATTTGGCGTTACTTTCCTAATGGTTTAGTTAATTGTGCCCATCCACATGGTGAACATTACCAATAAAAGGTAATTCTGTTTAAAGAAAAGAGGTTTACATTTTGAAGAACGCTATATTGTCCTACAGTTTAAATAAATAAAATTAATGTCTTATTTTCAGTTGCTTTGACAAGAGTGGGTATTATTCATAGTTAAAAGTAAAATACAGTTATCACAGCTTACATTTAGAATGATTTTGCTCATTTCTTAACCCTAATCATTCATGAGAGCTAAAGACCCTTGCAGTGATTTTATCAGAGCACTGCACTTTGACCCTAACCTGACCCTAACTCACTCAGGAAGGAGGTTCTTTAATTCAGTGGGCTAAAATAAAGACATTACATGGGAATTATCAAGCAGCTTATATAGGAATTATCATCCCTTTTCTAAGAAGTTGATAAAATACCAGCTAATTACTAGAGGATTGCCACAATATTACAATGAATTACTTGATAATTGATGCATTATTACTAGGTTAAAACTTCCAGGATATGCCATATTTCATTTTTTTTTTTTTTTTTTTTTTTGTAAAATGCCTACATAATAATTACCACCTCATTCTTTAGAAATTACTATCTAATTGCTAATATTACTATAAATGACCAGGGCCCACTAAAATAAAGTGCTTCTGCATTTCCCTCAAGCTTTGCACAAACATGCACTCATTAGGTTTTGAGGTCATAGGTCAGGGTCTAAAACCACCTTAGCCCTTCTTGATCCAACACAGTTCTATCACTGCCCAGCAACTGTTTACTTGTCTCCTTTGCAGGTTGGTTGGGTAAGAATATCAGGGTAAGCCAATCAGAAACTGAGAATGTATTAATGCCTTCCTCAGAGACAACAGCTGGTGTTACAGTTTGTCTCCACTATAACGTCCATTAACCATTACCTACCAGGAAACTGAATAGAAACTGAGGCATGTAAGACCCAGCTGCCTCCATGGACCTGGTACATTCAGACCTGTGTATCTAATATCACAGACTCTGTAAATGGGGCATTTCTCTGGCTGATTGTCAGGTTCATGCTGCACTGTTTTTCTTTATTTCCCCATGTGGCTGAGTTTTCTCTAACATCTGACGTCTGAGATGGCTCAAAGCACGCTCTGAGTGTTGTGCGGTCTGTGCTCTTAAAGCTCAGGGATTTTGACAAACAGCGTTTGAAGTGATGCCGGCATTAACCAGATCAGACGTTTTGTAAGTTGATCGCAGGAAGCAGTGCAAACGTAGACCCTGGGAATGCTGGTAAATGCACACGATGAGAATTTATAACCACGCTTTAGTCTGTGTCATACATTAGTGGAAGAAAACTGATAATTTTGGTTTGATAAAATTCCAAACCATGCAAAAAGGAGATGTTTCCATGCAGTTTTAACTGTATGACTACACTTACAACCTTGTGTCATGAACCATCTTCAAGAAACCCCAGTAAAGATGTACTTACTTGGCTCTTGGCCGCATCATCTTGTGTCGACATCTTTCCATGTTTTCTAGAGAGATCCAGTGATTGTAGAGACTGTAAGTGTCAAAATACTGCAGCAGAAAGCACACAAACATGAGCAGAGAACGTCTATATTCTCCTCTCAGCGTCACTGGCGTTCTCTGTTAGCCTGAGGAACATGTGATAAAAGAAATCATCAGCCCCGGTGGTATGGCTGCGTGATTACATAACCACTTTGATATCAGGACCCCATCATGGAGAGAAGTTAACCCTGAGGGCAAAACAAACCGACGTTTCAGAGTGTATGTTTCTCCTCCTGGAGCGTTGTGAAGGTTTCTCTCCTCCCAGAGCTTCAATCAGTCTGTGACTCCATCAGAACCACGACACCCAGGACACACTCTGGTTCTTTCTTCATTTGCTATATTTTTTTCTGCGCTGTGGCACGAGCCCCAGAGGCCCTGAAAGCTCTGATATCTGACTGGAGGAGAACGGGGGATCCGCCTGAATAACACTGGCATCTTGAATTATGTCAGAGGAGAAAGAAAAGAGCTCAGGGCTGAAGAAGGGGCGTAGGTTTGTTTCTGTACCATCATGTTGAAGTGTGAGGTCAGTAACACAGCATCAGAGGGGCTACAGTATGTGTGTGCTGCTGTTTGCCTTCAGGTCTGTGATCCCAGTCTCTTCATTACATTCTGCATGCTGTTTGAAAGAGTAGGATCATGCTGTTTATACCCAGCTTAAAAAGAAAGGGCTGCTTTATGCATGAGTGTTTGGAGGGAAGCTCCTACTCATAATAACAGAAGCTACTCTTGGCAGAGCTCAGGTATTTTTATATCAGAACCTTTAACGGGTCGATAATAAGCTCGGTACAATTTTTGTACACTCTGAGGCTGTTTGTGACCAAAAATGCCCCATTGAAACCCATTAAAACTACAATGTTTGATCCTCCAGCAATCAATGTAAAAAAAAAAAAAAAAAAAAAAAAAAAAAACGAGAAAATATACATTCTGGAGTCACTCCTTCAAATTTTCAGTTTTTCCTGTTTATCGCCAAATATCAGCAGTTTTCCCATGTTTGACATGAGGGGAAATGACATTTTTTCTTGGTTTCTTATAGGGGTACAATTATAAAAAGTTGTGCAAATCTTAATCTAATTACGTATAAAACTCAAAGATGTTGCTCGCTAACGATATATTCAAGGTTGTGATAATCCCCTCTCAATGAAATCCAATTTGCATGTAGTATTTTACATGATAAAAATCAGTGTTTTTTTGCATTCATTTAAAGTATTCAACTCCTAAAAATAAATCAATATTTAATAATTATGATCAAGACTGTTCTGGGTTAAAGACATAATGTAAGAAAAAGTGGATTTTTTTCATGTAAATTATTTCTTATTGCTATTGATGTATGAAGTTAATTTTTAAACACTTTAACTCTGAGTGTAAGCATTTATCTAAATCTTCTAATTGTAAAACAGTATATAAAAATCAGAGTTGTTGCTCATTATCAACATATTCAAGGCTGTGATAATATCCTCCAAAGAAAATCCAATTTGCGTAAAAATATAGAAAATATTTCATTTTATTGTGTTTTTTTTAATATACTGAAAATCTTTTTTTCAGCAGCCATTTAAAGGGTTAAATTCCTAAAAAAAATTATAAATGTTTATTTAATTAATTTATAAATATTTATAATTTATTACATATTTTTACTCATTTATTGTAATTGATCTGGATTAAAGAAATAATGTAAAATATTAATTTCATATCAATTATTTCTTACTGCTATTTATGTATGAAGTTTATTTTGTGGACACACACTCTTAGTGTAAAAGTTATCTACATCTAGAAGTTAAAAAAATCATACGCAAAAACCAGAGTTGTTGCTCATTATAAACATATTCAAGGCTGTGATAATCTTCTTCAAGAAAAGCCTATTTGCATTTAGTATATATATTAAAAAAATCACTTTATTTTGGGTTTTTAAATGACAAAAATCACCCTTTGTCTATAATTTTTAAGGTGCATTTAAAGGGTTAAATTCCTAAAAGATTAAGTAATAATCAATATTTATGATCATGATTGATCTGGACTAAAGAAATAATGCATAAAAAATAGATTTTTTTTTTTTTTTTGCCAAGTTGATTATTTCTTTCTACAATGTACAGTATTATGGTCATTTTTGCCCACTCACACCCCAAGTGTGAGAACTTATTAAAATCTTTTCATTAAAAGAAAATAATTTTGCATAAAAATCAAAGTTGTTGCCTCTTATCAGGCTGTGATAATCAGTGATTTCTGGAAGTCCTCCTGAGCCCATGCAGAGATTTCCAGTACAGAATCATGCCTGTTTTTAATGCAGTGGCCCCTGAGGGCCCCATGGGCATTGGCATCCAATACTGACCTTCAGCTCTGGCTGATGCTTACAGAAATTTCTCCAGATTCTCTGACTCTTCTGATGATATATATCCCGTAGATGGTGGGATATTAAAAGTCTTCAAATTTGAACTTTGAGGATCATTTTTCTGATGCAGTTTTACACAGACTGGTAAACCTCTGACTCTCTAAAATGCTCCTTTTATACCCGGTCATGTACCTGACCTGTTCCCAGTTAACCAAATTAGTTTTAAAATGCTCCTCCAGCTAATTTTCATTAGTACCACTTACTTTTTCAGCCTTTTGTTGATGTTTTTCTTAGATGTGTTGCTGCCATTAAATTCTAAAAGAGCTAAAACTTTTCATGAAACATTGAAATGTCTCACTTGTTTATGTTCTATTTTGGATAAAATATGGGTTTGTGAGATTTTACAATCATTGCATTCTGTTTTTTTAAGTTTTAATGCCCCAACTTTTTTGGAATTGAGCTCATTAATCTGTATCCAGAGTTACCAAACTAATGCACCTTTGCATACACTCAGATCAATCTTTAGTTTTTACAGTTTTGCTCTATAAATTCTTAAAAAAGAGATAAAAAGTCCTGAAACCAGGGTTGCCAGATATCCTGACAGAAACAAGTGGTCACAGTCCAGAAGAAGCAGCCTGGCACCTAGAATAAATATAGAAGAACCCCAAACAGGATCCAATCGATAAAGAAACTAAAAGACCAGAAGGAAAGCTGCTTTTATGAGTTTTCAACTAAATGTAGATTCAAAAGTTCAACTTTTGTAAACCAGCCAATAAAAACACGAGCAATCAGAAAGAGCACAAGCAGCAGATTAGACACTCAATCAGGATGCTAAATAAACTACTCAGCTCGTTTTTATGACTGCTGTCCTTGAGAAGTTTTTGCTGTGATGTTCAGTGATACACTTTGACTAAACTGTTGAGACTTTACTCTCAAACATGCACCTGCCTGTTGTAGCGCCAGAGTAACCACGATGACCTGAAGGCCTTCTTCCTCATCATCCTATTTTCTGCCTCACTGATGAGTCACCAGTCTCCCATTAGACCACTTACACCTCTCCATCCTGTTGTTGTTTCACCTCCAGATCAGCTGGTTCTTTGGCGCCGGATCAACAGCGAAACATCGAGCGCTCCCGTCTGCGTGTCAGCTCTCTGGTGGCCTCCGCGCCGCTGTTTGCATTGGTCCAATTACACACAGACGCAAACACGCACACATTTCTCCGTGCAGGTTGAGCAGCCACGCGCCATCTGCTCCCATCAGGAGCGGGTGATTGATGCACTGCCTGTATAAAACCTGAAGCGATGACTCATCGACTCCCCGCTGCGACAACTGCTGCAGGGAGAAAGTCTGTGTTGTTTAAGAAATATTTTCTCCCTCTCCTGCAGAGCACACCTCTCTACTTGTCTCCCTGTGCAAAACTGAAACTTTGTGCTGTCCTAACTTTCTGATCACTGAAGAAATATGTTTACAGAGTCTGCAGGGCTTTCAGCGTCACTGCCACTAGAGGGCAGGCTTTGGCGTCTGCAAAAGAAAGTCAAAAAAACTGACAGGACTTTATCTGTTCTTTGACACCGTATGGCTCCATCTGCAGTAATGCAGAAATCATCATTCTGATCTCAGTTCAACAAACATTTCAAAACTTTTTTTTCCTGTACTGAGGACAGACTTTGCAAAACTTGCCTATTAGTGAAAGCACTGATACCCAGTGAGTAGCGTGCACCTTTCAGCATGTGGTCGGGGTTGAAATTGGACGTAACAGACTGAGTGACATTACAGATAAAAAGTGTTTGTATACAGAGAAAACAAATCCTGAATACACCGCGTTCAAAATTATTATGCTGCATGAATTTTAGTGTTATACACATTCAATTTTTGTTTTTCAATCAAACTCATGGATAGTATTGTGTCTCAGGGCTCTTTGGATCTCTAAAATTAATCTCAGACACCTGTGATCATTAGTTTGTCGGGTGAGCCCAGTTAAAGGAAAACTACTTAAGAGGGACGTTCCACATTATAAAGCAGGCCACAGGTTTCAGCAATATGGGAAAGAAAAAGGATCTCTGCTGCTAAAAAGCGTCAAATAGAGCAGTGTCTTGGACAAGGTATGAAAAAAATATATACATCAGAGAAACTTAAGCATGATCATCATACTGTGAAGAAATTTGTGGCTGATTCAGAGCACAGACAGGTTCCTGCAGATAAAGGCATAATGAGGAAGGTTTCTGATGGACAAATTCATCAGATTAAGAGAGCAGCTGCTAAAATGCCATTACAAAGCAGCAAACAGGTTTTTTAAGCTGCTGGTGCCTCTGGAGTCCCACCAACCTCAAGGTGTAGGATCCTCCAGAGGCTTGCAGTCGTGCATAAACCTACTATTCAGCCCCCCTTAACCAATGATCACAAGCAGAAACGGTTGCAGTGGGCCAAGAAATACATGAAGACTCATTTTCAAACAGTCTTGTTGACTGATGAGTGCCATACAACCCTGGATGATCAGATGGAGGAGTAGTGGATGGTTGGTGGATGGCCACCATGTCCCAACAAGGCTGCGATGTCAGCAAGGAGGGGGCGGAGTCATCTTTTGGGTTGGAATCATGGGGAGAGAGCTGGTTGGCCCCTTTAGGGTCCCTGAAGGTGTGAAAATGACCTCGGCAAGTATCTAGAGTTTCTGACTGACCACTTTCTTCCATGGTACAAAAAGAAGAACAGTGCCTTCCATAGCAGAATGATCTTCATTCATGACAATGAACCAGCTCATGCTGCAAAGAATCCCTCTATGTCATTGGCTGCTACACAGCAAAACCTGGAGTGTTAAAATCTCAGTGTTAAACATTTCATAGTTGGTTTTAAGCCCCTGTGAGTTGATTTAACTCCATTCTGAGTGAAATGGCCTTCAGTGTTGAAATTAGTTGACAGTGTTACTGCATTCAGTGTAAGTTTAACTCTGTAGATAGTCAATTGATCTAGGCACTTCACACAGCCAATTCAAATCTGGGTTGCAGTTTTCCCATCATGCATTGTGTGTTTAGATGTGCCTTAGGTGTTGTTAGATGTATTTTTATGTATCTATATGTGTTTATGTGTTGCCTGTTGTACAACTTGGCCTGTTAAGATGTTTCTAATTGAAATAGCTTTGATTTCAGTAAATATGACCTCCTAATGCTGACCATTTTTAGTTCTTTACATCCTATACAATTTTTTGAAACTCTGTTGTGCCTAATAATTTGGAACAGTACATTTTGAGTGTTTTATTTCTGGAAAATAATAGTAATCATTGGGAGGTTTGTTCAATGAAGTCTGAATTGTGCTCTAAAAGTTGATGACTGTCATTTGCACTGACTACTTGGGAAAATCAGAGAAAAATATCATTTGCATAATAATTTGGAACGCGGTGTATAGCAGGAATAAAGGACATATAATCACAACTATTACACTCCGTGATGCTCCACGGCCAGCGTCATGATTCAAAATAGGTGCAAGCCAATGACAGCATGAGGCCGTGTAAACTCCAGCATCATTTCGAGACGTAACACAATCCTGGTGGCCAAGACACGAGGGATTTTTGACTGGAAGCTAAAGGAGCTGCTATCACACAAAAACTGAGACTTCCAGCACTGTAAATACCAAGGCAACCTGTGCCCACAACATGAAAAGGATTATTCATTATTTCAGCCAGAGCCTTGAATAAATTGTCATCTGGGGGGTCAGTAAAGAGTCACTGGTATCACTGGTCAGACAAGCAGACCTGTAAGGACAAACCTTAGAGTCTAAACCACCTTGGTAAACATGCTGCTGCAGAGCGTCACAGCTCCTCTTCTCCCTCTCCGTCTTTAATTCGTCTCAGGTGTATTTTCATATCTGAAAGCAGCGGCCCCGGCAGCCTCACATTGTGCCGTTGCCACTGAATCCTGAGCTGTGATCAAATTCCTCATTGAGATGCAGATGAAGGGCCAACCTGCTCGAGGCTGGGAGCGTGGCTTTAGTGGCAGCCGCCGGGGTTGTTTGTTCTCCCCTCTCCGTGATTTCAGCTCATCATGCGGAGCGGAGACTAACAGGATCTCCTCCTCCTCCTCCTTTTCACAGGCAGCTGCACCGCCGCTTCAGCCCTCAGTGGGCTTATTGTGGTGTGTGAACTGGTGTTAAACCACACTCTGGGAACATGCACAATGGCATCGTGTTGGTACATCATCTCTCTGATACAAAACACACTGACAAAGAGAGAGGACACAAAGAGGGGGGCAGAAATACAACACAGAGAGCTGAAGCATTCACACATTTCACAGCAGATACTGCTCTTCTCTTCTGTACGAGTAAAATCATTCTGTCACAGCCTTAATGCATTCATTATGATATGATTAAGGTCTTAAATTAACTGTTGAAATCATTAAATCAATTATTTACCATTTGCCAATTTAGGTGCACCTTAGGCTAGCATAGTGGGGCATCAACCTCTGTTTGTACAGTGAATAAATACTGGAGTAATAAAAGCTTGATTAGAAATAAACATATTTACAGCCTGCAGAACCACAAGGAGACGAGTTTTGGGGCATCTACAAACGTTTTTTATCATAGTGGCATTTCATCTACATGGAGCAAGAGTTTCAGAAAGTGAGAAATTCAAGAACAAATGAGAAACAACGTGATTGAAATCTATCAGTCTGGAAAAGGCTACAAAGCTATTTTCAAGGCTTTGGGACTCCAGTGAACCACAGTCAGAGCCATTGTCCACAAATGGAGAAAACTGGGAACAGTGGGGAACCTTCCCAGGAGTGGTCGGCAAACCAAAATGACTTCAAGAGTGCAACAATGACTCATTCAGGAGGTCACAAAAGAACCCAGAACCACATCCAAAGACCTGCAGGCCTCACTGGCCTCAGTTAAGGTCAGAGTTCATGACTCAACCATCAGAAAGACACTGGGCAACAATGGCATCATGGGAGAGTTCCAAGGCCAAAATCACAAAAAAGAGCACAAAGGCTCATCTCACATTTGCCAAGAAACATCTTGATGATCCCCAAGACTTCTGGAGAAATATTCTGTGGACTGACGAGACAAACATTGAACTTTCTGGAAGGTGTGCGGCCCGTTACATCTGGAGTAAAAATAACAGCATTTGATAAAAAGAACATCATGCCAACAGTCAAACATGGTGGTGGCAGTGTGATGGTCTGGGGCTGCTTTGCTGCTTCAGGACCTGGACCACTTGCTGTGATTGATGGAACAATGAATTCTGCTGTCTACCAGAAAATCCTGAAGGCCAACGTCCCACCACCAGTTCATGACCTCAAGCTCAAGCACTCTTGGGTTATGCAGCAGGACAACGACCTGAAACATACCAGCAAGTCCACCTTTTGGAGTGGCAAAATCAAAGTCCAGACTTAAATCCACTTGAGATGCTGTAGTGTGACCTTAAACGGAAGTTCATGCTCAAAATCCTTCCATTATGGCTGAGTTAAAACAATTCTGTGAAGAAGAGGGGGCATAAATTCCTCCACAGCGATGAGAAAGACTCATCAGCAGCTATCACAAATGTTTGATTTCAGTTATTGCTGCCAAGGGTGGAACAACCAGTTATTAGGCTCATCATTTTAAAAATCATTTAGAAACTGCATTTTGCCTTTACTTGGATTGTCTTTGTGAAATATAAAAATTGGTTTGATGGTCCGAAACATTTAAGTGTGATAAATATATAAAAACATCAGGAATCAGAAAGGGGGCAAATACTTTTTCCCGTCACTGTATCTGCCAACACTTACGCCTCTGTGTGTTTGTACCAAGCACATCTTTTCCGAAATAGTCACATCATAGTCCCTCTATCCACATGCACTAACCATGCCAACAACAATAACAACAGATGACATGGATTTGTTTGTACAGAAGAAGCCACAGAGGTTCCTCTGGCTCTCATAGCCGGTATCCAGATGTATAGTTTTATCTACAGTCCATGGATACAACCCACTGTAGCCCCTCCTTCTTTCTGTGATGTGCAGTAACTACTGCTTCCTTGACCATCTCATTTAAGTGAATAAAAATCTGGACTTTTCAGAGTCCCTGTAACATCAGACTGAGCAGCATGCACAGTTTGAAACAGCTCTTATCTCAGCTGTTGTACCCATTTTTTTACTTGCATGCAGGGAGTTTAATTACAGGTTACACCAAGCGTGAAGCAAATTCAAACTGCCACAATAGGCAGACTGACGGGGTTTGACAGCTGGTTGCTGCTTGAAGCGTGTGGGTGATATTGAAATGCATGACTGAAACAAGTGGACAGTGAATAAACCTTTGAAGGGGACAATGGATCGTTCACTGCAGCGTGTAATTATGAACAGAGAAAGAATTCAGCAGAAGAATACCAAATCCAGCGGGTGAAGGGAAAGTTAGTGGAGAATTTGCATGGCTAATGTACAGAGATTAAGAGTTATTCTTCAGAAGAAATGAAGACCACAGATGAGTGTTTTACCCTCAGTCTATTAAAGAAGCAGGTCTGTGAACATTAAACAAATTCATTAACTCCATTTTTTTGTATTATTTTTCTGTCTTCGGCCCTGTGAAGACAAGATCTGCATCATTAGTGGAGCTTGTGTCTCCTGATGGTCTCAGTGATTTTTAGACAGATGGAGACAATCAGGGTGGAGTATATAATCACAACAGTGGAGGAAGCAGAGTAAATTTCACCCTGACGATGTCTGTATAATTTTGGAAGTACAACTTTATTCAAATAGAGTAATATTTACTCAGTATTGATTAGAGGCTAGCAAAAAGTGTGGGTGTCCGTCAGAAATGGGGTGGCCCGGAATAGTCGGCAATTTGACGATTTGTTTCGGAGGAGTCTGATTCGACTATGAACATCAGAGTCGAATGTTGTTATGTAACCAAGATCGTACCATTCTGACTACAGGGGGGTGCCCACGGCTGCTAAGCCTGAGTTTCTGTTAGCTGGCATATGCCGGTCATCGGCCGGTAAAAAGGGCGGAAGTCCGGCAGAGAAAAATATAACCCGTCAAAATGTCCAGCAGAAAACATGCAAATGACCAGATAAGTAAATACTGAGTACTTGCATGTTATATTTTGTGTGACCTAGAAGATATGTTGCGTGGTTGCATTAATATAAATGTTGCCTAATCTTACTACATCTACTGTCCCGCAGTGCTGGGTTGTTTATCTGCTTAGAAGGCAAGCACATGGCTAATTATGTATGCACGATGACGTCAAGCAAATCTATCTCTCTGAGCATGCTCAGTACTGCTGGGCACTAGGCAGGGAAGGTTTTCTTTAACCATTTCTCACCACTTATTCTGCATTTTTTGCCACTTTTTTTTTTAACCCATTTTTGCCCCTTTCTCCCTGTTTGCTGCTACTTTTCTGCCATTTTTGCCTGGTTTGATCCATTTTTACCCCTTTCTCCCTATTTCTTGCCACTTTTTTAACCATTTTTCAGCACTTTTTCTTCCATTTTTTGCCACTTTTGATTCATATTTGCCACTTTCTACCTATTTTTTTTGCCACTTTTTAACCATTTCACCACTTTTTAACCCCTTTGACTCATTTTTGCCCCTTTCTCCCAATTTTTTTTTTTTTTTGCCACTTTTTAACCATTTTCCCCCACTTTTTTTTTTTTTTTTTGCATTTTTGCATTTTTGCCACTTTTGATTCATTTTTCCACTTTCTCCCTATTTTTTTTTTGGCAATTTTAACCCCTTTAACCACTTTATCTGCCCATTTTTGCTGTTTATACCTGTTAACCATTTTTCCACCCATGGTTTCATGCAGTCTAGGGGGGCTTCATACCGGAGTCTGCTTAGGGCCTCACTTTGGCCGGAGACGGCCCTGCTGAAACATCATGAGGTTTCTTTGTGCTGAAAAATGTCTTACAATATTAACAGGCTGCGTAGAGGCAGCAGAGTTCTCATGCAGAAGTCCAGTCAGTGCTTGGACTTGTACTGGGCTATCAGACAAACGTGATGTTACAAAGCTGACGTTAGCTGATCAGAGATAAATTCCACCCGTTATTGTCCTTTAGTGAGGATGCATGGCTTGTGGATCTGACAAAACAAAGCATGCATTATCTTAAGTCTGCAGATAAAATACCAGGGATATTGATATCAGAGAAAAAAAATAATCATCTTATAAATTGTCCTAAAAAAATTCTGATATTATCTATTTTGGTCCCAGCATCAAAAAGCAGTGTTCCTCAGAGATAAAAGCTGAATTTTTAAAGGCCATTACTGGTACTGTGTGCAGGTGAAATGGTCTGTCCAGCCCCTGAAATTACCTAGAAATTTCCAAGGGTGCATGTTTGAAAAAAAGCATTAATTTTATTTCCACAACTAAAAAAAAATCTTTGTGGAGTTGCCCAAAACATCGTCGAGAGAAGGCAAAAATAAGAATTACATTTTTAGAAGGCTAAAAAGTATTCTATTAAGCCAGTTTGCTTTTCCACCGATAAGATTTTAAAAAGCCATAAAAGCATCATATTTAAAAAACATCAAAAAGTCTTTCTGACCATGCCTTGGCTCATGTAGACGCCTCTCAGACTCCTGAACTCCTCATCCTAGTGAATGGCAGTCTGGACACACAGTCAGCCCGACAATTACACTTTGCGATGTCTGTTTGTTGGAAAGGAAGACGGACATAAACGGCTCAGAGGGCCTCTGAAAAGGGAACATATGCCCGCTTCTGAAGACGAGGAGACAAAGCAGAGCGCTCCGGGCCCAACACGAGTCTGAGGGGACGCTGAGCAGAGGCATGAATGAAACGTTAGAGTCTGTTTACCATCCAGGAGCTATTTCAACACAAAGACAGCCAGGAAACAATATAGACTCCACACCAGTGTTTGATTGTTTCAGATCATAAAACAGACACTCCACCGTCATAAAGTTTATAGAACGAGGTATAAAAGACTGATTGATTGACTCCTCCACGTCTTAGAAAGAAAAACCTTTGGATAGTGTTTAACCAGTTTGCTTTATTGATTCTACATGTGCAGAAAAAGTAAACATTTGTTGCAGCTTTGGTTGGTGTTTACCCCGACACAATATAACAGATAAAAATGGTGATAACAATGAAATCACCACAACAGCAGCAACAAACAAAGACAAGTCTGTCAATAGCAACAGATAAGTGCAGGTCCAGTCACTGGTTCATCAGTATTCCTGGCTACCGTCACACCATAGAGACAAAAGAATACTCAGAGAAGAGGTAATTGTAAAATAAAAGTTAGGAGGTGGAACAAAATCATTCCCAGAGTTCAGTTAAATCTATCATCAAGAAATAAAATAAGGCACATGTGTAAATCTGCCTAGATCAGGCCGTCCTCACAAACTGAGTGAGCGTGCAAGAAGGAGAGTAGTGAGAGAGACCACCAAGACACCTATGGCTACTCTGAAGGAGTTCCAAGCTTCAGCAGCTGAGATGGGAGAGACTCTGCAGACAGCTGTTGGCTGGGTTCTTCATCAGTCAGAGCTTTATGGGAGAGTGGCAAAGAGAAAACTCAGATTAAATCTGGACTAGAGCTCACCAAAAGGCATGTGGGAGACTCCATGGTCAAGAGGAAGAAAGTTCATTGGTCTGATAAGATCAAAATCAGACAAGGCGCTATCATTGTTGGACACAAAACACTTCTCATCACCAAGAAAACACACTATCCCCAGTGTGAAGCAGGGTGGTGGCAGCATCATGCTGTGGGGATGCTTCTCGGTAGCCAGCCCTGGCAGGCTTGTAAAGGTAGAGGGTGAAAATGAAGCAATAAGCCAAGTTATATTGAGAGAGATTGTTTTATAAAACCAACAAAAGGGTAAAATAAAACATCTGAAGGGGTAAATACTCTTCACTGTACATATTACAGCTGTTGCAACTATAGAAATGAAGGATTTCTCTGCTTTGAAAACTGTTAATAATATAAGCAGTAATCCTAGTACACAAGAAAAAATTATATATTTAATATAGGATTAGTCTTTTCTTTATTTAGATTTAAAAAAAATGATGTAATAATCCTTTTATTTTATCATCTAATCATAATTCCACCACTACTGATACACAATCTACTGCCTTCAGGGGGGCACAAGGGTCCTGAGGCTGTTAAAACTAGGGTCATTAAAATGATCTAAAACCATGATAAAATGCATGAATGGTTCGTCCAAAAGTTTTCTGATAATAACACTTGAGATTTGGGCTATTTTGTTTGGCTTTAAATGATGAAAAAAATTCAAATCGATGCCTATTTTTGACAGCAATGAGTCACTTTCTTTTTCGTGTGAGTCGTGGGAGGCCACAGCTCTTCTTAGATATACTATATTGCCAAAAGTATTCACTCACCCATCCAAATAATTGTAATCAGGTGTTCCAATCACTTCCATGGCCACAGGTGTATAAAATCAAGCACTTAGGCACAGGGACGGACTGGGAGTAAAAACAGCCCTGGACTTTGACTTTGACCGGCCCACAAAAATTGGTGCGCAGTAACTCATCAACGCCTGGCACACAACGCTGAAGTTATTTAAATCAATTAAAGACGATTTCATTCTATCATTCATTCTCATTTCATCTTTCCCTATTTGACATGTAATGATGGAAAGGATAAAAAAAAAAACAGGTTTTATGTATCCAATTGATTATAACAGCATATTATATCATCTATTCCATGCAATCTTAAAATTACTTTATTAATAATCTTAAGTAATTCATGCAGTAATCAATCTTACTGCACAAATAATAATAATTGCACATTTTAATGAAAATATACCACTATAAATGCAACTTCTGTATTCAAAGACTTGAAAGATTATATTATCAGAAAACTGGAATGTTACCAAAACTTACAAAGTAAAAGCACAACAGTCCCTAACAGTTTTGTACTATTTTTTATATTTCTTAATATTTCTGCTGCATGTGACATTTTACAGCTAAAATGTTTAAAGTGGAGCTTCTTTAACTACTGTAATCATTATTCATTTCATTTTATTTCATTTCATTTTTTGCACTGTACTGAGCTACACAAACTGGGTATAGATAAAAATGTAGCAACCTTAGTAACATTTGCTAACATCACCCCTAGCAAGTAAGTCTCTTCCTCCCTTTCTCATGTTCCATACTTACCTGCCCTGTTTCTGTCTGTGGAACTTCCACCAGCTCATCTCTCTGTCCCTCATCATCACAGGTGGCGGTACCACGCTGAGGCTGCACAGCTGCGAGTCCTGGCCTCCACACTCACTTCTTGGATGCTGCTAATATCAGCATGAACTTGTGCTGCAGTGCTGCTGCTGCTGGCTGTGCTGCTGAACATTTCAGTTCACTAGCGACATTTAGCAGCTTCACTCTTTAAAATGTTTTTTCCCTCGCCGTCTCAGCACCACCCTTTTCTTTGCATTTTTTACCTCCGTTATCCATATTGTTGCCACTTCCACTACCAAAGATCCACTTCCACTACTCAATTATCATCTTTGCTGCCACTATTACTTCTTCTTCTTCTGCTCTGCTGGCAGCCAACTTGCATTGCTGCCACCTACTGGACTGGAGTATGAAACAGTAGATTAGCAAGGGGTAAAAACAGGTGATGACTGTGTGGCGTCCTCCTGGCGTTCCGGCCATTCTGTGATCCTCCAGAACACACAGATGGCCAGTCCGCCTCTGCCTAGGCATGCAGACTGTTTCTACAAACATTTGTGAAAGAATGGGTCGCTCTCAAGAGCTCAGTGAATTCCAGCATGGTACTTTCATAGGTCCACAGTCAACTGTCAGTGGTATTATAACAAAGTGGAAGCGACTGGGAACGACAGCAACTCAGCCACCAAGTGGTAGGCCACGTAAAATGACAGAGCGGGGTCAGCCAATGCTGAGGCACATAGTGCGCAGAGGTCACCAACTTTCTGCAGAGTCAATCGCTACAGACCTCCAAACTTCATGTGGCCTTCAGATTAGCTCAAGAACAGTGTGTAGAGAGCTTCATGGAATGGGTTTCCATGGCTGAGCAGCTGCATCCAACCATACATCACCAAGTGCAATGCAAAGTGTCAGATGCAGTGGTGTAAAGCACGCCGCCACTGGACTCTGGAGCAGTGGAGATGCGCTCTCTGGACTGACGAATCACGCTTCTCCATCTGGCAATCTGATGGACGAGTCTGGGTATGGCGGTTGCCAGGAGAATGGTACTTGTCTGACTTGGGGATGGCCCCTTCCTGTTCCAACATGACTGTGCACCAGTGTACAAAGCAAGGTCCATAAAGACATGGATGAGAGAGTTTGGTGTGGATGAACTTGACTGGCCTGCACAGAGTCCTGACCTCAACCTGATAGAACACCTTTGGGATGAATTAGAGAGGAGACTGAAAGCCAGGCCTTCTCGTCCAAAATCAGTGTGTGACCTCACAAATGCGCTTCTGAAAGAATGGTGAAAAATTCCCATAAACACACTCCTAAACCTTGTGGAAAGCCTTTGCAGAAGACTTGAAGTTGTTATAGCTGCAAAAGGTGGACCAATATCATATTAAACCCTATGGATTAAGAATGGGATGCCACTTAAGTTCATATGCGAGTCAAGGCAGGTGAGTGAATACTTTTGGCAATATAGTGTATGTGAAGGGGTGGCTCAGTTGAAAAAAGGTTGGGAACCACTGATCTATCATCTTAAAATGTCATTGTAGTTTAACTGTTGTGCGGTCACAAACAGACATTTTCAGGATCATCTTTGGTGCATTTAAGGACGCTCGGACATGTGAGGACACATAATCACCTGTGAATCATGTCTGATGTTGGCTAAAAGTAAACCACAGGACAAAGCAAAAAAGAAAGGACTTCATTGTGAGGATAATGTGATCATTTCTGCTAGCTGTTGCATCTGTTCTCTTTTTAAATCATCTTCAAACACATTAAAACTGTCAACCTGTCAGTGCTGTTCTGCTCCCTTTTCAAATAGCTGCAATATTTTCTATCCACCTGAAATTTAAGTGTAAATGCATCCCATCAGCATCCGATTGAACCAAGCTCTCTATATGAATCAGGTTACTCTGAGAGCGGGCGTCTTATCACACGCTAACAGATGTCCCGGGCTCCAACACGTCTACCAGGATGAAGTGTTTAACCTTTCTGCCTGCAAACTCACACTGCCATTTATTAAGGATGAATTGTTTCTCATTTTCCTGAATAAGGATATCAGAGGCGGTTGTTTCTCATCGCCTCTGTGATAACGCTGCGGCAGACGGCTGTTCTGACACCTCGCGACGGCCCCGTAACCCTCTGCAGGCTGGAGGAGCCTGATGCTAATTAGAAAAGTCATGCTATTTATAGCAGGTCACTCACACCTCTGCTTGTAGGATTCATAAAACTTTAACATTGGAGAGAAAGAAAAACAACATGCTTCTTATCAAAATAATTTAGACTTTTGGCAAGGATTTTATGAAAAAATAAAGCTTTACTGCTTTCATTTCTTTATGATTTTTTTTTACTTAAAAAAAATTCAAAATTACATCAGCTCAAGTATTTCTAACAGTTGTCAGAGCCAAAGTTGCATCATGTCATTTCACTAATCAAAACACACAACATGTATGGGTAACCTTAGATGGACAAGCCCACCTTATAGAGAGAGCATGACTGGCCTCCAGTCAGGCTGAAGATAAAGTACTGTGTGGCCATCTGTGAGTGTAGTTGTTTATTTGGGCCTTCTCACCACCCCGCTCCCCTGTTCCGTACAATCAGACCAATCATCAGCCATCCTGGTTGTAGTCCATGAAGTCATAAAAATGGGACCATGAAACGTGGTGGCAGCATCATGTTGTGGGGATGCATCTTAGCAGCAAACCCTGGAAGGCTTGTAAAAGTAGACAGTAAAATGAATGCTGCAAAATATATAGGAAAATTCTGGAGGGCAATCTTATTCAGTCTGCAAGAGCACTACAGCTTGGGAGAAGATTTTTTTTCAAGCAAGACAAAAACCTGAATCATACAGTGAAAACCTCTGCAAACCAGTTTTTATAACCCTCCTCCACCCCAGCTACTCCTTCTGAGAACAGCCACGTATGAATAACAGCAATAAGTGCACATTTACAACTGCTAATAAAGAAAAACTTTTTATGTGTGTTTCTTGACAAAGTGGTCCTGACTGATCTTGTGTTATTGTATGTAGTAATTATGTATGATTGTACATATTCCTACGGCACACCAAGACTTGGCTATGCCATTTGAGAACCACTGCAATAGAGGATTTATGGCTGGGCATGAAAGGGACTGTTCTCACCAGATCCCCGTGCAACCTGACAGAGCTGGAGCAGTTTAGCAAAGAAGAATGGAGTAAAATTGCAGTGTACAGATGTGCAAGCCTGATTGAGACCTATTCACAGACTCAGAGCTGTGACTGCAGCCAAAGGTGACTCTAATGGGTGCAGTCGCTTATTTTACCTTAAATATCTTTATCTAATTGACATTACTTTTTGGAAATCTGTTTTCATTTGGAAATTAACCTCCTGAGAATATTAATAATTCACTTGAAAAACTGGGGGAATTCTAACGAAAATTCAGGGATTTTCATGAATAGATTTGGGATTATTTCTTGGAAATGTTCATGGAATTTTTTTCTATACTCCTGTATATTTTTTCCAGTTCCGTTGTAAATTTTTAAGTGAAATTTTTTACTATTTGCATGAAAATTTGGGATGTTTTTTATGTCTGTTTTGTGTTAACTTGGGACATGTGTTTGATTTGATTGAATTGATTGAATTTTATTTGATTTTTTGGGGGAACAATGTGCTTCTAAATTTTTAGGTATGCTTGCAGAAAGTTGGGAATTTTTTTTTTCTGTTTTGGGAATTTGAGTGGGAATTGGGAGGCAGGGTATCCTTTGATATTGCTAGAATATAATGGAATTTACAAACAAATCTGTTGGCATGTTTGGGGGAATTTTCCTTTTCTTTTCATGGAACCTTGGGAATATATTTGTTTTGGGGAATTTGCTTTAGGTATTTTTTGGAAAATATTCAGGAAATTAAATGTAATTTTAATTAAACTTTATGCTTTATAATAACATTTTGTTGAAACATTTGAGGAATACTAAGAAATAGAAAGAAATTGGGGTGCTTTTTGTGGGAAATGTAAAAATATGACTAAGAATTTTGCACAGAAATTTTGGTAGTTTCTTCATAATTTCAGGGTATTTATGTTGTTATTGGACATCAATTTTTGTCAAAAATAATTCCTGTTAGAATAAAAGACTAAGCTTTTCAAACTTATCAGGTCCTAATATCCCAAGTAAGTGGGAGAAACTAAATATGCATTCAAACAAAAAACTTGGGTTTCAGGAGGTTAAGAGTTTTTTTTTTTTTTTTTTTTTTTTTTTTTTTTTTTTTTAACAAAACAGCCAAATCCTATTGACCATGACTGGTTTATAAAATCAATATAAGGGTAAAACATCCAAGGGGTGAATTCTCCTTCTATTGTTTTTACTGTAAACAGAGCCTAACACAGGCCTACCTGCAGGCCTACAGCTGACACAGATTACTTGTGTTTTCTGTTTATGTGTATGGAAGGAGAAATGGTGGGTTTTGTTTTGTTGCTGTTTGTGGTTATATTGGAGCCCAAAATCAACAAGTCATGTTTTCATAAGGTTAAAATGCGCTCATGAATTTTGCAACAGTAATGACTCCAGTGCATGACCACTGGATCTCACAGCATGAGCTGGTAAATCTTGCATGAAGCTTGTGTGCATAAACAACTGAGTGAGTGCGAGCTAACGATACATGACGACTGTTGTAGAGTCGGCTTTGAATTGCACTGTGTGCACCAGGCTTCAGACATGTGGCATCATGTGAGTTGTTGGTTTTATTTAAAGATTTCCCGTTAAGCCCGTACCATTTTAATACATGGTGATGATAACCTATTTCTGCTTTGCTGATTTCCAGATTTTCCCATTAAATGTCACATTTAGTCTGACCTTTGCTCTGTTAGATGCTGATCATCCTGATAATCTGTCTGCATCTCTGCAGGAAATCTCCTCAAAGAGGAAGTATGACACAAAGAGAAGCAGACTGTCACCTCTGTCTGCCTCCACTCTTTGTGAAAGGAAGCAATCACACTGTGGGATATTCTCCACACTCTTACTGCTCTCTCCCATCCCCCAGGTCACCTCTCCTAGATCACTGTTATCACATCTGGCTCTGCTCTCGCTTAAATCCCTCCCATATTTCCTCAGACCTACAGTGAGAATGAATTCAGAGATGATTGTCGAGCGTCTCTGTCATGTCTGATGTAAATTCATGTGTGATGGTATGTAGGCTAAAATCATGCTAGCTGGAGCGTGGCCGGCGGCCAGCATCAACTCTATTGTGGAGCGGAAACAAAAAAGAGAAAAAGGAGGAAAAGAATGAAAGCTAACAGCTCTTCATCTCTTTGTGTGTTTGTTCAGCTCAGAGATGACACGGCTGCTCACAGAAATGTGGCATTTTATCAGGACAAAAGCTGCAGAGGACATCAGGTCAAAAGCTGTGAGAGCTGGTCGAGCTCTGTGGCAGCGTTTGATCCTGCTCCAGTCACACAGATGCACACGATGCATCAGGCCGCCTGATGCTGCTGTTTTCATCCTGGATGGTCAGGTAGGCCAAATCTTCAATGAAAGGGAATCTAAGTACGCTATTCTCACCCTAGAAATAGAAATGTGCTACGATTTTGGGGCATTAAGCCTCTCAATTATCGATTATTTAAGTCCAATCTTTTTTCTTTTATGTAAGAAAGGGCAGATGAAAATGCTTCTGAGTATATCCTACAAGTGCTTACATGACACCCAGAATTTTGACCTCTCCAGGATCAGAGTGCACACTAAGTCTTTTCATTTCCCTGGAACAGAAGAGGAGAATGGAGACCAATTCTAAACTATTTATATACTTCATGTTGTCTTCTGTGGACATTTGAGACAAAATGAGCAGATTTAAACCATCCATGTTCTTCCTCTTATCTGTGTCCAGGTTACAGTGGTAGCAGGCTGAGCAGGTCAACCAAGACAATCTTTCCAGCAACACTTTCCATCTCCTTCCCGGGGATTCCAAAGCGTTCCCAGGCCAGATGAGATATATAATCCCTCCAGTGCATTCAGGATCTGGAAATGTCTGGAAGACTTCCAGAGGGAGGCACCCAGGAGCATCCTGATTGCCTGAACCACCACAACTGGCTCCTTTTGGTGCAGAGGAGCAGCAACTCTACTTGTAGTTCTCTTCTAATGTCTGAACTCCTCCCCCTATCTCTAAGGCTGAGCCTACACACCCTCCAGAGAAAACTCGTACCCGCGATCTCATTCTTACAATCATTACCCAGAGTTTATGACCATAGGTGAGGGTTGGCAGGTAGATCAACTGTTAAATGAAAAGCCCAGCTAAGTCTTCGCCACAATGGTTCCGGCCAATGGCCACAGTACCGCTGACGCCTTTACCCTCACTTGTGAACGAGACCCTAGGAGACTTGAACTCCATCACCTGAGGTGAAGACTCACTCCCACCCAGAAGGAGCTGTTCACCGTTTTCCTGGCAGAATAAAAATCATGACCTCGGACTTGGAGGTGCTGACCCCTATCGTGCTTCACGCTTAGCTGCAAACCGCCACAGTACCTGCTGGAGGTCCCCAGCTGAGGAAGTGAACAGAGCCACATCATCTGCAAAAAGCAGATATGGATTTCATGGTTCATGTGCAGATTAACATTTAAATCCAATTTCACCAAATTTTCAAACAAATTTTGCCCCTTCAAACCCAGTTCTGCCACTTTTTTATTCCCCTTTTACCACTTTTTATTCCTGTTTTATTCATTTTAACCAATTCATGCCACATTTTCCTTTTTTTTTTGCAACTTGTATCTAGTTTTTGCCACTTCTAACCCATTTCAGCTACTTTAAAATGCAATGACACCACTTTTACCATCAATTTTTGCCATTTTTAACCATTTTGAAAAAAAAAAAAAGATTAGTATATTTAAGAAAGCTAGATACTGTCTTGTCTGAACATGACTAATCTTGAATGTTCATGGCTGTTTCATCCGCCTTCAGGTACAGTGGGGGTCCCTGGTCTCTGGCACCTTTATTTTGGGGGTCGCAGGCTGAGGAGGTTGAGAGCCCCTGATCTAGATCACTTCAGGACCTTGTTGAACTAAGATCAGTCAGAGACAGTCATCAGATGAACCAGCAGATGTAGAAAGTCTGCCATCACACGTTCTCTTTCTTGACCATCTCTGTACTGTAAAATGATGATTCCTGGATCTTTGTGAGAAACCAGGTCAGAGGTCAGAGGTCACAGTGGGATGATTATCTGCTCTGGTCGGGCGTGTTTAGCTGAACTGTCATTAAACTTCACATCTCTGTGTGCTTTTTTCTTGTAAAGAAAATATCTGAAAAAAAGGGTTTTAAGTTTCACACTGAGTAGTTTCCCACATCTCTATGAAGTCAGAAAGTGCTGCAAGAAAACTCAAGTACCCTAAAAAGTCCCTCCTATTGAAGAGGCTCTTCATAAGCAGTCAAATCTCCTCTCTGAAGGTTATATTCAAACACTTTCCTTTCTGCATTCAGAGGTCAGAGGCTTCTAAATCCCAAATGTTGAGTTACAAACTTTAATGCATCCCTATCTTCAGAGACAATCTGCTCTACGAACAGGAAGCTGCTGGACTTTCAGAATAAATCTACATCTTTTTATTTGACCCCCTTGTCAGCAGTTTAAAGCCCTAAATGCGGAGCGCAGCAGCAGCAGCAGCCCGTCTGAGGCTGTTTTTAGCTTCGTCCTTGTATCGTCTAAATAAAAACCACGGGTCATCAGATATTCTCAGAGGAAGATCAGCGGCTTTGTGGAGCTCCATTTAACCTGCCATTGTGTGAGCGTTTAGTGAGAGAGAGAGGGGGAGGTTAAGGGATCAGTGCTGGAGTGATAACCTGCATTTCAAGTAGACGTCAGCAGGAACAAATTATTCATCGTCACTTTCTCTCACTGTGTAAAAGAAGAAGTTATTGTTTATTTTAATATCCTGTAGCTAAGAAATAGTTTTTGGAGTCAGGGTATGTAGGAAATTTCACACACTCAGTCCTTGCACACTGAGTCCGAAGTTTATTATTATTTTTTTATACTCTTCGAAAAATTTTGGATTGTGACAAAATTGATTCATCTTGCAAAGAGCAAAAGGAGACAAGATGATTCTGTGTCTCTGGCTCTGTCCACTCCTGACAGACCTTCATATGAGTCAGTGCATGAGCTGGTCTCTCAGCGCTGTGCCAAGTTGGAGACAGAGAGTGCATCTTTTCAATTCAGCCCCTTTTGTTGCAAATATGAGCCTTTATCAGTCATGTTGGATGGCTGATGCTGACATAAAGCACAGGAGTATAATAGTGTTTAGTGTCACACTAATTCTACAAACCCATTAGCGCTGTATGTAGAAAGGGCAGCGTTGGCGAGTCTCCTGGAGCACAGCACAGTGCTGCAAGAGACTTGAGATCACAGCATCATATGAGAACTACAAGGAAAAGGTAAAAGGTTCATGTTTTCTACTAAGGATGTGTGCTTTCATGTAAAATTCTGTTGTTTTCCAACTCAAATGTGAACTTTTCTGTGTTGTTGGTGCTGTAGTAGCGCTGTGAATCAACAGCCTTGGATGAGACGTAATGTTTTTTAGTGATTGGTTTAGCATTTTTCAATCTGTTTGAATTGATCCACTCTGCAGGGATGCAGGCCAGGTCTACGCTGAAAATAGACCAGACATAACCTGACAGGCCAGATGGATTTGTTTCACATGTCCATCTGGAAAACCTCCCATAGACGGTGTTTGGGAAAGGGCAGAATGTTCTGTCTTTTATATCTTTAAGAGCCAATCAGAGCAACAAAACAGGTGGCGTCATAGCCGCTACCAAGGTGCACCACTACTGAGGAGTAAACTCCATAACACAAACCACAACAACTGCAGACTTTTGTCGTTTTTGAAAAGAAAATGACTCACTGCTGTTCTTTGTTCTTCTCTTTACAAGAGAATATCTGATCAAACTTGCGCTTTAGGAGCGTTCACGCTAATGTCTTCAGCTGTAATTGCGTCTGCCTCTTGTCGCTGCTTGCTTACATCACGACTCCGCCTCGCCCGAAAGTACTGCCTCTTACTCCTGATTGGTCCTGTCACTTTCTAACCGGGCCCAAACTGTTCAGATGGGACTTTGCAAGATGGATTAGCCAGTGAGAAACACAGAAACGAGGGAATCCATCTGCTTTGAAAGGTTAGACCAGGCATGCATCAGGTGCAGTGGAGGGCAGTGGTCCTTAAGTGGTACTGCAAACACTGAGAGGGAGCGTCTTGCTTTGGAGTGCACTTTCCCAGCAGGTGGAGTATGTGGAAATTAGACGTATGAGAGGGAAAGAAAGGGAGCTGTAGCTACTGCTGATGATGGGAATTCAGGCTCCTTTCGGTAATTTGGATCAATTGGCTCAGCTCAGCAAGAAGAGACAGCTCTTTCGGCTTCCAAACAACTCTTCATTTGAGTACCAGTTTGGCTTCATTTGACCCACCAAATGTAGAAATATCATGACATTTGATTGATCTTTGGGCTGGTGTTTGACTCCAACTATGCTCAGTTTTTTTAGATTGATGAAAATATCAAGTAATGACATCTGGATGGGCTGTAAGACACACCTGATATAAAACAATCACAAAACAGAGTCCTAATGTGTGATGCTCCTGTAGATCAGTGTGGAGAAAAGAGCTTCCTTACTAATCAGGCACATAACACACAAACACGCTGACAGATATGAAAATAACAATAGTAATAATGGTATACAACGACTTTCAAACGGGACAACATGAGACCATATTTTATTTTGACGTACTGCAAATTCTGACAGGAAAAAACGACTTTTTATTGTGTCATTAAGCAATGTTAATGCAGTAATGAAACCAGACATGCCTCTTTCAGAAATAGCAGTGTCAGCTAACCTTGCAAAGCAGATGGATACACTTCTTTCCGTGTTTCTCACTGGCGAATCCATCTTGCGAAGCCCCATCTGAACAGTTTGGGCTCAGTTAGAAAGTGACAGGACCAATCAGCGACGAGGGGCAGTACTTTGGGACGCGGCGGAGCCGTGATGTAAACAAGCAGTGAGAAGAAGCAGGCAAATATGGTCGAAGACATTAGCATGGATGCTGCTAAAGCCTCAGTTTCATCAGAACTTGATGACATTTCTTTATTAAAAGAAGAACAAAGAACAGCAGTCAGTTGTTTTCTTTTCAAAACTGACTAAAGTCGAATACTGACATGTCTGCAGTCGCCATGGTTCGCGTTATGCAGTTCTGTATGGACTTTACTCCTCGGTAGCGGCTAAGTGACATGTTTTGTTGCTCTGATTGGCCCGTAATCACCCTCCGAGTTTTTTTTCAAAGCCTTTGCCCTTTCCCAAACACTGTCTATGAGAGGTTTTCTAGACGGTTGTGTGAAACAAATTCATCTGGTGTCAGGTTAAGTGTCAGCCAATGTAGATGAGGAAAATGAGGAAAAGCTGGCGACAAATTCTTGAAAAAAAAAAAGTTCTTACCTTTTTATCTAGCGCTCTCTCCGTCCTTCAGAGAAACATGTGCAGATGCATGTCTGCTCTAGTTAACTCGTCTGTGCAGCATAAAATGTCGTGATCTGATTGGTTATGGTGTGAATTAGCATCCAGTGTTGATTTTAACACTTCATGTGTAATTTTAACTCAGTTCTGAGAAAATAGTCTTCAGTGTTAAAGTTATCTGACAGTGTTGATGCATGTGTCTGTCTCATTGCTCAACGGTTGCCACAAGACACCTCATATTGCCGTAGTAGTGTGGAAATGTATAATTATTATGAATATAAAATATTTTAATTGACATAAAAATACCTCAGATTAGCATGGGATATTGTGTTCTCCTGTCTTCCTTACCACTAGCCGTTGTGTTGGCAGGAGTAAAAGTAAACCCTGCCCTAGCTACCACCTTGTTCTCCTCAAATGATGCTGATTGGTCCGTTCATTTTCAGGCCAGGCGCAGATGGTTCAGATTGGAGCTTTGCAGCATGACGACTTATGTGGAGTCTGACCAGTCCTTTGGCTTTGCATGGTTAGGGAAGTCTATTATCTCCTGAAAGTTTAGGGTGGGATAACTGGATAAATGGGAAATGCTGCACCCAAAACATCTTAGTCCGTTGTTCCCTGAATTTTTGCCTTGGTCTCCCCTCTTCTCCTCCCTAAAAAAGCGATACACAACTTTCTAAAATCAACTTCAATTTTGTTTTACAGAATCTAAACAGAATTTTTTGTTGTGCGAAACAGCATAAGTCTAGATTAGAAATATGGGCTGCAACACCAGAGTGGGAGGGGCTGCATAAATGTGTCCTGTGTAATGTTTATTCAGTTTTCCTAACAGGTTTTAAATCACCACCTGTACCTGCAACTCTCAGAGGAGCTTTATATGAGCGCTCAATTGGGAAACATACACTCTACATATATGTGTATGTGTTCACTGAGACAAGACGCCAAGGTTACAGCTCTGTCCTGCATTCAGATCAGCCAATGATCTGCTGCAACGTCGATAAACTCCAAGACACACGAGAGCAGCTGACTCAATTATTCATCACTAAACTCTTTTGTCCTCAGTTAGCCGATCAATAGTGCCCATAATCAGCTTTCCAATGAAGGAAAGTAGCACAGCTCCCGGCATATCATGTTGCCCTTTATTATGTTTCTGCTCCAAATGCTGGAGGAGGGGTGCAAGATTTAACCACTGAGGCATCAGGTTCAAAAATGAGGGAAAATGGAGGGAACTTTTCTTAGTCAGGAGTAGAAGTTCATGCATCATGTAGCTCCATGATAAAAGTTTATCTAAAATTCAGGGTTTTAATCATCTGCCAGCTCAGTAGTTGGCAGTGTGATTTTGCAGTAAACTGAAACACGCTCATATGTAGAGATAGCGTAAACGTCAAAGACAGCGAGCACACAAACACTGGTATGGATCGATGATGAGGTGGAATTAGGTCGTGTTCATACCTTAAGGTCCGTTTTCTGATTTGAACCAAAGCGAGGATGATACGTTGTTGCAATAGTTCAATTGGTCCGGTTTGAGTTCACAAGGGCCAAACTGAAATGGTCCAAAACTTGTAAACAACAGTCATGTGGCCGCAAATGTCGTTCGGTTATTGGTCATACAGTTTAAGCGGGTAGACAACAAATCCCTCGTAGTTTCTACCGTGCATCATGGAGCATCGTCTGCTTATTTTCATGTTGGTGCTAATCTGGACAGCCTATCAGCAGACTTTAACGGACCGCGCACATGAACGGCTGGTAGGACTGCAGGCATTAAATAATGTATTACTGCGCGCATGTTGCAGAAGAGGCTCTGCAATTAGACGGTTTATCAAAGAAGAAGAGTGGCGATAATGAGAGCCTACCACGATGTTTTTTCTTTTGCCATACAAGCGCGACCAGTGAGGTAAGTGGACAATAATAAGCTCACAATCACATACATGTAATAATCACAAGGTTGGTTGTTGGTCTTGTCTTGTTTACAGAACTCTTGCATCTCCTTGAATGAATGAATAGCCCTGTACTGTAGGCAACAAACACAAACAAATGTATAAAAAGTAGCTAGCCTTTCATCAAGAATAAATATTACCCTTACATATATTAATAACAACAATAAATGAGGATCATTTTAAATAATATTAGAATATTTTGCTGTAAATGGCAAAACCAGCTGATCAAGCGGGCCTATATGTTTAACCAGATGTTAATAGTATTAACATTTTACTGTTTTTAATATTTCATTAGGGCTGTCAACATTAACATTAACAAATGTGATTAATCCAGATATTCCTGAGGGAAGAGGCATTACTCAAGGACAAATCCAGTTCAATCATTGACTGAGTCAGGCCAGGATGACAGCAGAGAGAGCATTTGGGGGGCTCAAAGGAGGGTGGAGGTGCCTACTCAAGAGAAATGACACCCACATCACTTTTGTCAGCGGAGTAATAATGGCCTGTTGTGTACTTCACAACTTTTGTGAACTACATAATGAATATTCTGATGAGGAACAGGCAGTTTTCGGAAGAGTTGGGGAGGCTGGTCAGGGTGCAGGTGACAACGACGCAGCAGCACAGCGGAATCAGGCCAACGCTGGCCGTGACATTAGAAATGCCCTGTGGGCCTATTTCTCTAGAGTTAGGGTTAGAGTTAGGGTTACAGTGCCCCAGTTCCTTGTCCCAGTGTGATCTATTGAAAATGTAGTTTTTTGGGGGGTGCAACACATGGATTGAATTCAGGAGAAGAGGAGGAGATGTGAGGTGAGAACAGAGGAGAGGATAGAAGTTAGGAGAGGAGAGGAGGGGAGGGGAGGTCAGAACAGAGGAGAGGAGAGAAGTTAGGAGAGGAGAGGAGAGGAGTTTGGGGGAGTTAGGAGAGGAGGGGAGGGGAGGAGAGGAGATATGTTAGGAGAGGAGAGGAGAGAAGTTAGGAGAGGAGAGGAGAGGAGAGAAGTTAGGAGAGGAGGGGAGGGGAGAAGAGAAGAGAAGTTAGGAGAGGAGAGGAGGAGAGGTGAGGTGAGAACAGAGGGGAGGAGAGGAGAGAAGTTAGGAGAGGAGAGGAGGAGAGGGGATGAGAGGAGAGAAGTTAGGAGAGGAGAGGAGGGGAGGGGATGAGAGGAGAGAAGTTAGGAGAGGAGAGGAGGGGAGAGGAGAGAAGTTAGGAGAGGGGAGGAGAGGAGAGGTGAGAACAGAGGAGAGGAGAGGAGAGGAGAGAAGTTAGGAGAGAGGAGGACAGGTGAGGTGAGAACAGAGGAGAGGGGAGGAGAGGAGTTAGGAGAGGAGAGGAGAGGAGAGGAGGGGAGGAGAGAAGCTAGGAGAGGAGAGGAGGGGAGGAGAGAGGTAAGGGGAGAGGCAAGGAGAGAGAAGAGGTGAGGATAGAAGAGAGGTGAAGACAGGTGAGGAGAAGTAAGGACAGAGCTCCTGATCACATTAATTAATGCAATATAACACACTGATTTATTTTTTTATGACTCATGATTTGATTCATGTCATTAACAAACTTTTTAAAAGGCAGTTCAGAATGCTTTATTTTTGTCCAGATTGCACTCTCAACCTATTTTTAAATTTTGGTTGTGTGTACAATAATTGGATCACAGTATACTGTTTGATCTCTAATCAATTTTCACTGAGCTCCACTCAGCTCCCTCCCCACTCCCTGGTAAACTGCCTCCACGACATCAAAGCCTGGATGACCTCTAACCAACTCAAACTCAACAGCAATAAAACAGAGCTCATGGTGGTGGCCCCCAAAGCGCTGCTGCAGAAGGTTGGAGATCTCATGCTCGATGTGGACGGGACCTCCATCTGTCCATCCTCCGAGGTCCGAAACCTGGGCGTCATCCTGGACTCCACCCTCTCCTTTCAGTCCCACATAAAGTCTGTCACCAAATCTGCCTTCTATCATCTCAAGAACATCTCCAGACTCCAACCATCACTCCCTGATTCTGTGGCTGAAACACTCATTCATGCTTTCATAACCTCCCGCCTGGACTACTGTAATGGAGTCCTGTCTGGAGTTCCCAGCAAAACCCTGGACAGGCTTCAGTACGTCCAAAACTCTGCAGCTAGAGTTCTCACCCGCACTAGACCCTGGCAACACATCACTCCGACCCTCATCCACCTCCACTGGCTCCCTATCAAGTCCCGTATCAACTACAAAGTCCTCCTCCTCACATACAAATCTCTCCATGCTCTGGCTCCCCAGTACCTTTCTGATCTCCTCCATCCATACACACCATCCCGCAACCTTCAATCTTCAGACACCGGCCTACTTTCCATGCCCAAAACCAAACTCCGAACCTATGGAGACAGAGCCTTCAGTGCTGCAGCTCCCACCCTCTGGAACACTCTTCCTGCAGACATTCGTAGCGCTCCATCTCTGGACATTTTCAAAAAACGTCTCAAGCACCACCTGTTCACCACAGCCTACAGTCTTCACTAAACCACCCCTTACACTCATCCTACCCCTCACATAGTTTGTCCATGTCTATGTGTTCCTGTAAAGCGTCCTTGGGTTTCTTGAAAGGCGCTATATAAATTCAAGATATTATTATTATTATATTATTGAGCTCATTCATGTCATGTTATGATTACTACTGATTTGACCACATTAAAAGAAAGTGTGTTTTGGAGTTATTGGCAATTTCAACATACTGTGCACATGATTTTTTTTTTAAACAAATGTTTATTTTTTAAGTACAAAAATATTAAGTCTGTGGTACAGTGTAAAAACAACTGCTACAGTATAAAATCAAAACTAACGTTATCATCATACATCACAAATTATAATACGTAGCCAATATTTAACAAGGAAAAAAATAAAAGGCTACTTTCTGAGGTAGGACATAGTGCAAAACTAGTGCAATCCTTATCCACGTAAAGAAAATGGCGAAGCTTTAACCCTCCGGGACGGTTCAAATATTTGTTACCCTTGGGACCTTTAGCGCATAAAATGTGCTCCTCATATTGTCACTGTTAAAAAATATATACATTTAAATTGATTCTTCTTTCATGGAGCTGATTTTTTTCAGCTACAGCAGACCTAAATATTGATACCAAATAGTTTGGATTTTTAACAATTTTAACCCTTTGAATGCCAGGTTTTTGTCATGATGGTACCATGTTTTCAGATGGAAAAACAGAAAATATGAATTATTTTCAATATACTACATGCAAAGTATTTTTTTTTGGTTTGGATAATAGTTTTCTCCATGTTTTCTCCATAATTTTTTTAATAGCGACAATATGAGGAGCACATTTTATACGCTAAAGGTCCCAAGTGTAACAATTGCTCGTACAAAGTGTATTTTAGTCTTACTGTTGGAGCTGAGCTGGAAATTGAAAGATCAAACAAAAATACACAATCTTACAAAAATTCATGCCAAATGCATAAACTCAGCCAAGGTTATCAAAAAATGAAAAGTGAAAAGCACGTAAAATGCGCACAAGGGTCCCAGAGGGTTAAAGGAGTACTCTGACATTCAATTCAAGCTTCAATGCTTTGAGGTAGCAAAATAAGGCAGAACAATTAAACATATGTGCTGACATCTGTACCTGAAAATAAAACATTTCAAGATTTTCTAGCACCAGCTTTTCAACTTGTTAGAACATTAAGCCATCAAACACTGGGTGCAATCTGGGGCGCGTTGCCTTTGACCTCTTGCTCAGTCACTAACTAAAGGAAATACTTGGACCATCATTTTCTTCCTCAGTGGTTACAGTCAGAGGTATGGGCCGTTGACGCTCAAGCTCTTGATTCACAGATGGAGCCGACCTGGGTGGTGGAGTGGGAATGGCTGAAGGACTGGTGTAGCTGGTGGAGTGGGCATGAATGGTGGGGTGTGTAAGAAAAGTGGAGAGAGCATGGCTGATTGAGTGGGCAGGTGGGGCATGGACTGTAGGGGCATGGAGTATGGAGTATGAGGTTGCAGTGACATCCAGTCGGTCAGAGGTGGGTGTGATGTTTGGCTTGACATGGCATTCATATTTCCAATAAGCTGCATAAACATTCTATTATTTTCTATATCTTGCTCCTGTAAGGCCTGGAATCGCCGCTCCTCAGCTTCTTGCTGTGCCCGCAGAAAACTCTCAAAGGTTGTGGACTCCTGCTGCTGGCGGCTCTGCTCAGCTTCAATCAGAGCATCCAGTTGTTTCTTTTGCTCAGACATATATTCTTTCAGACTGCTGTCACACCAACCCGAACGAACCTCACCAAGGGGGTAAACGTTCCAGGGTTCGGTTCAACTGGACTAAACAAGTCTGGTGTTAACACGCCCTAGAGTGACCCTGAAGCTAAGATCAGACGAGTCCCAACTTGCAACTGACATTCTAAACTCCTGCCGGTTTCACGCCAATGCCACTGAAGGAGGCGATGCATCGTTTCCATGGCAATAACTCTCACAGTCTTTCACTTCAAAGTGACTTAGTTCTGAAGTTACTGTACAGTAAATCTCTCTCTGACAGTACTGCACATTCACGTTTTTTTCATGTGTTTTTGTCAACATGATCACGTACAACACTTCTACACACAGGTAATCTGAGTAATCTGTCATCATTAGATGCCTTGTCCCTTTAGATATTATTGAACTGTCTGGTTGACCTGCTGGAATTTGAAGTCTTTGCTTTCCTTTAAGGTCAGAGAAGGACCTAGTGTCTTTATTAACGTACGGCCATTACGGTGAGAAACATTTCTATAAACAAATTCCATCAGCTGAGGATCTGGACTGACCATCAACAAAGACAGAGTTAAAACATTTTTGGCTGAAATGATGCTGGTTCCTGTTGACCCCTTGCTGATTTTTGTCATCAGCAAATTCTTTCAGACACTGAGTGGCTGAACTACTTCAGAAGGACGTTCCACATTATCAATCAGGCCACAGGTTTCTGCAATATGGGAAAGAAGAAGGATCTTTCTGCTGCTGAAAAGCATCAAATAGTGCAATGCCTTGGACAAGGAATGAAAAGACTAGAACATTTCTCTAAAACGTTGGGGTGATTGTCGTACTGTGAAGAAATTTGTGGCTGATGCAGAGCACAGACAGGTTCATGCAGATAAAAGCAGAATGAGGAAGATTTCTTTCTTTTTTTTTCCTTTTTTTAAATTGCAACACTGAAAACTTCGTGTAACAAACAAGTACACGACACACAGACAAACAGTGACAAAGTACAAACCAAGTACAGACAGGCCAGTTGATTTTACAGACTAGTTGATCAGTTGGTGTAAGTTATTTAATTGTGTGAGGGTGTGTGTATGCATGTGTGTGAGTGTGTATGTGATTTCCTCTGAAGACAGAGCCCCATGCTCCACAAAAAAAAAGATTGTAGATAGTCAGGCTGCAAAATAAACAAATAGAATTAAACCAAACTAATGCCTAGAACAAGGCCCTGCTGCCCTATCTATTAAAGCCACCATGGTAGATACAGTAGCAATCACGATACCACTAAGGAGACACAATAAATTAACTAATAATTTAATTGTTATACATATATAATAATATATATAACAAATGAGGAAGGTTTCTGACGGATTCTACTTAATTCTTTTAACAGACCAGAGTATTTTCTTTTTACCTGACAGTTTCGACTGCTCACTTGCAGTCTTTCTCAGAGTGGTCACGTAATGTTGCTGTGATGTGTCTCGTCGGCTGATTTATACAGGTTTTGGTGCTGTCTTCCTACCAGTAGGGGCAGGACGACAGCGCCATCTGCAGTCTGACCTCTTTAGGACAGCATCCCAGGTGTGTGGGAGCAAAAAAGCCCCCTCGTCCCAGTTGATAGTCCTGTGGGCACGCTTCCGTATTTCTATTGCCTCTTTTATCCAGCGACGGTGTTTGTTGTCCTCCGTCCCAATGATGTTGGCTCCATCCCAGTCCATGATGTGGTTTTCTCTTTTGAACCTCACTGGACTACTAGGTTTCTGACAGACAAAATCATCAGATTAAAAGAGCAGATGCTAAAATGCCATTAAAAAGCAGCAAACAGGTATTTGAAGCTGCTGGTACCTCTGGAGTCCCACCAACCTCAGGGTGCAGGATCCTCCAGAGGGTTGCGGTCATGAATAAACCAACTATTCAACCACCCCTAACCCAGGGGCTCTCAACCTTTTCAACCCACAACCCCCAAAATAAACGTGCCAGGGACCGGGGGCCTTTTCCAAAAAAAAAAAAAAAAAAAATAGTGGAAAAGGTGGTTAAATGGAATTTTGAAGTAGAAGAAATGGGTTAGAAGTCACAAAAAAAGGGTTAAATGGGTTAAGGTGGCAAAAATGGAAATCAACAGTGACAAAAGGGAGTTAAAAAGTGACTAATGGCTTTAAATGGGCAAAAATGGGTGGAAATTTGGTGAAATGGGATGGAAAATTGATATAAAATGGCAAAAAAGTGTTAGCTGAGAAAGGAAAAATAGGCATATACTGACAGAAATTGGTTAAAATACCAAAATTGGGCATATCAAATGGTGAAATGTGGTTAAATGGTAAAACACTGGCTGTAAAAAGGGTTTAATAGTGGCAGTAATGGGTCAACAGAGGCAACATTAAGCTTAAGTGGCATGAATTGGTTTAAAAGTGGCAACAACAGGCAGAAAAAAGTGGTGGAAAGAGTTTAAAACTGATCAAAGTAGGTTTTAATGGCAAAGGTCTTCAGACCTTGCCTGTAACATTTCTATGACTCACACCACCATAACAAAGCACCACAGGTCTTCTTAGTGACCAGAGACTGAACTTTCACTGTCCAGCAATGATATTCATCATGGAGATAAAACCACCAGGAGGTAGTTCTAGTTCTAATCCCCCTGGCTTCCTAAACCTAAATGTTCCATTTTTTAAACTGAAGTCAAAGAAACTGCTGCTGATTTTGCAGCAAAACTTCCTGGACTGGTGTCATCAGTTTGAAGTGAGCAGCTTTAATCCTTACGTCATCTGCAGATATGAACACTCTCTCTTGACCCTGATGAATGATGAGTTGTGACTTTTTGTAAAACTGATATTGTGGCTGTCCAGTTCATTTTTATATTTGCACACTCTGCTTTTTAAAATGTCAAACCTCTGTCTGTGAGTGGTTGTTCCTTACCCATAAACCTCTGTGTGCTCTGCTTGATTTAACACAGTCTGTCTCACTGAGTGTACCTCCTCTTGGTCTTTGTAAAAAGTCATTTCTTATCTTTCTCACATTTTGACATTTTACATCAGATTCTGCCTGTAGCTTCCCAAAATGTCCTGGGCTCAGACAAGCCTGTTAACAGTTTCAATGTAGGGCCAACATTTCCTCTGGCAACGGCAATTTAATCCCACACAAACCCTCCCCCCTCCCTCCCTCTGAACTATTTTCCACTAGATTTGGTAAAGTCTCCTCTCTATAAGCTGATCATCCGTTTGCTTAATAAAACTCCAGAGAATGATACTTGGGCTGAAGTTAAGCTTCTTAACTGAGATCCCAGTTTGCAAGTATGACCTTAAATTGTGGAGAACGTCGCTGCTGGTTGAAGATTTAAAGAGAAAAAAAAAAATCAGAGAGGTTTAAGTTACACAGATTGTTTTGTTAATAATCAGGGTTCATGATACAAAGAGGTTCAAGCTGGAAAGATGAGCTGACGATACACTCTGCTGTCTCTCTGCATGCTCTGTAATGCAATCACTGGTAATTTCTGCTCATGGTTGGAGCAATGAATTATGGGAACTCTGACTCTGTTTAGTGGAGCAGTCGCTCCCTCTGATCCCAAACAGCTTTATTACACTACTCAGATGCAATGTGACGCCATGCACAAATTCAAAGATGCAGTTTGGACCACTCTTTGCCTCCTTAGTTTCAAAATGTTAGTCATGAAAACATGGATTATAAACATCAACCATCCACAGCCTGGACTGACAGTCCAGGACCGTTGCTTACTTCTCTGCTTGAATTAAAGAGTCAATAAAAACTGCTCTCCATAAGGCGCATTTACTTAACAGTATACAACTGTTTTGGTTTCATTGATGAATTCCGCACAGTGAGGGGGAAAAGCTGCTAAAAGTCACTTTTCTGCTTCAGCTTGTGAGCTACTGGCGTAGCGTTCTCGCGTGACTTGCAGTGTGAACCAGAAACTTTACTTTTAACAGCTTTTCTCCCTGAAACATGAGAAATTCCTCCGTGAAACCAAAACGGTGGTTTATATTTAAAAAATTCTACATATGGGTGTGCAGTTTTGTTGAAAAAATGACTCAATTAAAAGCAATAAGTCAACAGTAAAGGTGAGCGGGGCCGGTCTTTTGTTATTGCTTCGATTGAGAGCCCCCTGCTGGTGGAATGTGCATACTTTACCCCAAAGTTACACCTAAGTTCAGATTCAGATTATCGTGGACTATTCTATCAATCCCAGACAAAACATGAATTAGACAGCAGCTCCCTGCAGCGGTCACTTTCATTATGTAACTATCTGTGATGTAACTCCTAGCATTTTCATATCGATAATAGGTATATGATGACTTGTAAAGAAGGCTCTGTTAAGGCAGCTGTTTAGCAAGAAATAGCCTTAAAATTTAAAAATTAAAGTTTTTCTGGCTTAAAATTTTTTTGCAGATATCTAAGGTAATGCAACTACTAGCATAAGAGTGGTCTTTTTTAAAATTAATGTAGAAATTCTGCGTACTGTACCTTTAAGAGCTGCACCAGAATTAGCCTGCATATCTAACGTCATGTAACATAGCTTATTATTTCACAGTTTCACATTTAAAGTCAGTTTTGTTGCTGTTCAGTTAAGTTGAACCCAGTCTTCACAGTCTGCCATTTTATTTGTATTGGAGCGCAATGAATCTTGGGAAATAACAGATGTGAAGGAGGCACTGGATGGATCCTCCACTGGCCAGGGAAAGGACGTCAGATAGGAAGGAGCTTTTGAAATGGGACAGCCTTCATGATGTAACTGACCTTCATGTCTCCTCCTAAGTATGCAACCCCTTAATTGGGACATATCTTAAAGGATCACAGCCTGAGCCACAACAAAGCAAAGAAGCTCTTCTGTTTTATTTTGCTGGAAACAAAGCTGTAGATTTCATTTGTTTGTCTTAACTCTTAGGTATATCTAGGCTTATTCTTTGCATTCTGTTTTGGAATTCTTGAACCAGTTTGTGTTCTATTGTTCTATTGATGCAACTGGCATGAAACTGCACAAAGACGTGCATTGTTGCTCATTTTGAATTTTTCAAACCGAATCTTTACATTGACCTGCTTGGTATTGTGCATAAGAAAAATATTCATGTATATCCACTGGGGACAAAACTTGCCCATTTAAACCCATTATAATTGCTTTTTTGATTGCAAATTTGCAGTACCATGTTTCACTGTTACCGCCATTATCTGTGATGCAATTTTGAATGGGAACTTTAGACTAATTTTTACTACTAACCACTAGATGGTGCCATTAACCTTTTTGGGCCAAGCATGTATCCGTAGGGCACTTAAAAGACACACTTACAGTGGGATTTTCTCCAGCTCTGTGAAATAAAGTCATAAAGAAATGAAATGGAAAATGTCCGTGAGGGTTGATATGAATATAAACTTGGGGTTTATATGTTAGATATGAGGGCTGTCATTTTACACTTGTGAAATGAAGCATTGACTCACTGTCAATGAGGCACTCGAAATGTATTTGATTAATTATTATTAATTATTTATTAAAATACTGAAAATTACCAAAGATTTGCTATTTCATGATTAGACCTGATGGGGATTATAAAAAATAAATAAATCAATTAATAAAACAAAAAACAAATTATGAATAAAAGTATTTAAAGTAGGGGTCAAAATGTCTCCTTGCATAATTTCTATCAATTTCTGGACACTGCACAAAAAATAAAAATGCATCAAACTTGATGTTGGTAATTGCTGAATTGAAAAATGAATAAACTGGCATTTAAAGCTGTAGTAAATGATTTTTTTTTAGTGTCGTATTCCACAAAAACAACACAACCCCTCACTGTTAACAGAATAACACACTTCTGCAAACCCTCCTTGTGCTGCACTCTCACTTGAGGAAAATCAGCACGGGATGATGCTCCAGCCAATGAGGAGACCAGTACTTGCAGCCGATCATGGCCCAGATCAGAGGGAGCGTTCCTATTGGCCGCTTTAGTAGATGCGCTTCCGCCTCTCAGCTCAGTGAGAAGTTCATACAATGGTGGAGTTAATGGCGGTGTGTCCTATGTAGAATTTGTTCATGATGAGATGAAGTGTTTTCTTGCCTGTAATCCAGCCTTTGATTTCAGTGGAAAACTGGAGCAAAATCACTCCACGAGAGCTTTGCCACCATCAGCATTTGATTCAGCGGACATGCACATCTGGAGGAGGTATGTGAGAAGAGGGGCAGAGCTACGGAGTTCAAACCCGGAGAAGAACAGGAAGGGCGGGGGAGTGGAATTGATTCTACACGGCTCTCATTGAATATTACATACTCAAGCTTTAAAGGGTTAAAAACCCATAAAATACTGAAAATAACTAAAAATTTTGCCATGTGATGATCAGAACTAGAAGGTATAACGAAGAAAACCCCAAAAGAAGTTTTCAAAAATAATATAAATCATGATTTTAAGCATTTAAAGTAGTGCAGAACATGTCCCCTAGGGACGTATGTGTGTAGTCGTTAAAAGGGATGCCTAAGGGTTAAAAACAAGATAAAAAGATCTACCTGCACACTGACAGCCATGTGCACCAAGCTTTAAGTCCTCATACCAATTACACTGAATAATCCCCCCTTTCCAGATTCAGTCATCTTTCCCCATCAGACGGTTTCCCATCCTAGAGGTCATAGAGGTCAGAATCCCTCCACAGTCGTGATATCAGCAGACATACAGCACAGACCCTCTGAGCCTCCCCTCTGTTTTTTCTTATATCTTGTGCTGCTCTTTCACTTCCATCTTTTCAAACGACTGCTCTCGTGTCGGAGGACTGCTGGGTAATTTAAAATCTAATGAGACAAAATTAAAATGACACACTGTTTCATTGGCGAGACATCTCTCTTTGATCGAGTGGCCCAATTAAAAGTGAGAAAGATAAAGAGACCCGCGGGGAGCTCGCTCTTTGTTCACTTCTGTCAGGTGAATTAAGGAGCAGATCGGTGTGAAGTGCTGAGCAGAACATCAGGCTGCTGTTCAAACTGGATCCAGTGGTGTAAGGAGAAAACAAACACTGGTAAATACAGCAGATTTGGCTTCAGTGTAAGCAGTAAGAGTTTAAAATATCAAGTTCAAACAGTGACATTAATGTATCTCCACTTTTAAAAAGAAACCAGAGCTAGATTCAGCAGAGCTGAGGCCCTGATCCTTCTGCTCACCCTGAACCGCTGCGATGCTTGGGTGAATATTTTTATTTTTTCCGAAGAAATGTTTGAGCAATGCTCTCCTCTGAGAGGAGCTGAGGACATATCAGCATCTCTTCAAAACATACAATTTAAGAGGAGCAACAGGATGTGCAGCAGGAGAATGGAAGAGCCTCTCTTTCTATTTCAGTGCAGCCGTTGTGAAACCTGACACTCTCCTCGCACTTTGTCTGCCATCAGCGTTACACTGAACAACCATTATCAAGCTTTCAGAGTTCCCAACATCTAAAAGCCCTCTCCCCGCATCGACCTAGTTTTCTTTTCCCCTAACTGTTCGCATCCTGCTGCTTTGATTGACAGGCCATGAGTCCGCTTGTTCGGTGCGTCTGCAGTGTGCCAATTAAAGCTGAGGGGAGCAGGGACAGGAGGGGAGCAGGTAGGTCTATGATTAGATTCAGACGGCGAGCTTTAACCTCTCAGAGGTGACTTGGAAGGAACCTTAGCTGACAAACGCTCATCCACAGCTAAAGCCCAGAGCGCCTGTTACACAGGAGCCGAGTGTCGAAGTGGAAATTAAAACCTGGATGAAGTTTCAGACAGAGAGACAGCTGTTCTTTGCCCTTGAAACTTTCTGTTGCATTGTTTACAAAACCGTGGTTTAACAGTCATCCCATTAAGTCAGTATGGACCACTGTTAACATTATTATTATTAGTTAGAGAAGACCACATTCACATGACAACTAAGTGCTGCACAGGGCCATTCCCGTCCCATTTACAAGAGGGTTGGTATCCTGGTTGGAAAGTGCCTTTCAGCATGGTGTTCGCATGTTCACCGTGTGCACACATGGATTCTCTCTAACTGCTCCTGCTTTCAGTCCAAAGACATGCCCATTAAGTTAATGGGTAACTCTAAATTGCATGTGAGCATGCCTGGTCTCTGTATGTCAGCCTGTGATTGACTGCCGACCAGCCCAGGGTGTACTCCACCTCTCTTCCAACGACGGCTCTGACTGGCTCCAAGCCCTATGAAAGGGAAAAGTGATGGTTAGATAATGGATGGATAATTTTAGATAAAAATAGTAACCTTTTTTCCAACAGCATTTTAGACAGACAGACAAACAGATTATTGTCATTGCATAGTCGGTTGTGTGGGTGTTGCTGAACAGTGTCCTGTTCAGGGGGTCCATCATGAGCTGGCTCATCAGAATTGAATGTCTCTCCCAGTTAAAGCACGTTACTGAGTCTTAAACATACACGGTACAAACATCCTGTAACTTAAAAAAAAAAAAACATGTTTGAGCAGACAAGGATTGTAAGTCATTGTAAAACAGTAGGGTTGAACTGATTCCTCGAATTATCCGGGTAATTCGATTCAAAAAATTCCTGGAAGTAAATTATCCGCCTCAAGGCTTCGCTTAAATCAGTCCTGTATCCATGTACGGCCATGCTGTAGCCTGGACATCGTGCCGTGTGTTGCACGGTGTGCGTTTCCCACGGACGACTATTTGTGTGGCACAATGCCCTTGTTTTCGCTGTAACTATAATGTAACATGCATGATAGGCATGAAAATCAGAGGGAAGAGAAGTTGATGCAGTGATGTTTACAGGCACTCGTGCTGCGTTTTTACGCATCCACTGACGGTGGCTTCATGGCAGATACGGCACTACGCCTGCACCTGATCTCTGGGTCTGCCTGCATGTCTTGCAGCGCTCAGTTTGTGTCTGCAGACTTCAGAGAATTTCATCAACTTCTTTGATTGACCCGACAGTTTTACAGAACACCGTCTGGCTTCACGATTCAAGTCCTCTTTTGGTGCTCCCCCTCCCTTTCCGTGCACACGTTATACATTGAATTATAAATTATCTAAAATTCAGCGCACTGACGTCTTGATTGCAGCCTATTTTTCAAAATGTGTAGCAGCCCAAATGATTTGATCAGACTTATATTTATAATGAATTGACAACAATTAAATAGAAACACCTTATTGCCACAGAAAGTGGCAGAGAGTAAATAGGTTAAAGTTCATCATCATACAGTCAGGATTCAACAGGTCACAGAAGTAGCTTTATCCCTTAAAATGTGTTCTCCATGTCTGTGGATGGTCTTTAAAGGTCATATTTTTATTTTATGGTGGATGAACTCACAAAAAAAAAATGTGGAAAAATTGAAAGTGAACACCCTTTTGAAAAATAGACCATATTCCTGTAATCTAAAGGTTCATCATTCAGACATCATCAGGCCTCTGTGTGAATGATGAAGCTTTATTCTTGCTATAATGTGAAATATTACATTCATGCATAAAATAGAGGATTTTAAAATTATTGTCTCCTTTACTTTAATGACAACTTGGAGAATAGAAAAAAACTACAACAGAAGAAATAAAGTGTTGGCACCAAACATTTCCTGGTAAAGGATCCCTAAAACCCTAAATATGGCATAATCTAATGCAATTATTTAACTTCCTTTCCTTGTAACTTTAAGAAATGTAAACTGTCATCAGAACTTCATTGCACTTTGTAAAATATGTTTTCTTTAGAGAACCTGTTAATACCAATTTTTAATATAGAAGTAGTTCATTTAAGGGACCCAGCTTCTTTTCTCATGTGTCTAGTACTACTTCTCTTGAAAAAGCAAAAGTGACTGATTAAAAAAATGCAATCTTTCTTATTAGAGTACTCGATTAATTGTCAGAAGAATCGATAGAGTGCTTGACTACAAAAAGAATCTATTACTGCAGTCCTGTAACACACTAAAACTGATGAACAATGTTTCGGTAAGTTATTTATTATTTCTTTAGAGCGCTGTTTTGACACCCTTTAATTCACTTTTCAAAGTTTCATGGCTACCAGTGTTTTAAGACTGAAAAAAGGACTTCCTATTTCATGGCAAAGTGTAGCCATGTAGTGGTAGCTAGTAGCCTGCAGTGGCCTTTATACAACTTGGGTTCAAGTTGACTTCAACTCAAGTCACATCAAAAACTATAGTCGTGGCAATTTTCATGTTCGCCATTAAACAGAAAGTAGTGTTTCCAGTCCTAGAACACTAGTAGCACTCTCAGAGATGGTTCATCTGATCCAAATATAAGTATTTTTACAGTTCACAGAGAGTTGACCCCATTTTTTTTTTATAACTCACTGGAGAATGCTTTGCCTGCTTGTCAACACAGTTTAATCCACTCTGTAAAGATTCACGGCTCTACCAGTGTTTCAAGACTGAAAAACGACTTCCTGTTCCATGGCGAACATGGAAATTGCCACAATGTGACTTGAGCTAAAGCTGTCTTGAACCAATTTAAAAAGCCCAAGTAACATAAAAAAACACAGTCATGGCAACTGTATGTTCACCATGAAACAGGAAGAAGTTTTCCCTGATTGTGGTAATAACACATTATTGCCTTGTTATTTTCACACGTCACACCGTTACCATCTTTCTTCTAAAAGGAAACAATACCAAATGTATAGTCACACTTCTCCTTCTAAAACAAACATCTGTAGCCATACCAAGCCAATAAAGGTGGCCAGATTCACGGCTTGTTACAGTGGAATTTTTTTCCAAGTTATCCTCAAGTGTTTGGAGTCAGTCGGATCATTTTACTTTAAAAAAAAAAAAATCAGTTCAGTTGAAAATCGTTTGGTGTGCAGTCAGCCTCCTGATACTGAATAATGTTAAAAAGGGTACAGCCAGCACCTTCCTAAAGGTAGAGTTTTTTTTTTTTTTTTTTGACCTTCAGTGAAAGCTTAGTGATATGAATACTCCAGATCTTCTTATTCTCTTCTCTGCTGATTGATTGTTTGATATTCATGAGGGGGTCAGCAGCAGAAACCTGATTGATCCGTCTCTGATTGACTGAGCAGCACAAAGATAATAAGAGGGTGTTTAAGTAAAAATCAATATCGTTTAGGTTCATTTACTGTTGTGCTTCCTGTCGATTGACGGACAGACCTACGACCTAGAGGTCACAAGTTCAATCCCCACGCCGCCTCATCTGTGTCACCTTGTGAAAAGTGCCATCACAATGAGGTCAGTTTCAAAATGTTCTCCTTCGTGTCAGCTGGTGATACAAACCCCATGTTCTGGTGATTTCCTGCAGCTCACCTATATCTCTGCCGTCATCTAAAGTGAACTCGATGCCCTCGGTGAAACTGTCCACATACATTCTGTTCTGTAGGGAGTCAGTCTCTGCGAGAGCGAGCGAGTGAGTAGGTGGCGGATTGTCAAACAGACGAAGGCGGCAGGCTGCACGGAGCCAAAGTGGGAAAAAAGGGAACAAACAACGAGGAATCGGTTTACATTAAAGAGCAAATACCAGAATTTAAATCCTTGCAATGTATGCATTTTCTGCAAACCTACAGCTCTATAGGCATCAATTTCTATCCATGGTTTTGTCCTTACAGCATGCAAGAAAAGTGACAAAATTGGCTCAATCCACCTGTTTCCTGTGTTAGTGTCTGTGCAGCCATGAGTGACATGATGTGATGTGTTTTCACCCTGTTGCTCTATGTCTAATTTCCTCTCTGCCACTCATAGACAAGGAACGAGCAAATAGGGAGATGACAAGGTACCAGGAGCGTCTGAGAAGAAAATTTCATGGGCTTTCTTTCATTTTTCTCACTAAACAGAGTGTTGGCATGTTTTACTAAACGAAGAGTACATGAATACTTTCTACATCTGAGACCGAAACTTTATTCATTGACTTATCAGTCTGCATAGTGGAAAAACTGTTCAGCTCATCCCCATTTTGTTGTAACAAACTTTTGATTTTAAAATTTGTCTTTCAGTAAGATGGCTGGATGTAGTTTACTGTAAACTCTCTGAGATCGACATTGTCATGTACAAGAAGAAGCGACACAGGTTATTAAAAGTTAAATAACTTTTAAACCATAAGGCGTTGCCTTTTACATTTTTCCCCCATTGAAGCTAGCCATTGTGTCATTCACTTTACATCAAAGCTGTACAATGTTTGGATGCTCTAAACGATATTTCGTTGTCTTCCATGACCATGACAATAAATTATTGAATCTTAAATCTTCCATTAATGATATCCATGTTTTTGTAGCCCTCGAGGAAGCTTTTCTAGCAAGCCTGGAACATGGGTGACTATCCAGGGTCTTGACTGAATAAATCCACACCAGTAACTCCAATATTTAACGTCTGTTTACCCCTTTTATCATCTGTTTCTGACATTTCTGAAGATGGCCGTTAATGCAATTGACTCAATACAGTGTTGTATTGAATTCTTTCAGAGCTGTTTTCATTCCTTAAGGAATAAGTTCATTTTATTTTCCTTGAGTTGCCAAAAGTCCGAGCCTCTTTAAACACATCACAATGTAATGGTATGTTGCTTTCTTTGACTCACTAATTAGCATTTCTCGTTTCTCCGATTTTAACGCAGATTTCTACTTTGGATTAATATTTTTACTGACAGGACCTAGTTCAAGGAGATTTTTTAATCACTGCAACTCTGAGCAAGACTGAGGACGATTACTGTACATATTTTTGGAGTCTATGCTACTAAAGGCGGCCTTACACCTTACAACTTTTTCTCTGATTTCAAAATCGCAGAAAAAAATCTTAACCCTGCAAAGCAGATGGATATGCCGTTTTTCCGTGTTGCTCACTGGCGAATCCATCTTGTAAAGCTCCCATCTGAACTGTTTGGGCCCGGTTAGAAAGTGACAGGGCCAATCAGCGTTGAGGGGCAGTACTTTGGAGCACGGCGGAGCTGTGATGCAAGCAAGCAGCAAGAAGAGGCAGGTGCCATTATGGCGGAAAAGATTAGCGTGGATGCTGCTAAAGTGCCAGTTTTGTCAGAACCTGACAACATTTCTTCGTTAAAAGAAGAACAAAGAACAGCAGTGAGTTGTTTTCTTTTCACAAACGACAAAAGTCGTGTACTGACAGGCTCTGCCCTTTCCCAAACACTGTGTATGAGAGGTTTTCCATGTGTGAAATGAATCCATTTGGCGTGTCGGGTTACAAAATTCTGAAGTCAGAGTAAAATCATGGGAGTCTTGCTAATGCCGCTGCTGGCTCCTGTTGTCTCAGTCGTCAGGTGTAAGGTGGTCATAAGACTCGATTTTAGCCTTTTTAAGGCGGCCTTTTGATATTATCGTAAGTCTTTAGTCTGGTCGTATGCAATTTGTTTTTCTCAGTGACGCGACAGTCTTCCACGACCAATGGGAGCCAGTCTTCTGTCTAAGCACATAAATTCACTTCATGCTTTAAAATATAAACGGGAGTGTAGATCAATCTAGAACTCTGTGTGTTTGTGTGCCTTGTCCGTCAATTCCTTCCAGGCTGACATGACAGGTACATCAAACCACCACTCTGATTTTCTGTTTCTGTGGTGAGACCACTCTCGTTTCATCCAGGATAGTTCCTCGGTTGTTCCAGTAACATGTAATGTTGCCTCGGTTTTTAACTTTCCTTTGGTCTCTCCTCGATGTAAATAATTTAAAAACATCCGATTATAAGAGATATTAACGCAAATGTGATCTCCATCTTCTTCTACATCTTGCTCTCTGTTCAAAAATTGTTGCTGTGAATTACCACCAGATGCATGATGGGAAATAATCTCAAAAGGAATCGTACTGTAGTCTGGTAGTTAGTGACCCAGTCTTTGCAAAATGTTGGTCTGAGACTAAAAACTCAGCTGCTTGCCAGCAAATTGTCTCTAGATGTGAGAGGCTCTCAGGTGTCAGTCTTTTTAGAGTCTTTTGAGAGTTTTAGCGAAGTCCTCTGGTGTAAGGCTGGCATAAACAGCTGATGGAGTTTTTCGATGATCCAAACGTAGGCTGGCTGCATGGTAGTTATGTGTTGTAAAGACTACCACTACAGTACAGAGAAGAGCTACGTGTTTAATCTACCTATCAGCTCCTCTCTCTGCCTGCAGCTCAAACAGACAGAGCAGAAATATCACAGAATCTGAATGTCCGTCAGTCTGGCATGTTCGTCTCATCTCTGTAACAAAAACTAATCTACTTTTTGTCAGAGTTTTTATTATAAATAATCTATTTTTAGCCTGTCCTTTCAAATCTAAAAAAAAGTTGTTAACAGACATTTTTTGTAATAGTTTTTGTTAATGAAATTAACACTGTAAATGACCATGAGATCATAAAGCTGTGATATAGTGCATGTGTGTCTGAACTGATACTGAGTCATTTTCCAGCATTTTATCAGCAAGCAGGTATGAACTTTCCAAATTATTATTTTTTTACTTATTACTGTAATCCGTCTCTGAAATGTATTATTTATTGTGTTCTATTTTGAATAAAATATGGGTTTATGAGATTTGACAATCATTGCATGATGTTTTGATTAACATTTTAAACAGTGTCCCAACTTTTATGGAATTTGGGTTGTGGATATAATGTGTAAGTTTCTACCTATGTTGTGACTATCTTAAATGGTGCATTGCTGAGCAGGTTAGTCTTAAATGTTGGCTTTAAGAGCAGCATTGCTTTAAATAAATAAAATATCCCTATGCTCAGTAAGCATGCAGCACACTCTCATAGAGTATCTGTCCACATTACAAAGGAAATCCACGTCAAATCCTGAGCCGTAGGAAAATCTGATCCGGGCTAATGTTCGCCGTTTCCACACGGCTCCAGTGTTAAAGATGGATTAAGGCACACATGCTCTCTGCAAAGTGAGATTAAAATCATGTATGCTCTGCAGAATGAGATTAATGTTGTGGCTGACAAACTATATCTGTCTCCCTGCAGTAAATCCTCCCCGTGTGTTCTACGCCGCGTCTCATATACGCCCCATTCATCGATGCAGATCAGCCACGTGATGTATGTGCGGTGGCGGCTGCTGGCGCTCTGTCACCGTTTCACAGATTTACGCTGCAGATGTTTTGTTTTCGGCCGCAGTGTCACGTTCTGCCGTCCCATCCGTCACATTTTCCTGACAGCGTTTATGGGGCTTCAGGTAGCGGAGCGGCAGCATGTGACGCCAGCCATTTTAATTATGTGGGCCAATAAATCTGCTCTCCAGGAAATGTCAGTGAACAAAAGATGAGGAGGGCTGCAGGGTCTGAGGAAGAGGAGATGCACAGTTGGAGAAACAAGAGTTCAACAAGGCAGAGAGGGTCCAGTGATAGAGGGAAAAATACTGGACTGGACTTATTTTTCCTTCTGGAAGAGCAAACATCCTCGATGACATCCTTTGTCAGCGCTGCAGCAAAGCCTCCTGGGCAGAACCAAGAACGAGAACAGCAAGATCAATATCAATCTCACACAGTGACTGTACAAAAAGATGAATAAATGAAAGGTAGATGTAGTCACAGCGATGTCACCCTTTGGCTTCTGGAGTGTTCTCTGACCTCATGTTTGGCATTTTAGCTGCTAGTTCTCCGCAAACACTGCAGGACAAGGTTATAAAGTCTGCCAGGTACAGTGTTTATAAAAGGTATTCACCCTCTTGGACCTTTTATTGATTCTTATAAATCAGTCGTGGGAAATATAATTTTGCTTTTTTGACAACAGAAATTATAGAAACACCTCACGATTACCAAAGTGAAAGCAGTTTTCTACAAAGTAATGTCGATCAAATAAAAAAATGTAAGAAAAAAAAGTGACTGCATAGAAATCACCCCTTTAAAGTCTAAAGACACCTGTGTCTGGAAGCTCCAGTCACTGGCTCATTAGAAGTCATGGCTACCATCGCACCATGAAAACAAAAGAACTCTCCAAGCAACTCAGAGATAATGTTTTTGAAGGTATAAGTCAGGGGATAGACACAAAAGCAGTTCCAAGGCACCGAACATCCTACAGCAGGGGTGTAACACAATCACAACGGGGGCTCAATTTAGGTCTAACCTGAGTGCCAAACAGGGTCAAGATTTAACCAAAAACTGGCAACCATTTTTTTCACAGGTAATGATTAATAGGGGAAATTGATGATAAATGATTTTAAGATTTCTAATAAAAAAAAAAGTCAAAACAATTAAATATCACAGTATCAGTGTTACTGTGTGTCCATGTCAAATAATGCTAAATAAACAAATAAATGAGTTTAAAGGCTCAAAGAAAAAGCCAACTTTATAAGTCCTAAAGGTCAAAATACAAAATTAAAAGTCAAAATAAGGTTCTTAAAATATATGAGATAAAGTTAAATATGAGTTAAAATTGAGAGTTTGAAAGGTCACATTAGAAAATAAAATTCAAAATTGTGACTCTTAAAGCTGAAAAATATGAAATAAAATTCTGGATCAGGAGTTTAGAAAGTGAAAATATGGGATTAAAAGTTAGGAGTTTGAAAGGTCAAGATATGATTTAAAATGAAAAATTGTGAAACTAAAAGGGTCACAATATGAGAAAAAAAGTTTAAAATATGAAATAAAAGTCAAAATCCTGAGTTGAAGTCATTATCTTGAGCTGTAAAATGAAAATATGAAATGAAAACACAGATTAAATTCTTTCCCTCATCCCTGGCTTTTTATCTAATTTTTTCTTCTCTCTACTTTTCCAGATTTTTATAACTTAAAAGGGATTTTTTTAATTTTCAAGGTTAAATTTGAATTGTTATTCTGGAGGAAATCTGCAGACCACATAGCAGCAGGCCAGTTCTATTTAAGACATGATATGATCTTGTGGGCCGGGTAAAACTGCATAGTGGGCCACATTTGGCCCCCAAACCTCGAGTTTGACACCCGTGTCCTACAGGGTTCAGTTGAATCCATCATCAAGAAATATAAGGGAAATGTCACGTGTAAATCTGCCCAGATCAGGCCGTCCTCACAAACTAGGAGACCGTACAAGAAGGAGACTAGTGAGAGAGGCCACCAAGACACCTACGTCTACTCTGAAAGAGTTACAAGCTTCACCACAAACACCATCCCCACTGTGAAGCATGATGGTGGCAGCATAATGCTGTGGGGATGCTTCTTAGAAGCTGGCTCTCGAAGGCTTGAAAAAGTAGAGGGTAAAATGAATGATGGAAAACATAGGAAAATCCTGGAATAAAATCTTTGTTGAGTCAACAAGAGAAACACAGCTTAGGAGAAGATTTATTTTCCAGCAAGACAATGACCAGAAGTGTACAGCAAAAGCTACACAGAAATGATTTAAAGACAACAAAGGGAATGTTCTGGAGTGGCCGAGTCAGAGCCCAGACCTTAATCTAACAGAGAATCTGTGGCTGGACTTGATAAGGGCTGTTCACGCCTGATTCCTGTGCAGCCTGACAGAGCTTGAGCAGTTTGGAGCAAACAAGATGATGTCCAGTCGATGTCTTTTCAGGGACATCCTTGCTCATTTCAGCGAGACAATTGCATGACACATTCTGCAAGAGTTACAACAGCATGGCTTCACAGTGAAGGAGTAGGGGTACTAAACTGGCCTGCAAATCCCACATTGAAAATGTAAGAGACAAAACAACTCTGAAACTCTGCATTGTTGAGCAACACAAGATGCACATCAAGCAAGACTGGGTAAGAACTCCACCTCCAATACTTTTCATTACTTATGAATATGTTGCAGTATTAAAATCTGAATGTTTGCATAATGTAGGCATCCATACTGTACTTTTAAACTTGAAAAATCTGAACCCATTAAAGGTATTAATGAATACCAGTTGCACTGAAATTTCCCCAGTAAACAGCCTCAGCCAGCAGGAACACTTTTTTCCATCGTTTTTTTCATCTCTTCGACATCAGGCAAAGGTTTTTGCAAACAGGTTTGATTCTGACCTGAATTCAGGGTGATGAAGACCACTCAAGCAGACTGAAGCTCTTCCTGCTCTTCATTACCTTGAGCCATTGCAATTCGGCTAAAAGCCTCCAAATCCTGCCATCATTAGCAAAGCTCCGAGCTCTCCTCTGATTGTTTTTGTGTCTACAAATGGAAGAGATTTATTCTGCAACATATAATCTCTGTTTTAGGGAGATGTTTCCCAATAGATCACTGTAATAGCCCTAAAAACTGGAGACAGCAGGCTGAAGGATGCTCTTAAAAATGTGACATCTGCACGGAGAGGATTCCTCTCCTTGTTTACTCAAGCCTTTACATGTCTCACTGATGCTTTTCCAACCAGAGTTAATGTGCTCTGTCTGAAACTTTGGTAACAGCTCCACTGATGCTGATTTGATGCACATCTCATCTGCATGAGTATCAAATGATCTGCTATGTGATCATCAATGCAAGTGTTAGATTTTTTTATGTTTTAGTCTCTGACCTTTCCAACTTGTATCTGTCACTCTGCTTCCTGCTTCCTGCCATTCTGTTTTCCACCGGTGACTGTGTCTCTCACCTTTGAAGGTGTTATTGCAAGTGTTTCCTTTGTTTTTTAGGGAGCTCTTTGGTTTGAGGATGCTGAGTTTTACCTTCTTGCTCTCAGACTTCATCACTGATCATTATCCATTTAGCCTCATCTAATAGTCATTATCTAGATGGATGGATGGATGGATGGATGCTTCATTAATCGGAAATTAAAGCATCCATTGGCAGCTTTCATGATGCACAACATAATACATCTTACACATGCAGAATGTGAGTCCATCCTAACCCATGCCCCTTTTCCCTTCTATTGTTTGTTGTAGCTACAAAGTGTTTGCTTTTTCACCAGCTGATCAATAATTTCTGCATGCATACATATACTGTATCTGATGCATGTAAGGGGGGCTGTGATTGGATGACCCGTGTCACCTGATGGATGTGGCCCTTGCATAATAGGTTACCAGTTCTGTCAGATCTGATCTATTATCAGTCAAGTGTCCTTTAGTGATCAGAATCAGCAACATCAATACAAGGACAAGCAGACAAACCAAATTAGTCTGACAGACAGGATGTCTCAGCCAGAAAGGTGGCAGCACAAGTGAAGACTTGGGAATCTTTGATCTGTTGTCGGAAGGTTAAATGTGTTTGGAAAAGGGCCATCGGCCAATCTCTATTGAACAGGTTCCAAATAATTCCATCAGCACAAGATACAGCAAGGCTTCAGCTCCACTTCCTCTGATGAGAGGATGCTGGGAACACACACGAGTGCAGTGAATGTGTCTCAGTGATTGTATAAAGACACCTGTGTCTGCAAGGTAAAGTTACTGGCCAATCAGTATTCCTGGCTACCATTACACCATGAAGACAAAAGAACACTCAAAACAGCATGGAGAAAATGTTATTTAAAAAGTATACGTCAGGGGGTGGATACATAATATTACCAATGCACTTAGCATTACCTAACCTGGCATGCCAGATGGATTTGTTTCACTCCATCTGGTGAACCACTCATAGACAGCATTTGGGAAAGCTACACAGAAAGGGTTTAAAGACAACAAGGTGAATGTTTTAGAGCGGTGTCAAAGCACAGACCTCAGTCCAATAGAGAATTTGTGTCTGGACTTAAAGCTGGTAATGCCTGATTCCTGTGCAACCTGACAGAGCTTGAGCAGTTTTGCAAAGAAGAATGGAGACAAATTTCATGTCAGATGTGCTTATAGAGACCTATCCACACAGGTGACTCCACTAAATACTGACTTGAAGGGGGGGATATTTATGCAGTCCCTTTTTTAACATTGTATATCTTTATTTAATTGACATTACCTCGTAGGAATATATTTCTCTTTGACATCTATAAGATTTTAATTATAAAATCAATAAAGTGGAGCCTATTATGAAGTGAGTTAGGGCTCTGTCTCTGTTGCAGTACATGGAATTGACATGTGGAGAAAAATGTGATTTATTTGGCTTAAAAAGTAACTCTTTCTATGTAATTTGAAGTCTTATATAACGGTCTGACCAGCCCTTTAATATTACTGGTTCTGTGTTTTGTATCCAAACTCCTTCCCTGCTGGATAGCTGTTGCAATCAGATCTAAGTTCATAAAAAGTTTCTATTTGATAAAGTTCCCTCTCTATTCCCCAGCTGTGCAGTCTCTTTTATCCTGTTTTTGACTCCTATCTCTAAGCAAGTTTACAAAGAAAATGTGCACATTATAGAAAACGCCTCAAACGCAGCTGTGCAGAGGTTCACACCGCAAAGATTTGACTTTGAAGGCCATCTGCTTTGTCTTCGTTACAGCACCAATCAACTTCCTCTCAAAACTCCTCAAGATGCCCGTGTTTGAACTCCAGCAATTTGTTCTCCGTGATTCAATTCAGCCGCCTGGGAGGGTGAGAGGAAGGATTTCACAGCCCCCTTGCTGTGTCAGACTTTTCATTTTGCTGATTTAGAGCCACTTGTATCCATGGGAGACGGCTGACTGCGCCATAGCCACCGCTGCCGCCTCATTAAAGGATGCTGGTGGGTCTGATCAAAGGAGAGCATATTGTTCACCAGCTGACTTATTCAGCTGTTGTGGGATTTAACCCCTGCAGGCCTGCATGCTTCCTGCAGGCTGGTACAGTAAAACATGACACCAGCATGTTTGACCATTAACATCAGCACTTTTCAAGGTGCTTTCTTTGGAGAGTTTGGTGAGTTCCAAAGCAAAATGTGACCAATTTAGTCTTTTTTTTTTTTTTTCAAAGTCCTTTGTATGAAGAGAACAAAAGCCCACATCAACTGAGGATAGTTGGCATTGATGGATGGAACAAACAAACTAGACTGTTCATTTAAGAGCCTAAGGTCCAAGACATGCCCAAGAAAAAAGATTATTACATCTCACTTTCAGAAGTGTTTACACCTGCTTCATCTATCGACATTAGCCTTATATCTATTATCATTATCAGAAATGTTAAAGTCAATCTAAGAGCAGCTTAACTTCCACTGCTTTACCTACCAATATCAGTCCTCTCAATCTAAAATCAGAAAAAAATGCCAAAAAGAAAATTTAGTTTTACTTAGAATTTCCATATAAAACAGCAACGGCGAATCGCACTGCAGAGCTAATCCCTCCTCATAGGAGAAGTTCCGCCGCCTGTGCTCCAGTCCAGCTCTGGCACGTCCTTGAAGCACCACTCCACTCCACTTTGTTGCAGATACGCTGCAGATCTATCTTCACTGCTGGCCGCTCCTGATCTGCATCAATCCACATATAGCACACGAAAAAGCTGGCGATGGATTCTGTGCCTCTTCACTCTCCAAGGTCCCAGAGTCTGGAGGAAGAGTGGAGAGGCACAGAATCCACGTTGCTTGAACCCCAGTGTGAAGTTTCCACAGTCAGTGATGATTTGGGCTGCCAAGGCATCTGCTGGTGTTGGTCCACTGTGTTTTATCAGGTCAAAGGTCAGTGCAGCCATCTACCAGGACATTTTAGAGACCTTCATGCTCCCTTCTGCTGACAAGCTTCATGGAGATGCTGATTTCATTTTCCAGCAGGACTTGGCACCTGCCCACACTGCCAAAGGTACCAAAAGCTGCTTCAATGACCATGGTGTTACTGTGCTTGATTCTGACCTGAACCTCATAGAGGATCTATGGAAGATGAGAGACACCAGACCCAACAATGCAGATGACCTGAAGGCCGTTATCAAAGAAACCTGGGCTTCCATTTCACCTGAGCAGTGCCACAGGCTGATCACCTCCATGCCACGCCCCACTGATGCAGTAATTCATGCAAAAGGAGGCCCAACCAAGTATTGAGTGCATAGAAATGAACATACTTTTCAGGAGCCTGACATTTTTTGAAACACTGAATTTTGGGTTTTCTTATCTGTAAGCCATAATCATCAACATTTCAAGAAATAAAGGCTTGAAATATTTCACTCTTTGTGTAACAAGTCTATATAATATATGGGTTTCACTTTCAGAAACAAGTGACAAAAAATATTGAACTTTTCATGATACGCTAATTTTTTGAGATTCACTTGTACATTAATAATGTGCTGAGCCACAAAATACATATAAATGCAATCATAATACTTCTTAAATGCAGTGATGCTTGCTTGCACTAGTAAACAAGTCTTCTAAACTAGACCTAACTTGCATTAATACAATGGTTAACTGTGTTTTCTTGTAATGTCATACAGACATTTCAGCAGCAGAGGTTGTTCTCTGTTCAACAGCAGAAAAACAATCAGTGACTCCAGAGAGAGCTGCCTCTGTGGATAATTCATTCATCATATGCATGCCAATCAGAAATCTTGTTCTTCTCAACATATTAATTCCATAACTTTAATAACGAGGTCACCGGCACCGAGCGTGACGGAGAGCTTTGTACAATCGCAGAGCCGCTGAGGCTCTCAGTGTGACTGCCACCCTTAAATGAAATGTAAAAGGATTGTTCCTCTGTGACATTGACATGTCAGAGCTAACTGAAGGCAGAGCGGCTACACAGAGACATCACATTTACACATTAGACATGGAGCACACAGCGCTCATGCAGCAGATAGCATCTCTATTATCAAGGATGTGACGGTTGATTATGAAAACCATGGTAGACGATGATACAAGAAATAAGCATGTATGAATATTTACAGTAAGGCCAGAATTCACATTGAATCACTGCAAAAGAAGCTCACAGATGCTATGAATATTCTGCAAATATTATCACAACAGCATCAAGGATTTATGATGTTCAGTGCCTTGGATTGATTTTTTTTTTTTTTGCATCCTTCCCTCGACTTAAACTTTTCCATCACCTTTTCTGTGAGTTGCTTGGAGTGTTCTTTTGTTTCCATGGTGCACTGGTAGCCAGGAAAACTCATGAACCAGTGACAGACCTTCCAGACACAGGTGTCTTTATACTACAATCACTTGAGACACATTCACTGCACTCAGGTAATCCCCATTTCACTAATCATGAGACCACTATCAACAATCAGCTGGACCTCTGTTGAATTGAGTCAGTCACTATAGGCCAGTATTTATAAATGCTTTTAAAGGAGCTGCATCTTGTAGCGTGAAGCCTCCTTTGGCCTTTAATAGACACCATTATGCAAAACTTTATGTTCAAAGACCGTCATTAGTTATTGATGCCAGCCTTCATCAGTGGTATCTATGTACAGCACTTTCCCTTTCATGTCAACAGAGCATCAGTGGAAGTGTTCCCTGATGAAGACTGAGAGGACACCCCACATCCTACCATAATTGCCGGTGACGTTTAATTATCCTTGGGGGAGGTTGGAACACCCAGTTTGAAACAAGCTGTACGAGAAGCCCCGATGGCGAATGAGCGTGGCGCTTAGATAGCAGGTCATCAGAGGCAGCTGTCCTGATTAGATCAGACCCTTCCTCCTCTTCTTCTGCTGCGTTATTTTGCATCGCTAATTTAAGAAGTGACATTTGAAACAGGGCCCGGGGTTACTGGAGGCTGAAACTTTTCTGCCTCTTCGTCTTCCGTGGCCGTTCTTCCTCCATTCGTCCACAGTGTATCAATCACTGTCCCCTGCTTTCAGCCTTCCCCTGGGTCTTTGGCGGCGGCTCAGCGGTGAATGTCAGATGGTCTGGTAATGAGTTGTTATTGTGCCAGTCGATGTATACGCACCTCCCTGATGATCTCAGGTCACTGTGAGGATAATGTATCATTGATTAGTTGATCGATGGCTCACAGCAGGGGCCGAGGGGGTCGTTGTTGGGTGTTGAGTCGAGTGACAAAGCACACCACTGTGTTTGTCATTCCTTTGCAGCTTCTGGGATGCATACCAAGTGTGACATTGGCCTCTATACCACTCCTTAAGTGAGGCTGATTGAATGAAAAGATATATAAATGAAAGCAGATATACAAACAATAAGATCATCACTAACATTTGACCTAAGTGACATCTGAACATCTTAAGCCCATCTCACAGGACGAGTGTTACTGGGGTTGAACAATCAATTGATCCGAATTGAATCAAATTTGTCAATAAAATGTCAACGATACAAAATGAAAGCATCAATCCACATCATCACCCTGATTCTTTGTTGCTGTGGCAGTCGCTGTCGTGGGTTCTACTCCTATTGTGTTAAATGCACACATGATATCATCTCATATCGACTGCAGGTCCCTGAAGTGAAATCAAATCCAAAGGCTGTAATTGGAGGCATTTACTATTAGGTAATTTCACTTACATATTCTTGTGATTAAGATATCTTTTTGACCATTACACCAATGAGACTGTGATAATATTTTACTCATATACATGGACTTTAGTATGAAGTTGCCCATCTTTTGCTCACAGCCTCCTGGAAGGCTTTCCACAAGATTTGGGAGTGTTTTATGGGAATTCATGCCTGTTCATTCTGTAGAGCATTTATGAGGTCAGGCACTGATTGTGGAGGAAAAGGCCTGGGTTGCAATCTCCATTCCAGATTATCTGAAGGGGGTTAATGAGGTTAAGGTCAGGACTCTGTGCAGGCCTGTCAAGTTCTTCCACACCAAACTCATCAAACCGTGTCTTTATGGTCCGTCTTTGTACACTGGGACACAGTCATGCTGGAATAGAAAAGGACCTTCCCCAACTATCACCACACAGTTGGAAGCATAGCATTATCTAAAATGTCTTGGTATGCTGAAGCATTAAGATTGGCCTTCACTGGAGATAAGGGGCCCTTAAAAAACAGTAAAAACAGCCCAATACCATTATCCCTCCTCCACCAAACGTCACATTTGGCACTAGACAGTCGGGCAGGTAACGTTCTCCCAGCATCCACCAAACCCAGACTCACCATCTGACTGCCAAACAGAAAAGCGTGAGTCATCAATCAACAGAACATGTCTCCACTGCTCCACAGTCCAGTGTCAGTATGCTTTACATCACTACATCCGACACTTGGCATTAGACTTGGTGATGCAAGGCTTGCATGCAGCTGCTCGGCCACATAAACCCATTCCACATGTGAAAATACTGAGATCTCCAGTTTTACTCATCCGTTTCTCTCTCACTGGCCAGGTGAGTTGTGTTTGGGTAGAGTACTGCAAAGCACCAATGCTCATGTGTGTAGTGCTTATGGTGCACAATTGCTGGTTCTTTATTAGGAATTCAGCCATGACTGTGGTCTAGACCTGCTCTTTTTGCAGATTGTCTTCAAATGACATATATAGGAAAAATGCAAAATCCTAAAAATAATACAACACATGCATTAAAAAATAACATTTGGAAGAATAAGAGCATGAGACAAAAATGTAATGATGCAAATCCCCAACTGCAGCATTCACATATTTTTAAAGATAAGTTGCAGCTTAATCCACTAACGCAGCAGTGGAAGATATAAAAAGTATTATTTTTATTTTAGAATAGATTCAGACAGGGGAACCTTTGACTGTCTGACGTGTAAGATCAGTGTCCACCACATCAGATGTATTTAAAGAATGAGCTCAAAAATCAAAATTGCAGTCATGTTGCAAATCTGAGTGAGCCAATCAGCTGTGAGAGCCGTTTTCCCCATCATTGCCTAGCCATGACTTAATGAGACATTGATAAGCAGTCATTGGCTTCACTTTGGAGTAACTGTGGTGTTGTCCATCCTTTTTTACAGCGTCACCTTCCGTAACAGTTTTCTCCCATTCTTCCTACTAATACATAAATGCCTAAAGACATATCAACATGTGGCCGAAGGAGCTGGGGATCTAATCCTTGACCTTTCAGCAAAGAGATGACCTTCTCCACTGACTGAGCCCCAGCTACCCCATGCATATTTTCAACATGATACTTAGATTTTGAATACTTTCATATAAGAAAACCATCTATGAAGACTTTTTCAATGTAGCATGTGTAAACTTGGTGAAAACCCTGAACAGTGAGGCAAACTCATTTACTCTGATTGATGCATTAGCAGAACTGATCCTTTAATTCTGTTTCACACCCCAGTTACTTTTCAGGATCTGACGGCAGCAGACCTCATTTTCTCAACATCCACCATAAACACGGACTATTTTCCTAGAATAAACTCCTCATCCTCACTTCCTCAACACCTTCAGCAACACTGGAATATCATTCTCTTTAAGTCAAATGTCCTTAAATGCAGTTAAATAAAAATCACCTTATCAAAATAAAAGCTAACTGCAAAAAGCAAATTTTACTGATGCACTCTATTTTTCTGCATTTTGTCTTTGTAAATAAACAGGAAGCCATACAATATATGGACAAAAATATTTGGCCACACCTTTTAGTTACTGAATCCAGGAGTTTCAATCAGACATGTTGTATAAAACCCTCACCTGGCCAAGCAGTGTCCATTAGCAAACATCTGTGGTCCTAAATGTGCCGTCCTGAAGAGCTCAGTGACTTTAAGTGAGGTACTGTGATGGATGCCACCTTTGCAACAAGATGGTTGGTGAAATTTCATCCCTGGTGGATATTCAACAGTCAACTGAAAGTGATATTACTAGGCAGTGGAAGTGGCTCCCATCCTTTTTTCCTATGAGCCCCCTTTACTCGTATCGTAGAGGAGCTGAGGACCCCCAGAAGCCACACAAACAAAAGGTGATGCATGGATATAAGAAGTTAACAACAAATTTCTTTCTTTTTTGTTTGTTTGTTTTTTTTTTGTTTGTTTGTTTTTTGTTTTTTAAAGTGTTAATTTTTTTTTTTTTTATTAGTGAAAAAGTGAAAATACACAGAACAGTAACAAGAAAACACAACAAACATGCACACATACAAAGAAAGCAAAACCAAAGAGACAAACAAATGAAATCAATTGATTAAGAAAAATAAAAAATAAATAATCATATATATAAAAAAACAAAACAGACATTATTATGGTTTGGTGTTGGATAATCCATGGTGTGTTCAGGTGGGGAATGGGAGACGGTTATAAAGAAGGTATAGTTGTCCTATAAATAAAACAAAATAATAAAAAGGGGATGGGGGGGACTAATTAGACTCACAATTATATCAGAAATTGAAGTGATAATATTAATGGTAATAATAGTACTAAAAAAAATAACAGTTATTATAATATAATAAAAACAATGATAGTAAGCATACAATGATAACAGCACACTTACACACCGTCATACACATGTCTCCAACAACAAATTTCAATGTTTTTATCGTTCAAATCTTTAAGAACAGCCCCACACAAAGGTTTTCTTATCAAGAGACCTTTGCATGAACTATTCACGAGAGTTTTATGATGATTTAAGTTCGTTAGAGTGAATCTAATTTTGGTGACCTCAAAGCAGACAGAGCCTCGCAGGCCTTTCCCTTCCTACTCTCATAAATGCTCTACAGACTGAATGGGCAAAAATTCCCACAAAAAAACTCAAGTAAGGAGAAGAGTGGAGGCTGTTACAGCTGGAAAAGGGACCCAACTCCATATTAAAGAAAATGTATTCTAATACATGTCATTACAGTCCCTGAGGACAAAATGGTCAGGTGTCTGAATACTTTTGTCCATAAAGCATGGCTGTGAATGTATAGTTTTATCTTTTATATATGTTATTTTAACAAATGTAAACACATTCAGTTGCTCATGATTTCTATTTCTCAGCAGTCATAACCAAAATTTCACAATCCAACATTTCCTAAACAATAAAAATAAAGAATGTCAGGCTACTGTCAGCGGTGGAGCCAGCAAGATTTTAAATTATGCGTCCACAGAAGCAGCAAAATATTGTGATAATCAAATGCAACTGGAAAAGCATCAGTCACCACATCACAAAGAGCTGCAGGCATGCATTTATGCATGTGCAACACAAATTTCATGCATAACAACTTCAAATAGAGGAGTGAGTGGTGTTGACTGGCTCTGACGCCATCGATGGCATGGGAAGCAATGTGATTTCAAAATAAACTCATGCAGGGGTTTTTATATTTAATGAATCATGTGAGAAAGATTTCACTGCAGGTAGATTTATTGCATAATCCTCTTTCTATTTGATCTTCATCTGTTTGTCTAGTTATGCAAATTTCTGCCATATAGTGTGTAATATTCCTTTAATTTTTAATTTGAAAGGTGCACCAGTGTTACCCTTGGTTTCTTTCACCTCTTCCTCAGTGAACCAAAGGTCGAGGCCTTTACCTTTACACTTTCTCACCTCAGTGTTTGTTCCCCTTCAGAAACCCGTCTCTGTACGGCGAGCGTTGCTCTGTCAGACTGTCAGCGTAGCGCTGGCAGCAGAGTGGAGCGGAGCCCGAGAATCCTCTGGCTGACCTGAGCGAGGTGACAGCAGGCCTGATTGAGGATGATGTGTTTACTGACACAGGACATGGGTCAGTGGCCACACGGAGGAGAGCCAACACCTGAACGCCTCTCTGCCTCTCAGTCTCCATGCTCCGAGATCCACGCCTTTGTTCCATTGAGGGACAGAATCAACCTGTATGGTGGAGAAATGAACGGACTGAAGGACCACGTGTTCAGGTTTTACCTTTGTTACATTTGATTATCAAACTGTAGAAAACAAAGGTGTTTCTTTTGCTTTAAGTGGGGAACTTTATGGCATTTACAGTCTTAAATATTTAATTTATGTTATCAACTTAAATCTGAAGAACCATGTTTTTATTGTCTCATGTTTAGGGAAAAATAGAAGAGAATGTTTTTCCACAGCAAAAACTGTAGATACTCAGTGCTTGCTGTTTAACCCTGCATTTGCATACATGACCAGCTGCATCATGAACTACTGATTTATTCAAGACTGAAAATGATGCATGAGGATACCTCTAGAGAGCTAGCAGCAAGGGAGCATATCATTACAAACACAGACTAACAAATAAATGCAATACTGGCATTTAGGTTTATTTGTTTAAAGGTTATTTAGTCAGGTTAGTCACATTAAAACCAGATCTTTTACTCAAGGGAGATCTTAATGAGAATGGTTTCCAAAAAAAGACAACACTGAAAGTCAGAGCTAGACTTTCCTCATTGCTGGTTCTATTGTTAGGTCAAATGGTGCTCATGGTGTAAGTGCTAGAGTATAAACCAAGGTGGGAGATTTAAAACTTATGATGTGGATCTCCAAAAGGCAGCAGTATGAGCCTGGAAGGCAGTGTCAACAACAAAGTAGACAGCTCCAGTCATCCATTCATTTCAAAGACCCTGTAAAGTGAAAATAAATATGTATTTAGGTCTGTTGTATGAGAGGTTGCTGTTGTTATGAACCCCCAGGTCAAATTTCCGTCAAATTAAACATCTCTAAGATTAAAAAAATTAAACTTCAAAATCATGAAAAATGACTCCAGGATGGTGTGGGCGTGTCTGAATGAGCTGAGGCCACACCCACTCAGGAGGAATAAGATCCTCTCAAATTAAAAAAAAATGCTACAAACTGAATTAAGGACAGCACTCACAGCCTCTCTCTGGACCATTTTCCACTTCAGAAGAAGAGACAAAGTCAGTTTTCTGGCTCAAATCTCTGTTATGATGCTTTAAATGATCCATGGACCTCTGTGGCTGATAGATTTGGCAAATATACCTCACAGTGAACAAAAAAACAGCAGTTAACTGACCATTAACTTTCAATAAAGGCAGTGACAACAGACTGGACTGAGATGAACTGCTCTGTGATTTTATATTGTAGTGTTAGAGGAGTGGGGTCATTCCCTACTTAATGTGGCCCTACCCACATTAAACCCAGCCAGGAAAGATGTGAACCGTCTAAATACAGAATTCTGTCACATGCAGCTCTCGGTGTTTTTACATGTTTACAGCAACCATATTCCAACATATCTAGCGTGTTAAGAGAAAAACTTTGCATTCAGCAAATCTTCACTTAAATAGTTTAAAGACAACAAGGTGAATGTTCTCCTTAGTAAGGAAAGTAGCTATTGGCTGTCCTAAAAGTGGCTAAATGACATCATTTCCTAATTTGCATAATTGGATGTATATGTAATTGTAATGGAAGCTATAGTAGAGAGGAATAATGTCATGAGAGTGACAAAAGATGAGTAAAAAAGACCCTGAATATGTTTAGAACTGTCAAAATGTCACAGTTCCAACCCTCCTCCTTTATCTGGGCTTGGGACTGGCAAAAAGGACTCTAGAGAAATACTCTGGTGGAGTTACTTTAAGTTTTACTTTAATTTTATTTATCTATTATTCAATTTTTTTAAGTTTAGTTTTCTTAAGTCTGCTTTAGTTTTAAACTTTATGTTCCACTCAGAAGCCGACAACAAATCACAGTTAAACATGAATGGTTTTAACCATAACATTTATGGTTATTTCTGTTTTTTGTTTTTTTTGATATGCTACAAACATTAACAATCCAAATAGGCCGAAAAGAGACAACAGGAAAAACTTGAAGGCACCTTCACAATGCAGTTAATCTGAAGTCTGGAAGTGGAGGGGTGAAAATCTCCCGCTCTGACTGCAGCTGAGAGGGAATGCTGCTCAAAGACTGGGCTGCCTGTGGGTTCTTGGGACGGGGAGGGGCCCACAGCAGCACCCACTGCTCAGAAGAACGATACGTGCTTTCACGTCAGCGGCTCAAAAGTCTCCAGTAACACCAGAAAAAGTAGCATGATTTGTTGTCAGTTGAGTTTTTTGAAAAAGAGTCACTAGAGGGGTCTGAAAACTTGCCAAATAATGTATAGTGACAAAGTCACTGAGTTGGCAACACTGTTGTGTAACCTGACAGAGCTTGAGCAGCTTTGCAAAGAAGAATGGAGTAAAATGACAGAGTCCAGGTGTGCAAGCCTGATGAGACCTATCCACACAGACTCAGATCTGTGATTGCAGCCAAAGGTGACTCTACTGATTACTGTTGAAGGGAGTGAATATTTATGCAGTCACCTATTTGACGTTACATAATTTAATTTAATAGACATTACTTTGTAAAATTATATTGATCATGATTGAGTTATGAAAACAATAAAAGGGTAAAAAAAAATCAGATCTTTGAGGATGGTATGGATTATGCACCAGACTGAAATATTAACCATTTTCCTCATCTCTGTAGCGGGTGAAAGATGCTATGTTTCACTTCCTCTTTCTCACTGCCATGCCAAGATAAACAGAGTTGGATGGAGACCGGGACTCTCAGACCAGGGGCCTCATTTATAAACGCTGCGTACGCACAAAAGAAAGTGTACGCCACTTATAAGCAACGTTTGGGATTTTTAAAAAACAAACTTGACGGGAGAATGTGCGCACCTCCACGGCAGCTCTGACCCTGCCGTACGCACAAAATCGGGAGTAACGGGAAACTGTGATCCCAAGAGTAAAAGGGTGAAATTAAAGACAGCCATGTGGAATTAATACATTTGTGTTAAACAATCGAATATTACACATTTCACAACACATGTCATATATGAAGGATATATTTGCAAAAACGAAGAAAGAAAATTTTATAGGCCCATTTATGCTCCAGGGAGTGCGCGAACACATGCGTGCGCATGCAGCCTATATTATTGAATCAGTTATGTTCTCATTGTGAAACAAACCTTACATGTTATTATGAAATTTATTCACATAACCAATAAGGCGGACAGTAACCGTGTTCCCAAAATGTGCCAAACAAATAAAGTTTCAATAGTCTAATTGTAATTAAAATGATATGATCATTGCGCAAAACTGCTGATCAATTAGGCTACAACACCTGTAGCTGTTCAGGAAATTAAGCGATGGTTGGATATAAAAAGGCACGTGCTCACAACGCGTAAAGACGCACAATGGCTTATCTGGCACTGCTGGAGGACGTGGCACACGGGAGACTCCGGAGGGAGCGGATCTTCAGAGACCAGCAAGACCTTTTTGCTCACGATGATGAGTGGCTCATGGGCCGGTTCTGGTTGCCACGTGCTGTGCTCCTGGACCTCTGCGATGCGTTGGGCCCCGCATTACAGAGAGGCACGCCGTGCCATTTCCTCTGCAAGTACTCACAACACTGGGTTTCCTGGCAACCGGTACCTTCCAGAAGGAACTGGCCGACAGGTCAGGGATATCGCAGCCTACCTTTAGCTGTGTAATGCCAGACGTGTTAGGAGGTATCATTGGTTTGTCAGAACGGTACATTAACTTTCCTTACACAGTGGGTGAACAGGCAAACAAAAAAATGCAATTTGCAGCAATGTCCGGTGTCCTAATGTAATCGGTGCTATTGACTGCACTCATGTTGCAATAAGGGCCCCAAGAGAGAATGAAGCTGCTTTCATTAACCGAAATCATTTTCATTCTCTAAACGTCCAAATTATATGTGATGCAAACACGTTGCTCACAAATGTAGTGGCTCGCTGGCCTGGGTCTACCCATGATTCATTTATTCTAAGGCACAGCAGTGTAGGGTGCAGACTTGAGGCTGGAGCTGTGCAGGATGGCTGGTTTCTAGGTAAGAATTAAGCTACTCGTGTAGAAATGTTGAATTACTGCAATTACACACTACTGCAGAACCTAACCCATTCTCTAACCTTGCAGGTGACAGTGGATTTCCCCTCAAATGGTGGCTGCTCACTCCTTTTTCCAACCCACAGAGCGACGATGAACAGAACTAGAACGTGTGCCACAGCCAGACGCGCGCTGTCGTCGATCGGGCCATCGGGATGCTGAAGGACAGGTGGCGATGCCTCGATGCCACAGGAGGGAGCCTGTGTTACACACCTGCAAAGGTGTGTAAGACAGTGAGGGCGTGTGCTGTGCTGCACAACATGGCACAAAA